>NC_053488.1:65212871-65512871 GCF_015227805.2 Hirundo rustica
TTTTTCAGTCATTTGATTGGCCATATCTGTCAGTGTGTCTGGCGTTACTAAGTGACAAATGAAAAAATGACACTTGATGGAGCAATTCTGTCATTAGCAGACTACTGCAGCAAGACAGTAATTCTCATTTAGTACCAGTATCAAGAGTACATAAGCTTTGATGCATACTATCTTATATGAACAGTTTCAGAAAAATAGTATTAGTGACTAATAATTATTATGATTAACTACAAATAAAATGGAAACAGTCTGAATAGTATTTTTAAAGGTATTTTCTCCTTTAATTAGAGGTTAATCTTTTATTCCACAAAAAACATTTTTTCAGACTTTTAAACTTAATTTAATTAAAGTTCTGCTTATATTCTCAGTTAAAATAGTCTCCAAAATCTGCTTGCTTACAGTGAATAAGCACAGCTTAATACGTAGCACACTACACACCTACCTCTGATTCCACTATCACAGATCCATATGAGATCATATTTGGCAACTTCATAGCCAGGCATTAAGTTATTGATCTTGGGGTTAATGCCAACCTTCTTGCCACCTGAAAAATACAAACATCATAAAAAATTATTGTATGAGGCATTTTTTGGAATTCAGATTCAACACCCAAAATATTTAAATATATGAACTGAAGAAGACTAAGTGTTTACCCATCAATTCTTAAAGTCCACTTTTATACAAAATATTTACATTTTAAGTATACCTTCAATTCTATATTTTATAATTGGAAAAATAAAAGGAAAAAAAATTCAAATGTTTCCTTAAAATAGCAAGGTAGCAAGATTAATGTAATTAAAGGAGCAGTAGCACTATAAAGCTTATTACTACATTCTTGTAAGGTAAACATTATTCATCTTTTATTTTTTAAGACTATGATTATGAAGATTGTATTCTACAGTAATTTCAGCAGAAAAATAAAAAAAGGTGTAGAACAAAGTGCGACACACTCCTTTACATCCAGCTGACAGACATGGTCAAGTTTGTTTTGTATCAGAGAAAAAAATTCCAACTACATTTTACTACCTTGTTTTAATACCTATTTTCTCCACTAATTCAAATATAAAGTGAATAAAGAGCCATACAGCCTAAGTAGATGAAAAAGGACTGTTGCAGGACCTCAAGCTCAAATACAGCCACAACTCTGAGTCACTGGCTGCACGTTTAGTTCAGTGCAAAAACAGGATTTAACCTGTTGTTTTAAAATTAGGAGGAAAAATTGCAGGAGGTCACTGAAATCATTATTCCTAAAGTTTTCTTGGACTGACAGCACAGACTGTGATTACAAACTTATTGTTTACCTCAAACTGGTCACTAAGCTACAGAAGCAACGTGGGTTAAACACGACAACTATTCACTTCTTTAAGTCCATATACATATGGAGTCTTCAACTCTATATAGAGTATTTTATATGGAGCAGAAAACCTATCATTTTGCAAGTCAGAGTCCCACCTTCAAGTTGTACTGCTTACCTATAAACAGTCTGGCATCAACATTTGGGTATTTGCCAAGGAGCTTTTTGCACACATCAATAGCTGGATCATCATGATCTTGTACACAGAGTAGTACTTCATACTAGTAAAAACAAGAATGCATGCACTCACATATATATTTACATACATACAACTAATATACATACGGTCTACAAAATAAAGCTTAATAGTGTAGTAAGCTAGAAAAATAAAGAGTGCTGTTACAGAATTAAAAACAAAGGGGTTGTTCTACAACTAAATGAGTCTAGTTTTTCAATGCACAGCCAAGTACTTGTGAAAAAAGAACTAAGGCTGTATCTCAATGAACTCTTTTACTGATGAACATTACTTCTGCTGTTACTGAAGAGTTTCTATTAGTCATGAAATAAGATGTTCTGGTACACAAGGTAAAATCTTTGTTTCCACTTCCATTTTTTTTCACACTTAAGTCTTAAATCCAATGTATTTAATGAAATGACAGCACCTGAAAAATTAAAGAATGAGGTTATGACACACTATGACTCATACCTCTGAACTACATCTTCCATTGCTTTACTTTATAGATATATACGCAGAACAGAGTTGAAAGACAACCTACAGAGACCAGTACATGTATGTACACTTAAATGTACAACAAAGCTCAGGAATACGTACAGGTAACATATCTGTATTTTCTTATTAATAGAGTAATGGTTGAAAAAACAAGTGGTAAGGGAAAAAAACTGTAGCTGCTACATGCTTACACAAGTTAGTGATAGTGGGTGAAGAAATAAGAATCATTCAACATTGAGATAGCTTTGATAAAGGTATTTCTGCTCTTGCGGTAACAGCAAATTCGTTAAATACTTCTTACTTGATATAACTTTTTTTATTGTGTTAAAATTAGAGCTATGGAAGCTCTAATAAAAGACTAAAATACAGAAAATGCAAATTTCTGATCAAGATACCCAGAAGCCATTTTTACAGTTAAAGACTGAAAAATTCAATCACAAGAAGAAACAATTTTCTTGTTCCACACTGGCAGTAGCTGCCAAAATAAGAAACCCAACTAGCAATCAAAACAGTTCTTATTCTCCCTTATATTATTTTATCACCTCACCTAACTTAGTTTTTGCTCAAGTAATTTAGTGAGAATACTCTGTATTTTGAAAGTTCCCTATTGGTTCTATGACTAAAATTTCTGATGTTCAGTAAGGGGTATTACATACAACAGAAGATGTTAATTAACTAAATAAATAAATAAATACATATATACACTTCCAATTAAAAAAAATGGTACTGTCATACACAAAAGCCTGAAGCACTCTAACTCCATTCAGAATATTATGGAAATACAAAATCATTTGAACAGGAGTCAGGATCTGTTCTAGCACTACAAACTATCAGGCATATATCTCTGTGTCTCAGAATGCAAACTCAAAGTCAATTTGGCTAAGAAGCACACAGTGATTTCTACCATCATACAGCATGGAAAATAGATTTTTAAAAGAATTGTTGTATTAAGCAGACAGGTCCTCTCATAACAATCTTGACAGCATGAATGGCACAGAAATAAATAACTGAAGAAATTTGTTATTAACTGCACATTAAATAAAATTTTTAAAATAAAACTTTTTCTGAGTCATTATATAATTAATCTTCAATCCACAGCAGCAATGACAGTTCTATATCCACATTCTCCAAGAAATTCAACCAGAAGTAGACCAGATATTTCAGACTCCAATATTTGAAAAGAGAAAAAAATCAAAACAAATGGCCTCTGTATAGAGTAGCAAAGTAAAAAAACTAGAAAATGTATGATAAAAGCAGAACAAATACAAAGATGCTTATCTACACAAACAAGATGCTTATCTACACAAACATTACCATCAGATTCATCTGAATTTAACATTGTCATGAGTTAGTAGAGTTTGGTTTTTTAGTTATAGAAGAATATAGAATAATTCTCCGGGTCAGGACCTGGGAATTGCTTTAGAAAGGACAGGGACCTATCAGAGAGTTAGTTGGAATATTGGCATCTGTTCTGACCACTGAAAATTGCTGGCTACGACTTTGGGAAGTACCATATAAAACCCTTTGATTTCCTGTAGGTGGGTCCTTTCTCTTCTTTCCTTTGGCCAGAGAGAGACAGATAACATCAAGTTGGGCTGCTGTTCCCCCCCTTTTTGGGGGGGAGCTGGCCTGAGGCCTGGCTGGATTCTATCAGCTCCTGGGTCGAGGCGGGGAAGGAGAGGTTGCTGCTTTACAACAACTACTTTCTCCAAACTTCTCTGGAGCAGGTATTATAAACGAGTTCTATTCAAATGATGTTTTAGTTACTTAATTGTTAAAATTCCATTAAGGTTGTTAATGTTTGTTCTGTTTAAAGAATTTCCCTTATCCCTGTTTTAATATTGATTAATCATCTTATTTACTTCTGTTTGTTAATTAAGAGTTTACTTTGTTACCTGTATCTCTGCTCCCATTCGTCGGATAGTATCTGAATATGCAAATAAAAAGGACACTGGAATTCTGGGAACTACTCAAGAACAAGGGACTCTTAAAGCAGAGAACCAAAGTGGAATCCAGGACTGAAATAGTACCTCTGAACTGGCGCAAAAGTAAAACTGTCCGCCGAGGCAGCTTTATTTGGTCACCGTGACCTGGGGGGCAGTTCCCCATCGCTGACGACTCCTGGCTAATGAACCGAAAAGGACTCCCCCAGCAGGGGAGAGCCCGCGAGGAAGGGGAGTCCCAGCTTTGCTGTGAAGTGAAGCTGTTTGTACCTCCTCCTCTGCGTTGCCAAGGGAGCAGCAGGGAGCGTGCGCAGCTCCTCAAGCTCTTCCCCAGAGCTAGGCTTTCTAATAGAAGCATAAAAAAGAGCAAATCTCCTAGCCCTTTGATTTTTTTTTTTCTCCATAACACAGGGAGAAATCTCTGTCAGGCCCCTGCTAAGAGCTATGGGCACCATTTAAGCTGAGGCCACAATGATTTACACTGAGGGTGGTCTGAGAAGGCATTTGTGACCCTGCCTAGTCTTTTTGTGATTCCGGACTGCCCAGGTGCTCTGATCTCTGATGTTTCTGTGTGAGTTCTTCCTCCCTCATCAGCGCGGCCTTCAACATCTAATACCATGAGCTAAAGAGGGAGAGACAAGGACTCAGAGCAGATTTAACCCTTTCCTGGCAACATGAAGCTTCCAGAGCTTAGCCCTTCTCTGAGAGAATAAGAAAGGACAGAGTGAACATAAAGGAAAAAAAAAAAAAAAAAAAGCATGAAGTCAGTAGAGTGAGAGTGAAAAGACTATTGGGACAGAGGGTTGAAGAGTTGGTTGTTCTATTCTTACTTGAGCCATAGAAATGAACTCTATATTTAGATAATTCCTTTAAATCATGGGAAAGATATGCATTTAGGGAGATAATTGTTTTAATCTGTGTGTGGATTTGAGCACAGGTGTTTGTGATGGACTAAGTAATATTAACCCTCTAAGATGCTTGAACAGAGATAAAGATGAGAAGCTCTGCACCAGTGAAGAAGTGAGAAGGTATCTCTTGAGATGAAGAATCTTTTGCTTTGGAGTTATCTTTAAAAGGTGACACCCCAGTATGTCTAAGACCCATGACCCATAAGCAGCTCGGGAAACTGCTCCTGGGAGGGTCACAAAGGCAGGTTTCTCCAGGCAGTTGTTTTTGTGACAGTTTAAAACCCACAAGAGAACTGTCCTAAGCTGTCAGTGGGATCCATGACTCTAAGAGATACTCTTCCCCTAAAGAATTGATGAAAGACTATTGTCATATAATAAAACTGACTGAAAATTACAAGTTTTGTCTCTTTATGTTGTTTTGTAAGAAAGTGAACAGTTTGTACGGGGAAGGAAGAGTGTTTTTGAAGTTTCATTCTGTTTGAGTTTTTTTTCCCCAACTTTCTTTTTTCTATTCTTTTAGTGTATGTTAATAAAACTATTTGTTAATTTTAAGGTTGAGCCTGCTTTGTTTTTCTCCTAGTCTCTCTACCACAGAAAGAGTAAGTACTAAGACCAGAATTTAGTGAATGTGAAACCACTACAAACATGAATAGAAAACTTTTGCAAAATTACAATATGTACAGTAGGTGAGAACTCTACACTGATGAAAATGTTACATGTAAGTCCTACAGTTTTGAGACTGCAAAACTGGATTCCATTCAAGAGAGGAGTATTTCACACATGGAATATCACAGAAGAGAATCATTACCATTGCAGGTTGAATTCAGCTTCAGATGAACTTCAGAAAAAGTTTCAGATTCATTTTACATAATAATTTTTCACTGCACAGCTGAACTTTGAATACCAGGCAAAAATGTTCTATTTTTGGCGGCCAATCTCCTAAAGTAGTTCTGTACAGTAACTATAAAATTTTTTTCAGACAATCTGGGGACCTTGCTCATACTGTCTAATCTGTGCTGCGTTAAATTGAAGCATTCACACATGCATTTTCACTCTCTTTGGAAAAAATTATTATCTACTATTATCTGAAACTCAGATTTGTGTAGAGTAGCAACATTTTAAGATTATTATTCATGTGTTTTCAGAACTAATGACCAAGACTACCTCCCATAAAGCAAGATCCAACACAACTGGTTTTTTTAATTATTGAACAAGTTTTATTTGTAGTCAAATGGCTCAGTTGCATAATTTTTTGATGTTCATGATAGGTCATATAACAACTTACGATATTGCTGAAGATTCTTTGCACTGTTTGCAATATTGGCATACGCAGCATGCCTCAAGTATGCTTTAAAATGTGCTTGGCCACACTGTATTGCACCTTGTTGAGTTGAAAGGATTGATATGTTCATGTCTGAAGCTTTTCAAAAGGCCCAAAGCTTCACTACCAAAAAAATGCCCAATTTCTGATTAGTTCCAAGTGCTAGGGATTTTTATTTGTTTTACCCTGCCTACTTAGGTGTCAATTTAAGGCTCTCAGTTAGACTACACAAACAAAATGTGCTGTACAGCTTACACAAACTTTGACCTTTTACAACTGGAGCATCAGTGTCAGACGCAGTTTTGAGAAGAACTGACAGAAGAGTTTTCATATTAAAGTTAAATTTCAAATTTTAAAATTCAGCAGACATAAATTCAGTAAAAAATGTATTCTTTTTCCCATCCACAGGAGCATATTTCAAATATTGAATGATTTAGCAAACACTTGTAGACTTCTTTTAACCTCTTTAGGGCAAAGAGCATATATTGCATATTGTTTCTATTACAAATTCAAAGAGTGCTTAATAACAAATGTGAGCTTTTATGAACTATTTGCTTCCCAACACCAATACATGGCTTAGAGGTTACTCTACCTACCAGCAACTGATGAGGTACACTACCTCATCATTGAGCAACTCTTCATTAGATGGGCCATCAGTAAGAACCATCAAAAAGTTTCAGGCCATCAGTTAAGTGTTCTCTGTTGGAGTACCTCTCACAGAGAAGTAGTCAACTGAGGAGAATTTCTTGCCTCTCAAGTGATCTCTTTCAGCAGTATGAAACACATTTATAAGCACCACAATACTGGAAATAATGATGAAGCAATCTTAGTGGAGTGTAGAGCATGTTTCACCCCCGTGTCTTGGACATGTTCCTCAACAGACAGCTTTACAAAAAGGACTAAGTTTTGTTTGAAAAATGTAAAATATGTAATCATACAGTTTCTGCAGAATAAAGAACAATCCAAGACAATCAAGCAGCATAGCTCCAAGCTTTTCATATGACTTTTTGAGGCATAGTAGGAAAAAAATACACTAAATAATATACATACTTTTGGATAATCCAGCTCAAAGAAGGTTTCTAGGTTATTGATCAGGTTAGGATCCACGCCTTTTAACGGCTTTAGAAGTGAAACACCCGGAAGCTTGCTATATGGCTGTTTGTCTGTGGCTTTCTTATTGAGGTGGAGGCGTCTGTAATGAGAAATAGCACATAACACTGCCTAAGAAAATATGCTAGCAAAAGCCATTCAAAATACAGTCAGGAGTAAGAAAGCTTGGGAGTCAAAATTGCTGCAAAAAGAAATAAATCTAGTTACTGCAAAAACAGCTGTTTTTCTATTCAACCGTTGATATCAAAGTTGATGTCAACAGCTGATGTCAAAGGCAATGCCTAAAAAAAAAACTCAGCATGACATGTAGATCACATTTAGCTTTAACTTGTTTGATATTTCAGATTAATGCATTTTATACTATGCATTTTGAGCAATAAGAATATGACCTTTTTTCAAACTGCAGCAGTGAGGAGATTTTTCTACCTTCCTCCAAAGCAATAAAACTCATGGTATTATAACAAAGAAATCATAAAAACCAATTTACTACAAACAAGGCAAAAAGCTAAAGACTCAGCTGTTTTTCCTGCATCAAGTTAAGCAAAATTTAGAGTAAATTGAAAGCACAGGGGAAACAGTTGATCCTACCGATCAATTTGTTAACAACTCCAAGAAAAGACTAAGGATTGATTAACTGTAGTATAAAAATCCTGACAGCAGGCTGGGTCAGAACCATAGATTAACTTTTACACGCAATTTCAAACAGTTATTGGTATTTCAGCAATGAATCAGAATTGTATAGATTTTGAAAAAGACATTTAAGGTCATCAAGTCACACTGTTAACCCTGCAATACCAAGTCCACAACTAAACCACGTCCCCAACGGCCACACTGAATATATAAAATATTTTGGCAATAATGTTACAACTCACTAAAATGAATGTTTAATCCCACACTCCTGTGTAAATTAACACAAAATTGAATTCTGAAAGATTGATGGGTGTTAGAAACTGAATACTGTAATTTAGGGCTTAAACATATTTATTAAAGACTTTTGTCCATTATAGTAAAACTGTTACAAAAGCTGCAGAGACCAAGCACACCCTGAACAGACCTTCTGACTGAGGCCTTGAACTGCTTGCTGATGGAGCTAAGACACAGTAAACTCAGGTCTGGGGAGAGAAGAATACATTCACACAGGAATCAAGCTTAACACCTTCGGAGTGGAGGGCACAGCCCCAGGGCTATCAGCTGCCAGGCTCACACAGACCCTCGCACCAAAGGGCGGGGGAAAGGTTTTGGGTGTGTGTCGGAAAAGCCTCTGGTCAGAGGCTCGGTCCCCGTGCAGAGGAGATCGGCTGAGGGGCCTTTCACCTCGGGAAAAGCTTACCCACAGCAGAGGGGGTGCCGTGGCCCATCAAAGGCCCCCACAAAGGGGTCCCCAGACCCCGCACTGCTGCACTGCAGGTAATGCCACTGCTCCTCGGTGTTGCAAGGGACGGTGTCAAACTGCAAGGGGGCTCCTGGGCCTTCCCGGCTGCCCAAAGCTCTCTTAATCCACCCAACTCCGCACTCTTCGGCGTGTGGTGGCGACGGGAGACCCTCACCAGCAAGAAACCAGACGGAGGGGAGCAGCGAGGCAGCGTTGGGACCCCTGGATGGGTGACATGCTTCCACCTAACCCCTGCCACTCTCCTCTGCTCCCCTCCCACCCCCCCCCCCCCCCCCCCCCCCCCCCCCCCTTCTTTCTTTCTCTTTGCCTCTTTACACCTCTTTTACTATTAAATAAAATATATCAATTCTGGGCAGCAACATCTAACCTCGTCTGGTTTTAATCACGCTTTCTGTATATATTTCAAACCTTCCTGGGTCCAATCTCTTTTATTCACAGAGGCTTAGTTTTCCTTTGGTTTTCTGTGTTAAACCACTAGGTAACAATGAGCCAGTATCCAAACATATCTGCATCAAGAAAACACATATCCACAAGTAACTGACGGACAAATATCTGCAGAAACATAAAATTTGCAAATGAACATATATACCGTATACTGCGGTGCTCTACCATAAAGAGTAGTCAGATTGAAAGGCTGTTTTCTTGGAATGTGTACCTAATGATACCAAATCTCATCTTAAACTTTCACCAAGTAAAATTACTGAAATAGGAAGAAGCTCCAGTAAGAGAAGAGATACCAGCAGATCTCTAGAATTATTTTTTTTCCCCCTGAAGTGAGACACCGGCATTTGATACCTAATCAGCCCCAGCCAGCATGTTTGCCTTTTAGGCAGGTCAGCAGCTAGACATCACGAACCTAGTGTTACAGAAAATAAACAATGGGTTGATCAAAAAGACAGAAGAACAAAGCAGATTATATCCTAGTGCTGCTTTTTGCATCCTGGCCTGGGCTCTGCAGAGATAAATTGAAATAGACTTGCCGAGCATTTAACTGCCAAGGGATGGTCAGACCAAAGGGGAAAAAAAAAGCAGTAATTCAGATAGCTACCCCAGGCAGAAATTTTCCTACCAATGTTCACAAACATAACAGGAAATAGGGCCTTTAGTGCTAATAAAAAGGGAGAGTCTCAAGAACGCAATTTTGACCAGGAGGGTCAAAAAATAGATAATGCAAGGGAGAAAAAAAAGTGCAGCAAGGCATAGAGCTTTGTACAGAAACAAAAGCCATGACAAACAGGAAATACTAGAAGGAAGTGTCAAAGTAATAAGTTGTAAGGACAGCTCTGAGGCAAGACTGCCATAAATAAGCATAAAGTGAAAAAACTGCAGGCTCTTGCAAGGGAACATATTACAACCATGCTGGCACAGTATTAGGAGGGTAATTGAATTACACTAAGAGAACCCTACTACGTAAGAGAGAGAAAGGTTGCAAAACACACTAATAAGATATGCAGCATTATCACAATCTATTCAGCTCTGTGCCCAAAGCACCATATAGTTTTGATGGTGAGTGGCCAGACTGTCCCTAACATTCTATCTTAAGTTAAGACCCCAGTTCAGGTGCTATTCGTAACACTGCACAAAAATGGCAGCATGCCCTTCTGAAGACACTGAGGTATTGCGACACTAAAGTAACCATGGTGCTCTGTTACAGTCCATGTACCAAACAGCAAATTAACAGTAAACCATATAATTTTACACTGAAGACTATTTGTGAAGTGGCATATTCTGAAAAAGAATTAAAGTTACAATTGAAAACCTACCAGAGAAACAGGCCAAACATTTTAAAAGTTACAGTATTGAAATTCAGGCTAACATTTAATGGAGACGTCAAAAATAAGACTGAATTTAAGCAACATTAGCACTGTTGATGCAAATACATTTTTAAGTGAATCTGCTACAGTATATGTAGCAAAGTCTCCAAAGAGAGGTAAGATGAAGCTGGTGTTTCTGAGGACTAACTTGTGCTTATCCTGGTTCAGTTCTCTCAGACATGCACTGTGATAACAAAGGTCTTAATTTCTACATTACCCTGCATGTATAACGCATACAGTTCAAAATTATAAAGCTAAGCAATCCTTTCTCAAAGGTTCGTATTGTGTATAGGGTAATATATGTTATTTCGCATGGATATTAGACCAAAGCAGTCAAAACCACAACAACCTTTGAACTCCAAAACACATGCTGGCACAGCAGTGTTTGTAAGCACTTTCAGGTAACATGCGAATGCAGACAGGTTATATTTAAGCACTTTTGCACCCACATTTATTAGATTAACCACCCTGCAGTCCCTAGGTAGTGAAACTGATTTTTTTTTAATACAGTGTGGTACTGGCATACAGAGATGGGGAAAGAAAAAAGAAAAAACAGACATACGGTAACAGTGTGAAGAGCTGTAGTTCCACTATCAAGCATCATGGAAAAAGCACCTGCAAAATCTTCTCTAACTTTGTTGCTTATCACAATAATAATTAACCCACAGAAGCATCAGATTTCCCTGTAACATATAAATCTGTACCCCAGATTTCCTCTTAGCAGAGGAAAAAAGTCTCCAAAGACAAAATCCTGACAAGTTATCACTGTTCAGAATGAATTCTTGCTAATCTGTACCAATTATGCAACCAAAAAAAAAAAAGGCCAAGACAACACGTCTTCTCCCCAGCTCATTAAGGGCACCAGAGTATTATCATAGAATTACTTGGGTTGGAAGGGACCTCAGAGGTCATCTAGTTACAATGCTCTGTCACCTTCCACTAGACAAGGTGGCCCACAGCTCTGTTCAACCTGGCCTTGAACATTTCCACGGATGGAGCGTCCACAGCTTCTCTGGGCAACCTATTCCAGCGCCTCACCTTCCTCACAGTAAATAATTTCCTCTCAATATCTGATCTAACCTACGCCATCAATTTGAAGCCACTCCCCCTTCTCTTATCACTACATGACCTTGTAAAACGTCCCTCTCCATATCTCTTCTAGCAAAATCAAAAACTTTGCTGCAGTACACACGCTGCTGGGTCTCTCAGACATACAATTTATAAACATGGCTGAAAAAACTTCAACAATCCTTATTCACTGATGTCAACTCTCCCTCAGCAGCTAGTTTAATTAAAGAATTATCCTGTTAGAGGGAGATAAGTAAATCTTGATGAGAAACTTGTAACAGACACTTAAATATTGCAAGACTGCAAAACAGGATGCAGAAAGCACTGATGACATTCCTAGAAGACTGTGGTTTCACAGGCCATCAAGATAAGGTAGCAGATCATTACTTCTGAAAGGGACTTGTTTTCCTACTTCTTACTTCTGAGTTTTTAGTGATCTGAAACATCTCACACAGATCTTTTGGAGAGCTGGTCTGCTGTGGAACAGAGGGCATAAGGTCTCATCCTGAAAGGAATAAGAAAATGTGGGCTTATTCTCCTTTTGGTAACAGAAGGGTAAAAAGGATGAGCTCCTGATATCTTCTTTACTTTACATATGATATATATAATGAAATACATCTATCTATATAACTATATCTTTAACTACTATATATAGTTAAAACACTCCCAAAAGTTGGTACCTTTATCCACAGAAGAAAAAAAAAAAAATTGTTACTGGTATACCCCATTGGTCAGTGCATTAAATACAACTGAAAAAGACTGGAGGATCTCAAAAAGTATTACAGACAACCCTTAAATTCATTGAAGTGTTAACAACATGATTGCTTCACCAAGACTAATATTAGCAGACATAAATCCTACCACCCTTAATGTAATAGTATAAAGACTGTTCATATAAGACATCATAGACAGCTAACAAAAACTTTCCTGTATCTCACAGCAGTAACTTTTTACACAGTCATCTGATCATTTTGTAATTAAGTAACCAAGAATACTTTTTATACAGAAATAGAACTTCTACATGTAAAGTAATCTATGCACAATAATGTCCTTGGGACAACTGGTTACAGGATCAGAACACAAATAGTTTTCTCCTCTACTCTATCCTTCCAGCTGCAAAGAGGTAGGACAGAAGAAATATCACAGGAAGATCAAGCTGAATATAATACCTGGCTCCGTAACTGGTGTCAGCAGCAGAATTTTGGGTTTCCTGATGCATGGTTGTTTTACATGACACCATGGCCTGCCAGCAACAGATGAGGTATACTTGTTTCAAAGAGGGGAAAAGGATTTTTGCATAGGTCTTAGCAGGGCTCATTTTAAGAGCTTTAAACTAATTTAAAGGGGGAAGGGATAAAAATCAGGCATGCTGGATATAAACTTGGGGACAGCCTGTCAATATTGAAGGGACAATGTGCTAGTGAGGTCCTTCAGTCTGCCATCTCAGTGGAGGCAGGGGATTGAGATCCATGTTGCGGCAAAGACACAAGGGTTACAGATGTCCTAGAAACCACAGAAGTGTTTGGAAACCGTCACATAGGAAAACCTCACTCCAAAAAAAGGTGGCAGTATTAATTGTCCAGCTGAAGTGCATCTACACAAATCCATGCAGCATAGGCCACAAACAGGAGGAGCTGGAAGCCATTGTGCAGCTGGAAAACTATGACAATAGCTATCAACATGGAAGCACGGGGGGATGACTGGCACAACTCAAGTCCTACAGTGGATGGCTATAAACTCTTCACAAAGGATAAGCAGGGAAAGAGAGATGGTGGGATAGCACAGCCAGTAGGCCATCCCCATGTGCTAAAAGACAGGGCAGAGAAGACAAATGACCTGGCTAAGGAAAGAGCTTTGGATGGAACTCAGGATGAAAAGGAGAGTTTATGACCTATGAAAGATGATGCAGGCAGTTCTGGTGTCATTAAGTTATGGACGGAGAAAACTAGGTAAGACAAACACATCTAGAACTTGATCTTGCTATTGTCATAGAAGATAATAAAAAACGTACATATAAACACATTAGCAACAAGTGGAGATCTATGGAGAATCCCCATCCTTTACTTGATGCAGAGGGAAACATAGTGAGAAATAACCAGGAAAGGCTGAGGTACTGTTTTCTTTGTTTCAGTTTCTAATAGTGAGACAGGCTGTTCGCCGGGTAACAAGGCCTTTGAGTGGAAAGAAAGGAACAGGGAGCAGAATGAAGGCCCCATAATCTGGGACAAATGTGACCTGCTACACCACTTAGACATACAAGTGTCTGGGGCCAGATAGGATCCATGCAAGGCTAATGAGGGAGCTCACGTAAGTGCAAACCAAGCCTCCTTCAGTCACTTACCAGCAGTCCTGGCTAATGAGGGAAGTCCCAGTTTACTGGAGGCTACCCAACATGACGGCCATCTGCAAGAAGGGTTGAAAGGAGGATCTAAGGAACTAACGACAGGCCTGTCAGCATGACCTTGGTGCTGGGGAAGGTTCTCATGCAGATCATCTTGAGTGTCATCATACGGCATATACAGGACAACCTGGGGATCAGCAGGGGTTTAGGAAAGGCAGGTCCTGTTTGACCATCCTGATCATCTGTGACAAGGTGACCCACTTGGTAAATGAGGGGAGGGCTGTGGGTGTTGTCTGCCTTGACTTAGTAAACCCATTGACACCATTCCCACAGCATTCTCCTGGATGAAACTGGCCCCCCACATCTTGGACAGATGCACTCCTTTGCTGGGTTAAGAACTGGTTGGATGGCCAGGCTAGAGACTGGTAGGGAATGGAGTTAAGTCCAGTCAGCAGTGGTGCTCCCCAGGGGTCAGTATTGGGTCCAGTCCTGTTTAATACCTTTATCAATGATCAGGATGAGAGCATTGAGTGCGCTGTCAGTGAGTTTGCGGATGATACCAGGCTGACCTGCTGGAGGGCACGAAGACTCTGCAAAGGGATCTGAACAGCCTGGATCCATGGGCCAAGGCCAGTTGTATGAGGTCAACAAGGCCAAATGCCAGGTCCTGCACTTGAGTCAAAACAACCCCATGCAGAACTGCAGGCTGGGGAAGGAGGGCCAGGAAATCAGCCCATAGGAGAAGGACCTGGGAGTGCTGATTGACAGGAGCTGAACATGAGCCAGCAGTGTGTCCGTGGTGGCCAAGAAGGCCAGTGGTATCCTGGCCTGTACCAGCAATAGTGAGGCCAGTAGGACCAGGACAGTGATTGTCCCCTTGTACTGGGCACTGGTGATGCTGTGTGTTGAGTGCTGTGTTCAGTTTTGGGCTCCTCACTACAGCAAGAACACTGAGGTGCTGGAGTGTGCCCAGAGAAGGGCAAAGGAGCTGGGAAAGGGTCTGGAACACAAATCTGATGAGAAGAGACTGAGGGAGCTGAGGGTGTTCATCCTGGAGAAAAGGAAGCTTAGAGGTGATCTTACCATTCTCTACAACTCCCTAAAAGGAGACTGTAGTGACATGGGGGGGGGGGGGGGGGGGTGTCATCAATCTCTCGTCACAATAACAAGTAAAAAGACAAGAGGAAGGGCCTCAATTTGCAGCACTGGGGGAAGTTTAGACTGAATATTAGGAAAAATTTCTTTACCAAAAGGCTTAGCAAGCATTGGAATAGGCTGTTCAAGGAGTGGTGGAGTTACCAAACCTGGAGATAGTTAAAAGGTGTGTAGATATGGCACTTATGGACATGGTTTAGTGGTGGACATGGCAGTGTACAGTTAACAGTTGGACTTGATGATCTTGGAAAGCTTTTCCAACCTAAACTATTCTATATTTTTTTATGTGAGTAAAGATTGTTTCTATATATAATATTATATAATAAATACATATAAATATAATTACATTTTGTATAAAAATATATATATGTGCAGGTTTTTGTCTGCATGCGAAGGTGGGAGGGATGGGGCATATGCGAGCAATCATTGTCACAGCTCTAGTACATCTCATCAGGAAGCAAAACATGGAGGCAGAGAAACACAAGAGGACTCTGCAATGATACAAGCATGGCTGAATAACACACTATTATCAAGTACTTATTTCTTATACTTATCTGTACAGATTTAAGCCAACAGAAATACTACTACTACTGCATTACTGTGGAGGCCTACTACACTATCACTCTTTTTGGGGACCTCAGATGTCAGCGACATTTGAAAACTGAAAGACAGATCAAACAAAGCCCAGAATCACCTGTGGCCACTGGTCTCCTAGTAAACTGAAAAAAATATTCTTAAAGAAAGAATTAAACACTTTGGTCTTGTTTTAAACATTTCTTCCCTCAAGAGGAGCTTTATAATGTAGCTGAACCAGTTGCACTGCAGGTGACTGCTGAGAGGCACTCCCCTTTTTTCTCCTTTCTCCTCTTTTTCTGGGATGTCCTGTGCTGGCATTTGTTTGATCCCACAGTGAACTAGCTGAGATTCATAATCCACCACATAACTGTTACTCAACATGTGATGTTAGAATTTCATCAGTGCAACCTAGCAAGCTTGAAAGGATGCACCAAGATAATAATGCAGCTTCATAGGCAGCAAAAGTTCCCCCAGTAATCCCTCTCCTGTGCTGCCATCCATACCAGCCAAACAAGACATCATGCCAGTATTGATGAACATACAGCCCCAGTTCAAATCACTCACCCAACTGAAAATTAGAACTGGCTTTTGTTTTCTTCCACTTAAGATTGTCTTCTGCCAAATTAGAGTTCGGGCATCTTACAGAAGGCTGCACAAAGCTCCAGAGCATGTTCAAGAAGGCTCTGAATGTGGTGCCAAGATCACAGGAGAAGAGCAGGAATGGGGTCTCCTTCCATCTCATGCTTCAGCAGTATTCCAGAAGAGCTAATCACAGATTTGGGTAAGGCCCCTAAAAACTGTTTCATAACCAACTCTACGTCACCGTTTTCCTTCAGAGCATTCACTCCTTTATAGGTTGCTCCTTATCTGCCAGAAAAAGCTAACTTGAGTTAATAAGTAACAGAAAACATTGCCAGTGTTCAAAAGCGACTCTTGAAGTAATACTTAAGGCATACCCCTCTTCTACCTTTCTTGACGGAAAGGAAGGCATCAGCCTATTGAAATATGGTAGTGCCAGGCACCCTTGCTTAGCTGCTGGCCTGGGTCAAACCACTGCACTAGTCAGTCATTGTCCTCAGGCATTCTTTCCCATCCCTCCACCTTTGTCACCATGTCAACAGCCATATAGATATACGGCAAGTCAATCCACTCACTCACCACCAGCCTAATAGTTACACAACCATCAGATCCAGTAACAGGGAGGAGCAGAAACAGACAGGTGTGGACAACAGGAAAGACCTTAAGGGGAAACCCTAATGTAATTAAAAACATTTAACAAGTCACTTGGCTTTGATGAAATGTTCAGAGATAGGAGGAAGTAGATGAGTCTGAAAGAAGATCATGGTAGGTATGATTCAGGTGTGCACTGTGTAGCAGAGGCTTTGTGTGGCTGTTTGCCAGCAGAAAAACAGTCATAGGTTTGTGCACATCTGCAAAACCATTGCAAACAAAAAATGCAGTCCTGCCTTTTGCATACTAGGGGTTCATGTTGAAAAGCATGGTACAATTGTGCTTCATCACATACCAGCTGAGTGTACAAGGCAAATAAAACATTTCATTCACTTTCAACACATATTTTCTTCTGTACTACACATAACCTCCCTAGCAAAACGAAAAGAATCTTACAATGTAATGCACTGAAATCACAGTGGGTAGTGGAGAGGAAGGAAAATTATTAAAAAAACTTAAGCTAGAAGAAGCTCAAGAGCCAAAACTAAAAAAGAGGGTCAAACTAAAGGTCTTGAACTAGAATTGATCCAGAAAGAACCGAAACTGTGATCACTGTTAGTTTTTCAGAAGGCGAATGTTCTCAAAAAACAAACACCAATTTGCTTTTTCAGTTTTGGAAAGGAGTCATTCAGGGACAAAATTCATAAAATGTAGAAGAGTTAAAGTCCTAGCTAGTGCTAACTGCCATTTCAAACTTAAAACCTCCATTCACTACTTTAACCAGCATTTTCCAAGTATTACCATGAAGCCACATTCAGTACATGCAATCCCATAACTGGATACAGTCTTTTCTAAAACAGGGGGGGCAGTCGGGGGAATTGAAAAAGCTTTCAAATCTGTTTTACAGTTTCAAGTAGAAAAAACTCTGACCTTATCTTTCAGGAATAAGAAAGAGCAAACACTTGAGACCTCATCTTAAAGCCAGTAAACACTTCCTCTCCTACTGCCCTCCCACTCCCTAAGGATGAAAGGAGAAGCAGCCATATAATAAACTGTGGTTGAACCTGAAGCAATAGGAACCCTTTTACTGACCAAATCTTTTTACAGTTCACAATTCAGCAAGCTGAAACGGAGTTAACAAACACACAGCAAGTTGCTTACAACATAACCATTACTGCATCATGCTAAACATTAAAATAAACACACCGTTTTCCCTTGTAGTCTATCGGCAGTCTGCCATCAAAATAGCAATTTATTCCCCATTTCTGCTTTCACACACCCTCAGCCCACTTGTGGCTATAAAACAGTCAGCACCACAAGACAAATCGGATCAGCCTGCTGATCAAACAGTGAACTACCCCACAGAAAAAACTCACTGATCTGAGTCACCACATAGCCACATGCTCACTAAAGGCAGATCAGAATGGCAGAAATGTTTAGAAAGGTATAGCAGAAAGAAGAGATAGAGATTATCCCCCCTGAGCATCAAATCAAGTTTCAGTAAGGCATAGAAATAGAAATGTTTTTTGGTACTTCTTGTAAAAAACACTATACAAGTTTAGAGAACTGTTGCGTCCAACACAATTTGTGTTTTGTTTATGAAAGCATCTCCAGAGACTGGCCGTAACTCTGGGCCAGATAAACCAACCACTGCAGACATCTTTTAGTACAGGATCAATCCATCAATGTTTGGGAGCTTCTACAACACAAAGCTTTAGAAAAATTTTATTTTGAGACTATTCCATTTGGTTTTCTGACTTCTATTTTGAAAATCTGTTAAGATTAAACTAGCTCAGCCTCAATTATTTAGTAAGGCACAAGTCTAAATGGCAACACATTTTGCTAAACTTTATATAATGTGTATCCTACAGACCTAGGCTGCTCCTTTTGTGCAGCTTTTTCCTGTTTCTCCCTCAAAACTTCCAAAATATTTAATTGCCAGTAACAGAATTATGTTAATGGCTAATCAGAAACTATATTAACAAACCATATGGTAGGTACAATGCCTATTTTCAGTGTATGACAATCTGATTTTTATTTCATCAGTTCAGCAACAAGTGTTTCCAGAGTACAAAACAGCGTACTGCTGAGAAAGATGCTCAAACACCAATTCACACAAGTTTGAACAAACAGTCGGGGACCATGTTACCCACAGATGGGATAATAAAGCTGTAAACCTTGTCTGGCCTACACAACTGTCAGCGAGAGGGTCACTGCCCTTGTGCTGCAAATGCCTTGGAAAGCTTGAATAAGTCTCCTGTATGAAACATCACAAACTGAAGGAGGCAATTACAAAAACGCTTTGAAAGAAAATGTTAAGTTAAAACACCACTTCTACACTCAACGTCATGTTTGACTGCATTTCAGAAGGGTAATTTTTTTTTTTTTTACACTTCCAACAGAGATGAACCAGAAAAACAAACTTGGCGAATTTTACCTGTCTTACATCTACAAAACCCCACAATACTTGGTTTGTATTGCTAAAAAAATTTACTGACCTCACCACTACACAATCTGCAGAAAAGAATCTTCTTGGAAATGCAGTACACTGACCAATGCCTGTTTTTCATCAGATTTAATATTTTAACAATGTGTGCATATGACCAGACAAGTGATACTTCCACTTCATAAAATAAGGTGCAGCCTACTATCCATTATTAAAACAAGCAGCAGTCATCTGGGAAATCATTACAACATGGGCAAACTGAATTAAGATCAAGGCAAGTGCTTAAAAAGAATAGGACCACTGCAAACAATATTAAAGTGAATGGTTAACTTCATTTACAGATTCCTCCTCATGGACTATATTGCTAACAAATCCAAGATGAGCCCTATCAACAGAGGGGGAAGAAAACAAAACAATCTTTGGTTTACAAAGAGGCATTTCTAGTAGTGGAACTCAAGTAGTCAAAACCAGACCAAATGAGCTACCAACTCAAATGGGCAAAGATAGGTTGTTAGTTTTCTTGCTGCTTTAATGAAAAAAGATGGATCTACTAGAAGCACGCAGCAGGTGTTAAAAGAACTGCTATAAGAAATAAAGCCTCAGCAAAGTGTTGCAAGTAGCACTGGCAAGAAAGTCCTGATCTTTCATTTAGTACAATGCATCCCTTCAGCTTTCTACCTTACAGGTTGATACTTTTAAGAATGTTTTTTACCTTAGTTGTCCAAAGGACGGTGTAAGACTTTCTTTATACATGCTGAAACTGAAATAATTTGATTCAGGGTATGAATTCACCCAAGCCATTTATGAGAAGATATAGTCTTGCATAGGTTCTCATCACCTACTATTAAAAATAATGAATATAAGAAAATGCAAAACTAGTCACCTTGCAATTAGCAAAATGAAAATATTTTCTTAGTTGATAGGAAAACATCTCTCACAATAAAGTAATTAATAATTTCTTTTAAACAGTAGTCTTCGGTAAAACGTAAAACCAGTATTAAGTGTCTCAAAACTACAGTATTTTATTTCAGTTTTAAACAATTTAAAAATCCTAGTGAACTCCAACACCACTATTTAGCATTATGCCATTTTCAGGGAGTGATGGACACAAATACTGAAGTGTGCTCTCGTAAACCAGTAAACCTATTTATATTCTCAGTACGTCATGGAGCAGCTAGGACTGAAATCTGAGATTCCAATTTTTAGAGTAGTTTATCATCTACCATTCTACTCATCCACCTTAATCAAAATTCGTGCTTTTGTGGAAACAGTTCATGTAAAGCATCAACTTCTTTAAACATCTTTGAAATTTCTGCATCCTGACAAAAGCTGACAGAAAAATTATATTTTTCCCCATCCCACAATTGAGCTTCTTCCACTCCAGCTCACAGACAAAGCTGGATGCGTTTTTGCCCTATAAGAGCTCTACTAATCCAACCCATTTCATTTCCATATTACATAACTCCACATCTTACAGCCTTCTATCTGCTCCTTCCTCACAAACCACTCCAAGAGATGTGACAAAGAGGCTTTAAAATCAAAACAACCTATTGTACTATCTTCCCTCTTTTCAACATAAGTACACCATCCAGATTTCCATGATTCCTCTCCTTTAAATGAACACTAGACAGTATTTAATCTAGGCTTAGGTTTCTTGCATTCTGATAAATCATTCAGGGCCACTAAGACTTTAATTTTTATCCCAGAGTTTACAGTCTGTGTCTTATCCTCCTGACTCTCACTGTTAAGAAACAGGCCTGCCCAAATTGTCTTCAACATTTCTGGTTTTCTCCCGCCTGTTAACCACTCTCAGATTTCTGCTCCTGCACTGTTTTGCTTTCCCCATTCATCAAGCTTGTAATACAGAAGCTCATTCAACCACAATCTTAATATATAAAAAAATCACCTCCTGTTTTTTTTCACTTATGTCTTCCCCTAATGATTATCTAAATTTAAGCCTTATGATTTACATGGTGTCAGGTAGACTTCAACTTGCTTAAAACAAACAACACACAAAACTTACAGCCTCCACGCAACCTCTTTCTCATTCTATTGCTCTATAATAGCCCAGACAGCTGCCTCAGTGTCATCTTTCACACACACAAAAAAAAATCACCATACAGCAGAGGCTGGAAGGCAACCCTGGAGGTCAGCAACTCCAAACACCTGGCTCTGAGTGAGGTAACTAGATTAGGTTGCTAAGCACCAGCCACTTTTTCCTGTCTCCGAGAACAGAGCCTCTACAAACTCTCTGGAAAACCTGTTTCAGTGTTCAGACTTAAGCGTCTTTTTTGCTTTAAAGTAACAGTCCTTCACTTGTATTTGTCCTTGTTGCTTTTCATCTTGTCACAAGGCACCACTGAGATGAGTCTTGGACCTCACACACTTCACTCCCCAAAACAATCAGGTACTCACACGCATTAATGGAATCCCTCTGAGCCTTCTCCAGGCAGAGTTCCAGCTCTCAGTGCCTTCTTGAGTGTCAGATGCTGCAGTCCCACCATCATCTCTGTAGCCCTAAGCCAGACTTGCTCCAGCATATCCATGACTCATACTGGAGAGACCTAGACTGTGCTCTGTACTCCAGACATGGCCTTTCTACACAGGTGCTGTGTAGAACAGAGGATCACCTTCCTCAACCTGCAAACAATGCAGCAATGGCTTTCTCCACCAAAAGCATGTCACTGTTCATAATCAAACTGATGTTTGATTGGCTGATTGGCACCAATCAGCACCCACAGGTCCTTCTCAGTCAAGCTGTTTTCAGGCCTGTTTCAAGCCTAGCCTGTGCTGATGCATGGAGTTATTTCTGCCAGGTGCAGGACATGGCATTTTCCTGGGTTGAGTTTTGTAAGTTTTCCGTCAGACCATTTCTCCAGCCTGTCTGGGTCTCTCTAAACTCATCTGGTCTATTAGCCACTATCTCCAGTGCTGTACCATCAGCAAACTTGCTGACTATGTCACATACTCAATATCATTAATGAAGATGTCAAATGGCCTCAGCAATCACCTGATGATTTTGTGCATCTCAAACTGCATTCCTTCAATCATCTCCATTTCCTATCGCAAGCTATTATTATCATATCAATGCACTGTGCATACAACAAACGATGAAAATTTGTTACAGCTTTAAGCAGCAGATGGAACTTAACCTTCCACTGGCATTTCCAGCCTAAAGCACTCCAATTTCCTTCACAGCGTTGAAAAAAATTGGCTTTCACCTCAGACTCTAAGTTGTTACAGGAGATTGTCCCACTCTGCTCTACAATGGTGCAGCCTCCCCTCAAGTCCTGTGCCCAGTTTTGGGCACAATAATATAAAAAAAGAAGACATAAAGCTATTAGAGATCATCCAAAGGAGGGCAACAAAGATTATCAAGGTTCTGGAGGGGAAGCCTTACGAGTAGTGGCTGAGGTCACTGGGTGTGTTCAGACTGGAGAAGAGGAGACTGAGGGGAGACCTCACTGCAGGTACAATTTCCTTGTGAGGGGGAGGAGAAAGGGCAAGTACTGATCTCTTCTGTGTGGTGACCAGTGACAGGATCTGAGGTAATGGCCTGAAGGTCAAGGAAGGTTTAGGCTGGATACTAGGAAAAGATTCCCCCCACAAGGAAGTGGTCAAAGCTTCAAGTCTGCCAGAGCTCACAAGAAGTGTTTGCACAACACCCCAGGCACATGGTGTGACTCTTGAGGCTGTGCTGTGCAGGCAGGAGCAGGAGCTGGACCTCAGTGATCTTTGTGGGTCCCTTCCAACTCAGGATATTCTGTTTATTCTGATTTCTGCATTCCCACACCCTATCAATTTCCTGTGTTCCTTCCCAGTAACTGTACTTGATTTCCAATTGCTATCTTTCAGATTTGCCTTGCTATAATGTTATCTGCTTGCTGAAAACCCATACAACACAAAGTTTTATGGATGTAATACTCGCAGCAAACACATTGGGATTTCTGCATAAAGTAGGGCCCATAATCAATGCACAGATTATGGTAGATAAGGGTTACTCAGGGAGAAAGCAGGAAGATAAAACGTCGCCTCAGATAACTTTGCAACTTTTCCTGCCTCTCAAGGAATTATGGTCAAACACTTAAGTATTTCTTTTGCTTGCTTTTAACCCTCAAAGTACTTTTGCAAAAAGACACTGCTAATCAGATAATGAATTTGCATCATCCTTGTCATTAGCTGCAACACTGGAAAAACTACTTACCTTGGAGAAGACAACCTGCACAAAACATTCAAGTGTAAGTTGTTCAAGTTGAATAAAGGTTCACTTAAGTCACATACTCAAAAACAGACATGGCATTCTACACAGGTTAGATGCCTTCCAGCCACTTCCTGGAGAAGTTCCAGTACAATCACACTTTACAGTTCTCTGAGTTTGGTTATCAACAGGAGGCATGGGTACCTCTCACCTCATAAAGAAGTAGTTGGATTGTCTCCATCAGAGTCTACCAAAGTGTTTGTTCACTTATGCCTGGTAACACTTGATAGTAACAGAAGAGTCCTCTAAATATTGCCTTTTAAATTAGATATACACTACAAACCTACCTGGCTCCCATCAGCAACAAGATGTGTCTGCAGCAGTTCCACAAATCAAAAAAAATGCAACTCAATCAAGGCTGAGTAGCTACTGCTGCTCTTAACAGCTATCTTACCCAATCTATTGCCAGACACTGAAAAATAAAAGGAAGTCCAAAAGAGGAGACAGTCCCACCAACACACGAAAAGGTGAAGACAATGAAAAGCAGAGATTAGAGCAGGATAAACCTGGACACAAATTACAGACTGAGGAGCAAGAGGTGGTCAAAAAAGAAAAAAAAATACAAACAGGCCCAAGAGAAATAAACTAAGAATTAAGTGTCAAAATTACTGTCCAATAAGAGATTATTAACCAAAATACTAACTTCACATTAAAAACAAACAAACAAACAAAAAAACCCAACAGAAGTTAAACATCAGCTATGTGGAGGTTTTTGCATAGGTTTGGAAGCCATGCTTAAGAAGTTTTTCAGTGGTTGCAGAAGTACCTCAGTGTTGGGGAGGATGAAGCCAAAAAACCCTATAAATATGATTTCCTATATTCTGAGAATGAGAAACCTGTAAGTGAGATAGAATTGAAAGTAAGTTTTGATGTTTGAGATGTATTAGCTACTGGATGTCTGGGAAAACAGTTATGTGACCAGCTGAAGGTTACCTGCAGCCAGACCCAGAGGTCAAATGGAATGTTCTGTCTCACCCCTCAATGTATGGTTCATCCCACACCTGTACCCCTCCCCTGAAGTATCAGGTATCTGTAACCCCATTGGCCCAAGGCTTGTTCCAGCCCACCTTGAAGACCCCTGATAAGGGGTCCCAGGGGGGCTGGACGCTCTCTCTTTGCTTGCACCCTTTCCTGAGGACTTTCCTCTCTTGGAATTTCCTCTCCCTACCTCTCCCTTCCCCCACTTTCCTAGGCCTTGTCACAAGCTGCAGCCTGGCAGCTCAGAGCAAGGCCTCACATCCCTTACAATAAACCTCATCTTCTAAAACCTAACTTCAGAGATCTCTCATCTACATTTATCTGCACCGTCCTGGAGTCCTCAGCAGCAGGAGGAAGCAATTTCTACAATTGGTGTCCAACGTGGGGCTCAAACCCACAACCCTGAGATTAAGAGTCTCATGCTCTACCGACTGAGCTAGTGGTTGCAGAAGTACCTCAGGAAACTTGAGTTTTATGCATCTGTGCAAACTGAATTCCCTCCTTGTGTCCATTTACATAATAAGGCTATTAATAACTTTAGTTCCATCTAAGTTTTTTATTACCTTTATGTGTTTCTGAAAAGTCTTGATTTTCACTCAGCAGACAAGGCCCAGTTACACCCAAATGCCACAAATGCAGAATTCATTATTTCTTCATTGAATACTATAACTAAAAGCTTTTAAAAATAATTTGTCTAAAACCAGCAGTATGTCTATCAATTAAGTGACACATAATTGACACCTTTACCACTTAACACCTGGAAACCAAGAAAATGAGCAACCTCAATGTCAACTGACTGCCTTAAAGTGATTTCCATTAAGTGCTATAACTAGAATTGCCACTGACAAGTGGGACAAGAACAAAGCCAGAACATGACTTCACATGAGTTCAGGTTTTTTGACCGGATAAATAAAGACAGAAAGACAAATAAATAGCTTAAAAGAGTTAACAAACACTATCTAATGTCTTTAATATCTTTACTGAGGACCCAGACAGCAGGAGGTGCACAGTATGTTCACAATGACATTAAATTGGCCGGGAGCGTTGATTTGCTGGAGCGTAGGACGACTCTGGAGAGGGATCTGGATCGATAGGCCATGATCAGTTGCGAGGTGGTGGGGGGATGTGAGTGAGCTACTGTGGGCGCTTAATTTCTGTCTGGGCTTAGGCCATGACAGTTGGTTCAACAAGATGAACTGCTGGGTCCTGCTGTGGAATCAAATGACCCCATGCAGTGCTACATGCTGAGGGCAGAGTAGCTGGAAAGCTGCCCGGCAGAAAGGGACCTGGAGGTCCTGATCAGCACCTGCCTGCACATGAGCCTTCCATGTTTCCAGGAGGCCAAGAAGGCCAGTGGAATCCTGGTTTATATCAGAAACTTCATGGCCAGCAGGACCAGGGCAGTGATTGTTGCTCCTCACTTGGCACTGGTGAGGCCACACCTTGAATCCTGTGTTCAATTTTTGGCCTCTCACAAGGAAGACATTCAGGTACTGGAGCTTGTCTAGAGAAGGGCAACAAAACTGAAGAGGGGTCTAGAGATTAAGTCCTGCGAAGAAGCAGCTGAGGGAGCTGGGGTTGGTCAGACTGGAGAAAAGGAGGCTCGGGGGAGATCTTATTGCTCTCTACAACTCTCTGAAAGGACGGTGTTGCCAGGTGGGGGTGGCAACTACTGATAGTGGAGACGTGGCTTCAAGCTCTGTCAGGGAAAGTTCAGGTTGGATAT
The DNA here is from genome assembly GCF_015227805.2 of Hirundo rustica. Classification (NCBI taxonomy): domain Eukaryota; kingdom Metazoa; phylum Chordata; class Aves; order Passeriformes; family Hirundinidae; genus Hirundo; species Hirundo rustica. Next base: position 65,239,103 of record NC_053488.1, read on the forward strand.
CAAGAAGAATTTCTTCATGGAAAGGGTTGCCAGGCATTGGAATGGACTGCCCAGGGAGGCTGTAGAGTTGCCTTCCCCAGGGATAGTAAAGAAATAGACACAGCTCTTGGTGTGAAGGCTTAACTGATGAGATGGTGATCAGTCAAAGTTTGGAATCAGTGATCTTGAAGGTATTTTATAACCTAAATGTTTCTGTGTTTCAAACCCATTCAAAGTAGAGGAAAGAGGTGGCAAGAACCAGATTTTGCAAATGCAGTATGGAAGAACAGTACCTTAGATTTCCAAACCCTATAAGTTTGAATGCAATTACAACATAAACCAATGCAAAAGAAATATTGTCTTGATCTTAATTGCAACAACTGCTGAAAGCATTTCAAGACAAAAAACTTACTTTCTTGAATAACTTCATTTACATACTTAATTCACACATTCTAAGTGTTTTGCTAAATCAAACTTCTTAAATATCAATAGGAAGCCACAGAAAGATGACTGTCTAGTCCACAACAGCTTTACTGATACGTTACAACATTATCTTAGTCCTCCAGTGGCACAGATGGGACCTTCCAACTCACCAATACAGCATGGCTAGACACAGTGCAGACTGAGTACAAGCAATACCTCAATGACTTTAAAAAAATTAAACCAACAATATTGTCCGTAAAGAGAAAACAGCAAGACTATCTAGCTACATCTTTCTTCTTTACTGCCTGAAATAGGAACAATGTGTTATTCAGTATATGCCAAGGATCATCTAATTCTATTCTAATACTGCATCCTCTGACATAAAATGCAGTTTCTGTCCATACGTGAAAACCCTTTCCCACCTCATGGGTCTCAGAAAGGGTGCAGTGGGCCGTGTCTGCCATCCAAGATAAAACTAGTCTCTATGAGATGAAGGGCACTAGTAACAGTGTATTGCCACCAGAGTTTCAGGCCGTAACACCAGCAATCACCTTTCATTTGGAACCCTTTCCCCATAAGCATGCTCCAGTATTCAAAGCAAATACAGCTGATCACCTCCTTCACCTTCCCTTCACAGGACTATCTTGCTTGCAGGACCTGGCCATTCCTCCACGTACAGCCCTGTTAGACAACATCCCAGCCCTTCCCCTTTGCACAGGGCAATGCTAACAAGTGGAACAAGCTCCACATTCACCAGCACAGCGCCCTCTCTAGCCATCAGCTACTGTTTCCCAGCCACCACCACGGTTGCTGGGATGGTATCCACCACTTCTTTATTTTCACTTCAAAGGGCAGCTGTGTGGTCACAATATGGGGAGCAGCGGTCCTTTTTTCCTCAGATCTGCTGAATCACCATAACCAGGGCAGCTCCTCCACAACTGCCTGTAAATCCAGAACAGTTTGCAACTTGGTCACCTCAGTGCTACCACCTGCTCACCTCCAACCATGGGCCACCATTTTTTGCACTGAACACTAAATACCCCTGTTGCCATCAGGCCATTACTCTGTCAAAGACAGCTTCTGACTCTGACCCTACTGAGATGGCAAATCCTGAGCCCTGCTGGAAGCAGACCAGTGGCCTCAGAAGCTGCGACTGGATCACCTCAGTTCTTACCCATCCCCTCCACAACCTCTTAACACACAATTTATACATGCACTGGTAACACAAATTCCCATTAACAAAAAATACAACTCTTTCCAGATTTCACACCACCGCAAGAGCCATTCCAGCTGCTGCCTGCATTCCCCACCAACTACTGTCACAGGCAAAACTGCCTCAACTCAGGCAATTCTATTTAAATTACTGGCAAGGATCAGGCAACTAATTATCAATTTGGGTATTGGGGAAAAAAAAAAAAAGACACACAACCTAACTTTCAGGGAAGGACCTTTTGTCCTCCTTCCCCAGGCTCTGCTTCAGTAAGAAATATTTTCCCCCTCACCTTTCTATCCGAACTGCTTATCTGCGTGGTTCCTTAAACCCAGTCCTTCCCCAGCCCTTCAGCAAGATGACACAGGAGGCAAGGATCAGCACATAATGGTTTTTCTGCCATGCCTTACTTTTTACTCATTTTCTTCTATGGAGGGTTGCATCTTAAACTGTTACTCTGCTCTAGCAAGGTGTAACTGTTCAGGAGTGCCTTATACACAGGTTGCAATCCCTTTGGCAGGGTCTGTGCCCCAGTACGGGCCTGCTATGGGCTGCAGTCTCCTCAGGTGAGAGTCAACCATGGGGCTGCAACCCCAGCATGGGCTGCCCACAGGTTACAGTCTCTTCAGGAGTGCCTTACCTGCAGCCCAGAGTGCACTCAGGAGTGCCTCTGCTCCAGTTTTGCCTCCACAGGAGGCAGCAGTTTGAGGGGATAGCTCCTGTGGCATTGACTGCCCAAAAGTGACCTCTTCCCTGTTCCTTCTTCTCACATCTCTTAGCATATCTCAAACTTCTGCCTCCTTTTCATCATCTTGCACATCTTCTCCATTTTTGCCTCCTGCCCATTTCAATTGTCACTTATTCATAAAGGAGTTATGAGCAGTAGCACCACACATGCTCACTTGACAGGATGAGATTTAAGCATGCAATGGACTGTTTTAATTAACTTTAAAGCTGACCAAAATCAGCCATGCCCAAAGTAGTCTCTTCCCCCACTTAGCACCCTTTCTTTCCCCCCAGTATTGAAATCCAGCCATTTGTGTCCAAGGTAACCCATACAGGTAGTTATCAAGAAAGAAGTTAATTATCCAAGTGAATATAAGAGCTAAGGATAACTACAGTAACAGTAGAAGAAAATAAAACTATTAGAGCTTATTAGTAATTTCACATTTTAAAAAACAAACAAATAATCCCAAACTAACAAAGAAAAAAAAATACACACACACACAAAAAAAAGGAAGTAGAAGAAAATCTTAGGTATCCATGAATTCAATTTGGAAAGCGTCAACTGCTTGAGGAGTGAAGCTGATTGAGAACTGGCTGAAATGCAGATCCCAGAGGGTCATAATCAGTGGCACAGGGCCCAGTTGGAGGCCTGTTCCTGGTGGTGCCTCCCAAGGTTCAGTAGTGGGCCCAGTCTTGTTTAACTTTTCCGTCAATGACTGGGGTGAAGGGCAGAGGCCTCCTCAGCAATGTCACTGACAACACAAAGCTGGGAGGAGCGGCCGATAGCCCAGAGGGCTGTGCAGCCCTTCAGAAGGACCTCAACAGGCTGGAGAGATGGGCAGAGAGGAACCTTCTGAAATCCAGCAAAGGCTAATGCAGGATCCTGCACGTGGGGAGGAGCAACCCCAGGCACCAGCACAGGCTGGGGGCGACCCGCTGGGAAGCAGCTCTGCCCAGTTGGACCTGGGTGTCCTGGTGGACAGCAAGCTCCCCATGAGCCAGCAGTGCCCTTGGTGGCCAAGAGGACCAGTGACATCCTGGGCTGCATTATGAACAGCAGTGCCAGCAGGCTGAGGGAGGTGATCCTGCCCCTCTACTCAGCCCTGGTGAGGCCTCACCTGGAATGCTGTGGAATCCAGTTCTGGGCTCCTCAGTTAAAGAGAGACAAAAGAGAGTGTCCAGCAGAGAACTCTGAAGATGACTAAGAGACTGAAGCATCTTTCATATGAGGAAAGGCTAAGGGAGCAGGGCCTGTTCAGTGTTCAAAATAGATAACTGAGAGGGGACCCCAATCAACATCTATGAGTAACTGAAGGGAGGGCGTCAAGAGGATGGAGCCAGGCCCTTCTCAGTACTGCCAAGCAATAGGAGAAAAGGTGGAAACTGATGCACAGGAAGTTCCACCTGAATATGAGGAAGGACTTCTTTACTGTGCAGGTGACAAAGCAGTGAAACAGGTTGTCCAGAGAGGTTGTGGAGTCTGCCTCACTGGCAATATTCAAGAACTGTCTGGACACAGTCCTGTGCCATGGGTTTTAGGATTTAATGGCTGGGCCGGGATGGTTAAATAATCCACTGAGATCCTCTCCAACCTGACCCTTTCTCCAAGCTTTGCTTTCAGTATGGACTGAGTTTTATCACAGGTACCCTTCAGATGCAGTAGAGCAGCAAGAAAGGAAAACAGATAAGCACAAAGAAAGCAAACAGAAATTCAGGTATTTTCTAATCCTAGGAGTGATGCAAGAGTGGCCTTCTACTTAAGAGAGCAAAACTACTATCTACAAACAGATGCATTCTTAATCCTTTCCCCACATACTCAGAGAAAATTCCTCTGCCAGGTTCTATCTGCGTTGTCAGTCACTACAATGCAAACACTGCTCACAAACTCTAAAGGAATTCTTACTTGGACTTATCCAAGAAGGATCTGACTCACTACATATACTTCTTTTACTAGTACTATCATTATTTCTCAATACAAAAAAGAAGTGTGCTTATGGTTGGCACAGAGTGCTGTGCTCTTTCAGCTGTTCTGCCGTACAGCCGTTGCAGTCAAACATATATTTTGTAATTCCTGTGCAGGCTGGTCTCCCACTATCATCGGGAAAGCCACACTTTACAGGTGTATACCAGCACACAACAAGCGTCAAGCCTTCCCCAGCCGCACTAAGGACAACTGAGCAAAGATCACCGCATAGAGCAGGAGGCAAAACCCCAGAGGACGTTTTTCACCCGAAGACCGACGGCAGGGACACAGCTGTACCCTGAGCACGGCCAGCCCGACCCCCTGGTCTGTCGGCGGGGTCTCCGGGAGGCACACCGCAGGGAGGCAGGCGGGTCCCCGGGCTGACACCCGGGAGCAGGGGAGCCGCCGGCTCGGGGCGGCGGCGGCGCGGCGGACGGGGCCCGCTGCCCGGGCGCTCCCGGGCGCGATGGCGGGTGGGTGACGGAACAACGCCGGCGCCATCCCCCCGCACCCCAGCGCTTACGTGTAGATGATGGACATGAAGTGCATGAGCCAGAGCACGACGAAGAGGATGAGCCCGAAGATGGCGAGTCCCTCCGAGGCCAGGGCCAGCACCGCCATCCCCGGGGGGCGCGGCGGCCCGGGCAGGAGCCGGCGGCGGACCGGAGCGAGGCGGGGGGGCGGGCGGCCCAAGCGCGGCGGAGCGGCGGTTGCTGCGGGCGGGCTCCGAGGGACTCCGGAGACGCCGCTGCTGCTCCGCACCGGCCTGCGCGCGGCAGCCGCTGGCGCACGGAGAGCCGCCGCCGCCTTTCTGTCAGCGCAGGAGGCGGGGCGGGCGGGCACATCCGTTACCGGCCCGGCCCCCTGCCCGCCGCCGCCGCCTGACCTTGGGTCCATCCCCCTCGGGCAGCCGAGGGAGGTGCCGGGCCGCGGCGGCAGGCGAGGGCCGGGTGTGCCCGCTCCGCCCGCTCCGGCCTCCGGGGAGGGGTGCGGTCGCGGCAGAGGCGCCGGGTCCGTGTCGTCCGGCTTTCGTGTTGGCCGCCGAGGACACCGCAGCCCCTTATCCACAGAGGCGGGGATCGGGGGCAGCCGGGTACTACCGGGCATCTCTGAGGAGGGACTGTGGGAGCTGGACCTGTTCAGTCTGGAAAAGAGAAGACTGAGAGGGGACCTCATTAATGCATATAAATATCTCAAAAGCGGGTGCCGAGACCAAAGTCTTTGGCGAGGCCCAGCGGCAGGACAGGGAACAGTGGCCATAAGCTAAATCAGAAGTTCCACCAAAGAGTTCATCTCAACGTGAGAAACACACAGGGAGAGCATCGGAACAGGCTACGCAAGGAGGTCATGAAGTCTCCTTATCCCGAGACATTCCAAACCCACCTGCACTTGTTCCTGGTTCACCTGTTCTAAGTGACCTTGCCTTGGCAGTGGGATGATCTCCAGAAGCGTCTTCCAACATTAACTGCTCTGCGATTCTGAGTTCTATTACAGCGGGGCTGATATAGGGCTACATGGCCTTTGTTATTTTTCTTACTACTTTTGAATCCAAACACTTTTTTGGTGATGTTGAATGCTGCAAGACGGGATCACCTATTTCTAGCATAGGTGTGAATTGCTGGCCCGTTCTGAGCTCTGTGAATCAGAGTGGTTGCTCCACGGACTGGGGTAGTTCCAGCAGCCATACTGCCATCTGTGGAGCCCAAGCAGAGCTAAAGCAACCTGGTGACTACCAGCCTTTGCTACGTTTGAGTTAGTGTCCAGTTAATGAAAGAGTCAGTTGCTCATTACTAATCCTTTGAGCCAGCTATTCTTGATTTTATTTCATTATGGTGTTTATGGCAATTCCTATTACTGTGGTGTGGCTCCATTTTTGAGGGGGTTCATAAGGAGAAACCTCCCAACACTTCGGCTCTCTTTTACGGCTCAGCATTTTTGATCTGGGGTTGGAAATAGCAATTGATACTTCTTTTTTTCTTATTGTGTAATAGACAAACATGCATTGCATTAACTGTTTTAAATTTAACTCTATTAATCAGGGGTATGCTGTGAGAGTATAAAATTACTTGACTGGCTGTGCCTGCATACTGAGCTTGCCAGAATAAGCATAGCTTTACATAAAAGTCTATGTTTAACTGCACATGAGAAGGTATACTTTTTCTCAGGAATTTTGACTAATAACACAAGCTGAACATTGCAGTGTATGCATGTTCTCTAATGGGTTTTTTTTTTTCCTCCACAGCTCTCTCTTATTAATGTAGGTAAAGGAGTGTTCAAAAATCCTGCTAACAACTCAGTTGTGGTTCTGAAAAGTATTCTAGTCACCACAATAACTTTAGAAAGGATTGACTTTCAAGTTAGCTCTAGCTGTATGTGAGAAGTTAGGATGCAGCAATTTAAAGGCAACTTACTGTCAGAAAAGACAGGATATCACCTGGTGTGGAATTGACCAAATTAAAAGTATAATTTAAAACTAAAAGTAAAAAGATACTAATAACTGTTAGAAACAGGTGAGGTATGTGAACACTGCCTGTGTAGTCTGTTAGTTCCTGGTTAATGTTAGTTTCCACGTAAATAAATCATGGGGCCAACAACATGCCTTTTCACTGACTTCAGTGATTTCTTATTATAACTTCCTTAAAAATAACTTTTCAAGTAAAACAAATTACCTTAATTTTCAAATTCCCCTATTGTGTTTGTATGTCATTTGTAACTGAAAGTGTCAGGCTTTTTCTCTATTTGTTCCTGCATTTAGAGTCTAATGATCACATTTATATTGATTTAAGATTGCCTCAATGAGCTTTATAGGCATTTTTTAGCCATGATTTGAACTGCCATGCTCAATGTTGGCACAGTCACAAGGCTAGTTGAGTCAGAGAATTCAGAGCTGGTATGTAGGAATTATTAAAATATAGCTCACATAATCCTTAACTGGGTGGCTTGCATCTCTATTCTAAGGCAGAAACAGCCCATGCAAAAGTATCTTGGCTTAAAATGTCACAGTACAGGGAATTGAGGAAGATTGAGGGCCTGTGTCCAGTAATCAGTAAAGCAAATAATCAGTTTATTTAACTGAAGCAGTAAAGCTTATTTTTTGTCCTAGAAGGTGTTTGCCTGGGAGATTAGATGGAGAAGCTACTTATTGTGCAACAGGTAGGGTTAATGGCTCCATGTAAACAAACTTTGCTGAGGCTTCTTCATAAATAAAATTAATAAAAGTACTGACTCCTATACTTGCCAGCCATACTGATGAATGAGCAGTCCTCAAGCAATGCTCCACAGGAAAACACCAAACTAGTATAAATAGCTTTGTCTAGAAAAGGATCTACTTTTCTGCCATACTCTCTGGGATGTCATTCTGCCCTCTGGTTGTGTGGGGAGAAAGAACTCTCTCATGAGGTGTTTAAGGTAAAAATCTGCAGCACTCAATGTTAAGTTTATGTATGGTTTAAAACCAGAATCTTCAATATACTTTCAGGATTATAATGGAGGAAAATAGGTATGGTAAAGCCTTCAACCTGAGCAACTTCTCTAGTCAAATCTGCTGCCAGATGGATTCTTTCAGCAGGTATATTAAGATCAGTGGGGGAGCAAAGAGTAAAGGTTGCTTGAAGCATGGGGCTGCCTGGAGGTGTGACAGTTCAGTAGCAGGAGATGTACACTTGGTCTTCCCTCTGTAAGTGTGGAGTGCAACAATTCACAGAGAGCAGTGAATTCAAGTAGGGCAAATCTGCCTGCTGAAAGGTGCCTCAGTATGCCTTGGGGCATGATACACCCTAATGTTTTAATCAAGTGCTTAGGACTTAATGCAAATGTGTACTATGTTTAAATTAAAAACAAAATTAACCCTCCCATGTGCTGTAAAGCTGCTGTTCTTGGTTCACTCAATCAATATTTTGCCAAAATATTGATTAATTTTAACAGTGTTTGAGTGTTGCAGACTGAAAAAGATTAATTTAATAGATATTTCCGTCATAAAGGTCCTTGGTGGCCTAGATATGAGACTTATTCCAACAACAAAAATGATGCAATAGAAACAGTCATGTAATTTTGAACTGATAAAAAGGGATAAATATAATTAGTTAACAAAGGAACAATAGTGGATTAACCTGTAGTGATACTGGTATTAATGCTGAGAAGGCTGTGGAAACCAAAACCAGTGAAGTTTCTCTTAGTGGTATATCTATGAAAGGTTTTAACCCTATAGACACCTCCCAGTTTTCTTCTCAACCATGGGTTTCTGTTGCAAAACCATTGCTTACATAAGTTTCGGAGAGGGAAAATTGATCTCAGTCTCCATCCTCAGATGACAAGACAGTTAAAATTGTATTTAAAATCTGCTGAAATGCAATTTCAGAATTATATATTTTCCAGTTCACTATACTATTACTGTTTCTGTTTAGAATGGTATCACTGAGATTCTGGGCAAATAGAAGGCAAGGATAAATTTCCTTTCTCTTCCTTATGTGTAATTTTCCTTATGAAAATATAAAAATAAGGGGACAGACAGTGGAAGTTTTCTCTTTGCTTAATGAGTAGATCCATTAATGCATCTGCACTCTGAAACTGCTTTGTAAAATACCTTTTTATAAAGGAAAGGATTTAAATTGCTAAGGACTGTGTGTCTTTGAAACTTGGTTTTAGTAATTTAAGCTCTCATACATCTGTCTTCTTTTATTAAAAATCCACTTTTGTTCCTTTTATTTTAATTAAATCAAAGAAATGTGCGTATTACAGCTCTGCTTGTTTGTTATTATATAAATACTCTGCCTTGCATCTTCCTCTTGTTCAAATGTTTAGATTATAAAAAAAAGTACGCAGTTATTAGTTGGATTTGATACAGAAATCTATGCAATTGCTCTCTGCCTGGCATGCTTAAGTGAGTTTGGAACTTTATTTAAGTCCTAGAGCACTTGTAGATATAAAAGCCTGTCTAGTAGGGGCAAGAGAGAGAGAGCAAAAAGAGATAGTTCTTCCAGTATCCTCTTTATCTGGCAGTAACAAGCTATCTGATATGCATATGTGAAGTGCTTGTGAAGTTTAACAAATGTAGTTCTAGCTTAGCCATAAACACAGTCTTTGTCTTGTCTGGTACTGTGTCTCAAAAAATCGAACACCAGAAAAATTAGAGACCAGAGCTCTTATGTCCAAGGGTTGAAAAAGTTAAAGCTACAGGTTGCAGTGAAACCTCAAAGAACAAATCTGAAAGGAATAAAGCCTCAGTACTTTTGATCTTCAGAACTAATTTTGTAATAGAACATGAAAGCAGTTTTTTAAAAAATTCAAACAATGATGTTTCAGGTACATGTATTTTTCTTGACAAATTGATCCAGGCTGATTAACCTATAAACCTGTCAAGTACTGCTGTTGGAAATAACTACGGTTGTGCACTCAGCAATAAATTCTGGAATACTTGGAGGATAGTTAGATTTAGAAAACCATAAATAATTTTGCAGAATAGCTGAGTTTGAAATAGACCTCTGTAGATCATTCAACTTACTGCTTGAGCAGGGTTATTGAGAGTAATTTGCTGAATTTGGAGTCAGTCTCCATCTTCATTACTCCACCCAACCAGGTATTTGTGCACATTGGTAACATTCCACAGGCCCTCTGCAGGTTGTACAATCCTGTCTTTTGTCACTCCTCATACATCAGATGCTCCAGTATCTGTCATCTTTGTGACCCTCAGCTGGTCTATTTCCATGCTACTACGTGTAGTGACAATGCACGTAACAATGAAAGTCAGGATGATATTGGCCTTCTTTGAAAGGGTGCATTGCTGCTTACGGTCACCTTGTGTCCATTGACACCTCCAGGTCCTTCTCTGCAAAGCTGCCCTCCAGACAGTTTGCCCTCAGTGTGTAGTGCTGCCTCGGGTTGTTCCTCCCCAGATGCAGGACTTGGAATGTTCTTCCTTGAATTCCATGTAGTTCCTGTCAGCCCATCCCTCCAGACTCTTGAAATCCCTCTGAAATTCAATCCACCTACGTATGTTATCAGCCACACCTCCCAGTTTTGTATCATTTGCAAACTTTCTGAGGGTTCAAACAGCACTGAACCCACTATTGACACTTGATGCATTCCAGTAGTGACTGGCCTCCAGTTGGAGATCTTGCCATTGATCACAATGCTTGGAGCCTGGCTGCCCAAGCCAGCTTTCTATTTACTTCACCACACCCTTATTGGGTTTATTCCTTGTCATTTTGTCTATGAAGATATTGTGGGAGACAGTGGTAAAAGCATTCCTGAAGTTCAGATTCACAGCTTTCAATTACCACCCCTTATTCACCAAACTAGTCATCTGGTCATGGAAGGCTACATAGAAGGTTGGTGCCCACTGCATAAGTCCATGCCAACTACTCCCAATCACTTTATTGTTCTTCATTTGTTTAGAAATGTTTTCCAGGATAGTTGATCCATCACCTTCACAGGGATTGAGGTGAGGCTAATCAGCCTCAGTTTTATGACTGTAACTTGTGGCCCTGCTGGAAAACAGGAGGGACGTTTCCTTTCTCCTAGTCCTCAGGAACCTCCCATATTCTGCTGATGTGTCAAAGACAATCAGAAGAGGCCCACTGTTTCAGCATTCATGTGCATCTATCAGGTGGAATGGTGTCCAATGTGTCCAGTACCATTCAATGCTCCCTAACCTGATCCTTCTCCACTGAGGTAGGCACTGAGTAATTCAGTCTTTTCTATGTCCTTTGTCACCAGGTATCTGCCCGGCTTAAGCAGTGGTCCTACATTATCTATGATATTTCTTTTGCTACTGGGTACTTCACTGTCCTTCACATTCTTCATCAGATTCAACTCCAGATGGACTGTGGCTTTTCCTCTGTGCTCAGAAAGTGTGTCTGTATTCCTTCTCAGCTGCTGGTCCCACCTCTTGTAAGATTCCATTTTATACTTGATTTTGATAAGGAGACCTTGCTTATTCATACAGGCCCTTTCAACCTTTTTCCTTTATATGCTCTGAATATTTTCTATTTCTTTACTTCTCTTTCCTGACGCTCCTTCAAAGTTCTTATTCTTCACTTCAGCAGCCACGTTTTGTAAGGCTTCCTTCTCCAAGGCCCGCCTCCAAATGTTTGCTCTGGCTTGTCATCTGTTATGTACTCCAGAGTTTCTTTTAATTTACAATTATCAATGAGCAAGAACAATGGGACTTTGTTACAAGTAAGTGCTAACAGGTAACTTCTTTCAAATTTTCATCTGCTCCCTTTATATTCCTTTACCTCCTCTTGTCTCCTTTTTATCAGAACAAGGATTATCCCTCTGAGATGAAAAGACATTATTTTTCAGTATAAAGACTGACACAAAATTGTCGTATCTACACACCAGTGTATTTTTATTTTTTAAAAAATGTCCTACAAACAAATTATATGCTCCCTCTGGGGCATATCATGCTACCCTTACCTCCTGCATAAACTGGTGTTACTTTCCAAACATGGAAGTAACTTCATTATTCTGCAACTCTTCTTGGTTAGCATTTAACATGATCCTGTGTGCTTCCATTGGCTACTGGTTTTGCAGCATAACATTGTATTTTCCCACCAGCTGAGCAAATAATTCTTTGTCTGACAACAGTATGTACATGGAATTTCACATGCTGAGCAGAATATATATCGAAATATTATTGTGTTTTTAACCAAATACATGTTAGAGAAGTATTGAGTACAAGCATAGAAAGGGAAGAAGAAGGTAATTTACATTTTCATTCATGCTTTATCTGTTTAGGTAATGTTTAAAATTTACATTTTTCATTAATAGTTTTGAGAATTAAGTTGGATTTTTTCACAAGTATCTTAAAAAACACTTACTGTTAATTGTCCAGTTGGATACACACTATGCATGGACTTTTCACTTGGACTATAATTTATTGTTTTATTCATGGAACTCAATTGGCTGTTGACATCACCTCATAATCGCCAATATGTTCTGTGGATATCTCAAATTTACAAAGATAAGGGGAAAAATCAAGAAAAATTGCAAATTTATTAGATAGCTCATATTTCACAATTTTGAGAAGAGTAAGCATTCATTCTACAGGAGAGTTTCTGAGTTTTCATCAATGCAAACCTTCCTGGGAATTAAAAATGCTGAGTGCAAGTTAAAGGTACACTATCATTAGAAACATGTAATCAAGGGTTTTTTTCCACCTAGACTCAAGCAGACACTTAGCATTCTTTGCATCTCTCAACCCTTTTTACTGCAAAACTGTTGCCTTCTCATTTACCCAAGCAAGGATAGCCAAGAGCATGCTCCCAAGTCTTAGTAGATTCAATGAAGGGCAGGTTGTTTTGAGACTTAGGAACCAAAGACATACATCAAGGGTTTGAGATGGGGAAAAGAATTTGGTAAGAGAGCAACAGAACAGAAATTGCAGTCAGAGAGCCCCTTGGGGAACAAAACCATGAGTGTTTTTGTAAGCGAAGAGTAAGAGCCAAAGAAGGTGAAATACAGGGAACAGAATCTAGCCACAGAAGTGAGCTGAATAGTGGTGTTTCATGACTGAATGGGACACTAGATCTAAAGGTAATGTTTGTTGCTTCCAAGAACAAGTATTTGATGCTCCATAAATATATATAGACACAAATAATAAATTTAAATGGATCTATGGGTACTGACACTGAGATTAGTCCTTAAGAAACTCTTGGGCCCTGATCCTGGCACCATGGCACAAAAATGGTGGCTGGAATAGGAGGTGGTTCCTGAGCTGAGTCAAAGCAGATCCAGGAGCAGCTGGAAAGCTTATAGTCCTTTCTTGCTACTACAGCCATGACTGCCTGGAAGCAAAACAGCCTCGGCCAGATAGGTGAGCAAAATTATAAAGATGTTTTGGTCATTACTTATGGAAGCTTAGAGGGTGGAGGGAATAAGTGCTTTAGAAAGATATCTGTTCTAGAAATCAGGCTCAGCCCTGCCTTGAAGCTGAGTGCCTAGCAATTTCTGGAGTCCACGTTAACACACTGACGACAAGATAATTTGTGACTGAATAAAGTCCAAGATATCTCTCAAGGTTTCCTACTCATGTCTCAAGGGCTGGAATTACAGCACACACTATTAGCTTCGTCAGAGGCATCCCTAAGGAATGCCTCTTTCCCAAATGGCTGCAAAGATATGAGTTGTGTTTGAATCTTTCTCAGCCACTACAGAATTGTCAAGCATCCAGGAATCACTCTGCACTCCTTTATGGAGTACTGGGATCCGCCTTCTGATATCTGTGAGTATTTGCATGCAGTTTCCCATAATATGAGTGGAGGTACAGACTGAAGATGGACAGAAAGGTTATGTATGTGTAAGTAGCCAGAATGCACTGAGACATCTGTTCTAGCCGTGTACTTGGTTCTCATCACAAAGAGTCACAGATTCATAGCACTGGTCAAAAGGGGCATCTTGACTTGTTCTATTTCTGCTTGGGTGCTACTGAAAGAACCTGAGGACAGTGTAACCTAAAGACAAAAATACACAGCTAAAATTGTCAAGAGGAAAATTTGTCTGACACTTAAAAAATACTGTTTTTAAAAGCCATTTTAAATGCTGTTTCTGAAGTGGTGTAGAAACAGTTGTTAACACAATATTTCAATCAGATATGAATGATTCCAGAGTTGTTCATTTAAGTGTTATTGCTGCTCCTCCATTTTTCCACAATTCTTTCTGGTATCCCAGTTCCTTTATTTTGTGAAACTAAGCTCAGTAATAAAGGTCACAGGAACATGATAAAAGCCACAGTGCAAATATATTTCACAACCACATTGAGCAAGTTTTCCCAACTCTTTTTTGGGAGCACCTCTTATTTACCACATCTTATAGAGGTGCGAAAGCTGTACTTGCATTTCTTTAAAGGAGTTGCAAGTAACAGACCGCTGTACCTGAGAAGCTCTGCTGTTCCAAACTGTGATATGTGTTTATTGCATAGTCCAGACCTGCTATTTCAAACAGAGAAATAGGGGTTTTTCCCAGAACAAAAGAATAGTTTTGCCCAGGACTTGCAGCAGCAGAGCCATTTTCACAGTTGTATGCTGAACTGGGCTGATAGGTCATGACTTCAGCAGCTACTCCTGCATGTCTGGGAGGTGCATAGGGTGTGGTGAGCCAAGACTAGCTGAAATAATAGGGTCGTTCATGCAGAATGTTTGCAGCTAGTGCCTCGGATGTTCCTTACCCAGCTCACAGGGATCACCTATTCTGACCTACGCCCATTTTCCACAGCAGTTACAGACTCTGGCTTTGCACAGGGACGTGCATCCAGTTAGAAGCATTCAGGATGACATGAGATGTCTGATCTGCCAAGTTTCCTGTGTGGTTGGTCATTTGTATTTCTGCTGTGGTTATTTAACTACCACTTTCACAGTGAAGCAGCTGTTAAGTGGCTCAGAAGGCTAATACACATCGAGTCTAGACAGGCACGTTTGAAACCTGAGTTTTCAGTTTCACTCTAGGTAACCAATATAAATGATGCTATCTGAGTTTCTGCTTCTAAAGACATTCAGTATTTCCATAACATTTTCCTGTTCTTTGCAAATGAAATATCATCCTTAGTTGTGTTGTTGTGTTGTGTTGTTACATTGTTCTTGACAGGAGTTATTCCTTAGAAATGTGGGAGAAACTGCTGAAGAAATTATCAAGTTTCAGTTGCTATTTAAGCCCATTACAAAATCATTACAGTTTAATGTTCTTCTAAATTTCTTTGCAACGGAATATTCTTATAATCAGGTGCACAATAAGTGAGAAAGAAGGCTGAACTTTGATTTTTTTTACAATGGAGTCAGCTCTGAAAAAAAACTCATTTCTTAAATAGTGAATTAACAAATTCTATGTGCATTTTTCTTTCTCTAAGCAGAGCCTGTTTTAGTTTTTTATAAATACTAAGTTGTTAGGTGTTGTGTGAACTGGTTTCATGCTGGGGGCTGCTCAGCAGTAGAAGAGATGGGGGGTTACTAGAGCTCTTAGCATCAGGGTCTTTTCAGGTAGTGACTTCTGTTTTACTCATGAGTTCTCTTCAGCTTTCATGTTGACCCAGAGAGTGACTGTTATATAAAGATGTACAGGTAGGAAATAACATGATTTGGTATGGATAAATTATAGAATGCTCTCCAGAGCGATGCCCCTGAAATGGAATATCAACTCACCTGCATCTGGAATCAGCTGGTCTAAGCAACCAGAATGTCTGTCATCAGCCCTGCTTACATTTGTAAGAGCAGAGTCTTGCCAGGAACAGATGTATAAGCAGCTGGTTGTTGTTGTGTTAAGGTTAGTGATATCAATCTGGACATCAAAGATGAAACAGTGGGAACAGCTGCAGGATCCATCAAAATTTCACCTTGTTCAGGAGTGTGATCTGTTTCAGATACTGACAGAAGTGAACAAAGAAATGATTGAGTAATTTCCCCCAATCTCATTTCAGTTTGAGACCTCAGCCCAGACTGCGATAGTGAAAGCCACAGTTTTTGATCAGTCTTGCTTGTCTGCAAGCCTTCTGCTTGTCTGTCTGTGCCAAAAATCCCTGTGGTACGAAAAAAACTGCTCTTGGACCAGTCTTATCTTGAGTGCACTTGGAAATGTCATGAAAGCACTGGCACTGTGTCTGGGAGACACAGCTGCTGTGCCCTTTGCCTAAGGACAAAAAGTTCAGTCCTTTACCAGTGAGTCATAACTGGGTGGATCAGCTGTAATACAGGGAACAGGTTAATTCTGCATGCTTGTCATCATGAGCCATCATTGCATTGCATCATGTATTCCAAACTCATGGTGTCAGTGTAAGGTGTGACAGTTGATTTTGATAAGTAGGAAACAAGAGTCTACAAATTACTGCATCCTCCAAGGACTCCAAGGGACTATTACAAGATTATATCTTCTCATCCATTTTTTAGTGACTTGTTCTGGTTTTTATTACAGTTAAAGGTGGGTGGTTTTGTGGTTGGTGGGGGTTTTTTTGGTTTTTTTGTTTGTTTGTTTGTTTGTTTGTTTTTTGTGGGTTTTTTGTTGGGTTTGTTGTTGTTGTTGTTGTTGTTGTTGTTGTTTGTTTGGGGGGGGATTTTTTTTTTTTTCCTGGCAAAAATTACAAATTGTTGTAAGTTTCAATATGAAAGGCTATATTCTGTTTCTATGTGTCACAACCCTAAGGTCCTGGGCACTTGTGAAAACCATCAGGCACTTTGTCTTCAGCAGACTTCATCACAGTTGAATCAGAAATATTTTATGCATCCCCTGCTAGTAACCTTTCCTTTGCCCATTCATTCTTTTTCTCCTCTCAAGCAAATAGAAATACTACTCAGGCACCAAATGTTTTGTGTGTGAGAGAGAGTACAAACATTAGATATGGTTAAATTGGCAACGTTTCTCTGCAGTCTAAAGTAATTTCCTTGCTTGCATATATGTTTGTGTGCTCAGTACGGCCTTACCTTGCTGTTCATTGGGCTGTGACATTCTGTTTCTCAATGCCATGAGAGAACAGGCAGCTCACCCAAGAGGCTTGTATCACATGAACAGGTGTGGCTTTGAAAGAAACTCCAGACTATTTCCAGCAGGAACTTATTCACCACTGAGTCTTTTCTAGTTACCTACTTGTGAGAGTGGGGCTGATAAACAAACTCTCATTGGGCAATACAGCTATGCTTGGCATGAAGTAATCAGCTTTTCCAAAGCTTAAAAGAAAAACTCCTCGGGCTGATTCAGACATTTACGCCGCAAATCACTCTTTGGTTAGAGGGCTGTGTGGCCAAAGAAATTGGGATGTATTGACCACAGTGCCTCTCTCTATCCCTGGGGAATAAGGAGCAGGTGTCAGACCTTTTATGGGAAGCAGGTATATCACAGAGGGTCTGAATGCAACCTCTTTGAGGATCCTTAGGGAAACTTCATGGGGTGAGAGCACAGACCATCCGTGTCCTACAGGCAGTGTTTGGCACAGGGGTACAAGTTTACACTTAGGTACTTAAAGGTTGTAGCTGTGTGTGTTAAGATTCTAGCAAAAGTACTCCCAGATGTTCCGTGCCTTCTGTACCTTTACCTACAGGTATTCTACCTTGTATGGAGACAGTTAAATATCAAGGAAATGTGAAAAATATGACAGACAAAGCCAATTAATTAAGGAATGTTAAATTATAATTGTGAATACTTCCATGGTACTTACCTTATTCTGGGAAATACAAAATAAATTACTTTGCTATGTTTTACCACATTTGTAAATACCCTCTTATTTAAAGGACAGATAACAGCACTTGGGTTATTGTTGTGCTCCTCTGAGGAATGGTTTTTCCCCTCAGAGTCCCCCTGAAGCCTGTGCTATGTAGTTTAACCCTTCTTCCCGATCACACCTACTCCTGACCCTATTGGCTCAGGGCCAATATCTTTCCTTGGCCCAAAACTAGATAAACTCCCATCTCTTCCTGTTCACGCTCTCTCTTCTCGGGCTCACGGAACATCACATCGAGAATAAAGCTTGGACGGAAACTGGGGGTGAGAGCCACTCTTTTGAAATCTTTATGCTGTCTCTCTGGAAATATAATTCCCTAAAACCCCTGAACAACTGAGCTAGCAAGAGCCAGGAGGGTGGCTAGAGGGAATATATTTTCAGGTTATGGAATGGATAGGTTGGTAATATATGTTCATATGTGCTATTATGCATAAATATGTAGCCCATGACAAAGTATTGCTAAAGCAAAAGAGTAAGCAACATGTCATAATTGGTGTCCCAAAGCTGACTGCACACTGATGCAATGCACTGACAGTTCACACAATCACAGAATGTGTCAGGTTGGAACGTACCACAGTGGGTCATTTGTTCCGAGCTTCCTGTTCAAGAAGGGTCATATGAAGCATATGGTATAGGATTGTGTCCAGGTGGTTCTTGAATTTGTCCAGTGGGGGAGACTCCACAATCTCTCTGGACAATGTGTTGCACTACATGGTCACCCACACAGTGAAGAAGTCTTTCCTCATATTCCTCATTATTCGCACTGCCCCTTGTCCTACTGCTTGGCACCACCAAGAAGGACTTGGATCCAGCTTCCTGACACCCCCGCTTCAAATACTTGATGAGGTGCCCTCTCAGTCATCTCTTCTTGAGGCTGAACAGGCCCAACTCTCTCAGCCTTTCCTCATAAGGGAGACGATCCAGTTGCCTAATCACCTTCATAGTCCTGTGCTGCACTTGCTCCAAGAGCTCCATATCTCTCTTTTACTGAGGAGCCCAGAACTGGATTCCACAGCATTCCAGGTGAGGCCTCACCAGGGCTGAGTAGAAGGGCAGGGCCCCTTCATTGACCTGCTGGCACTGCTCTTCATAATAGCAGGATGCTTTTTTTGGTATCCTACTATTTAACCCTGACTGCAATGGAACTATATTCACCTACACCAGCCTAAAGCCTGGCTCAACATTAAAAAGATATTCCAGATATTAAAGTAAGTCTATGCTGCATGTCCAAGAAATTATTGAAATTTTCATTACTTATCCTAGAAACATTCTGAAGTTTTAAAGATACCTCAATGCACCCCCTTTTGGAAAGACTGGAACATAACAAAACCATTTTTTGCTCTCCTGAATCACACTGTGGTATTTGAAATACATGGTGTTTCACATCTGATCATGCTGAATTAATTTATATTTATATTTATATTTATATTTATATTTATATTTATATTTATATTTATATTTATATTTATATTTATATTTATATTTTCCTACTTTACCTATACTTACAAAATAGAATTTTTTCTAACAGATTATTTCCTTTGATGCAGTGAATACAAATATATACTGTTTGTAATTTTTACTCACATTTCTGAGGGCTAGGAAAATCATTCCCAGTGCTACAATTTCCAATTAATGCAATTTTAAAATGTTTACTATGGTAAAATCATAGCTACTTACATGGAAAATCTTCTAGATTTTAATCATAATTTCATTTCACTTCTACTCTAAGTATATTGCATACTCTGTGGTACTACCAAGAGACCAGACTGTTTGTCAAGCAGCTTCTTGTCAGATTTTAGCCATGCTACTACAAAGGCAATAAACAAAGATGGGGCAAAAAATAAGGGAAATAAGGTTACAGCTGAAACATTTAATTTTAATACTGTGGAGTATAGAGATACTCATTTCATGTATAGAAATTGCCCCTCTAGAGCAATGTATCAAATATAAAATACTAGTGCATAAAGCACATATTTAAGCACAGTAGCTGAATCAATTTTTCTGTGATAATTTTGGCAAATAAGAATGCCATGTACCCAGAAGTACAAATGATTCAAAAATTACAGAATTATTTTTCTGTTTGAGGTACAACATCACTTTCTAAGATGCCACTAAGATTGAGCTTAATTTTAAATCATGCTCTCCTTAAGAAAGAGGATTAACCTCAGTGTCCCTTTTCATTGGGCACATTATTGAGTTCTTTTTGTTATGAACTTAAAAGTAAAGGGAGCTTTAGTGGATGCATTGGCAGAACAATGAAATGATCCTCAGCAATTTTACAAAGCTCCCCAGAGCTTTGTAAACAGCAAAAAAATGCTTCAGGACGCAGGGAATACTAAACATTTGTTACAACAATCTTAAGCTGCTTTCTGATTCTGGAAGTTACTTGAAGTGTTTTGCAAAATGTTTTCATTGACAGAGTAACTCTTTGTTACACTTTCTAAGAAAACTGGTAACATTAGAGCTGTTCCTGTCTGCTGGCTCCAATGACTTGAAGCTTGTTTTTCAAGACATTAACATAAAGAATAATTTTATTCTAGCATATTGTTTCTTTGTTTAGTATCTAAATACTACAGTTATTTTCTGATAGTCATATGTAAAACACTTTCCCCCTATAGTTCCTTGCTGCACTTCTCTTATTTTTCTGATCCACCCATTTTTTCTAATGGGAATTTGTTCTAACAGCCATCTTTCCCAGTCTTGTCAAGCACCAGATACTCATAGATATGTTGTATCCTCTCTGGAACCACAAAGGAAACAATATGTTAAAAACCCTTTCCACCCAAGAACTGGGCTCACATTCAGTGGCATAGGGCTCCATAAGAACATCTCCAAAGCAGAGAGGTAATATGACAGGTGACATTGATATTGCAAATGCCACACATTTTTTGTCGTGACATATATAGATTACTTTCTGTGGGTTAGACTTTTGGCATTAATACACGTAATATCTGGATGGCTCCAAGCAAAGTAAATGCTTCCTGACTACTTTCCTCATTTTTGTGTGCTATGCACACCTCCTAATTGAACCTGTGAATCTGTTTTTTCTTTTTTATGAACCTCATCCTTTCACACAGGGGTGTAAGGGAAGAGTGTCTATCCGACTTCAAAGGGCCTTCCTCCACCCTGCACCCTGGCTGTGCTGCCCCCCCCCCATCTGTAGTGGACACTCTTCTGTGATTTTGCCCCTTTTTCTCTCCCTTCGGAAGATCATTCCCATTATACAGCTGAAGGAGATATATTCCTGGAGAAACAGGCTGAAAAGATCTTGAAGTAAGAGGGAAGGTGATGCCTCGTTTAAAACATGAGACTGAGTGCTCCAAAAGTCTGTAAGAGACCTGGCATAGTTTGTTTGCTGTGTTTGGTGT
Organism: Hirundo rustica; assembly: GCF_015227805.2. NCBI lineage: Eukaryota > Metazoa > Chordata > Aves > Passeriformes > Hirundinidae > Hirundo > Hirundo rustica. The sequence continues at coordinate 65,259,970 of NC_053488.1, forward strand.
AAATGCCTGGAACAGTGATACAGGAATGAGGAACTGTTGTAATGCATTAATTGGGTTTATATTGTTTTTCATCGGGTTTGTAATCACATGGTTTGTCCTGGCTCAGCTGTAACCCAACCTTGTTCCCCTCCCACTTTATCCCTGATTGGGCAGTGGTTTGTCCCTGCCTCTGGGCCCTGCCCCCTGGGGAAAAAGCCCTGGGACACAGGAGGAGCCTCGCTCTCTCTGGCACCGGTGAGCCACTGGGAAGAGCTCCAGCCAGGCAGGGCAGGACTCGAGAATAAAAGCTGTAACATCCCACCCAGTGAGAGAGAGCAGACTCTTTTCCTTTTGCCATTGGTGGTCGTCTAGTCTCATAAAGAAATACTACAAGGAACCAGATGTTCAAAGAGCTATCTTGACATTCAGAGGCTGGAGAACCTCAAGACCTACCTCTTCTCAGCGACACTGCTGTCGAAACACTTCCCTTGTTCCACTGCTCACCTTTAGAACCTTACATGTGCATTTACTGATACAGCACATAGACTCTTTTGATTTCATGACTCACTATAATGTTAAAATTTCCAGCAGTCCAGTTGGTTTGTGCTGTCTATGTGTTCAATAGTCAAGAGCCTACACTGCCTAAACTTTGTTTTATGAGTAATTTCTTCATTTCAATCCAACTTCTTCTCTCTTACTTCCTATTTGAGATGCCTTTTCAGACCTTTGACTTATAAAGAGAGCTAATTAAGGCACCCCAGCCTTAGTGATACAAATGACAGTAAAATGAAGTACATGGTAAGTCATACTTAAAATGCAGGTTTGAGGTTGTCTACCAGAGATGTAGGTCAGGCAAAAAGAAAATCATGGTAGCTGTAAACTCTCCAGGTACTTAGTCCTGGAGGACTAGCTGAAGCCCAGAAAGCCTTCTGGCATGTTTCTACATGCTACAGGTCTGCTTAGACCATTCTCAGCACATGCAGCTTGTTCCACGTTCTTCACCATCCCAGCCTTAATCTCCTGCAAGGCAGGGTTTCTAAGAAGGTCTGTGGCTCAGAGATCTGTCTTCTGAAGTGCCTGCATGGGAAAAAAATTACTCTCCTGGAAAGGTATAGCAGCTTTCTTTTTATTATCACTTTTGCTTTAAATTTGCTGTAAAGGAGAAAAGATCTCATGTATCTGAGAAGAGGGACGCTGTTTAAAAAAAAAAAAAAAAAAAAAAGAGAGAGAGAGAGAGGGAGAGATATGAAGTTATATTGTGGTAAAGCAAAACAAAAAGCCGAGGTTATTATTAAAAAAACCCCAAACCAACCAAATGAAATTTTTTTTGTTGTTGTTCAGCCTGGATCAGCAACAGAAAAAGGGGATCAAGTCAGACACATGCAGGCCTTCATAAACCTTGACAGCCACCAGAATATCTTCTAAGAATGTAGTACAGAAAAATAGGTGGCAAGAGTGTTTGGAAACGTACCTACGTGCTGTTTGGTTTTGTGGCACACTGTCAAAGCCCATCTGTGTGTCTAGTTTGCAATATGCACTTAACGGAACTTACCAAAGAGAGACACCCTGATCATGTTTTGCAAGTTGTATTTCTCACTGAAATGAATTAGTTGTCAGTTGGTACAGCAACGTGCAGGAATGTTTGGTCCACAGAATAATATATTTCTGCTGATATGTGGTGAAGAGCAACAGTAGAAGTCATTACTAGCTAAGAATTTTACTGAGAATATCTGCATCAGCACTTGTGTATCTCTAGTGGCTGTGATTACAATGCACACATTGCCAACTATGCCATCACCAATATACAGGGCAGAAAACAAACCTCTTCGTTGTTCCCCAAGGTTCAACATGTTTTTCCAACTTTTTCTTTCAACTTATATCCACTAATATGACTTTTTTTTTTTTTTTTTTTTTTTTTTAAATTCTGTACATTTAGGTCTAAAGATCTAAGAAAACCTCCTTTTTGCACAACAGAGAGGACTAAATTGCTGTACTTATTTGCAGCCAATTCAGAGAGGAGTAGGGTTTTGTTTCTATTTATGTTCTCAGGGCAGTGGTTTTCCATCACCAAGATCATACCTGCTGTAACCTCACAAAAGATTTTCCCCATTACAAATATTAACCACAAGCCCTAGAATTATGTAGTTTCTGTGTCTTTAGTCATACCTTTAGAGATTTTTAGAACTTATCAAATTCTTGCTCAGTCTGTCTTCCACTGTGTGCTAAGCACCATCCCCCCCCCTCCAGTAGATGGTCAGTGACAATGTAGCGCTAACTCTCCTTTGCCTTCGTCTTCTATATACACAATAGATTTCTGACAAAACTTCTTAAAAGTAAGATGATTGTATCTATGCAACAAGTTTTGATCTTAACTCTTAGGAAAAAAGCAAATTTAAATCACTATCAGATCACATGAATTAAAACGGTGTGAATTTGGTAGTGAATAAACAAAACCCGACCATATTGAAGTTTTTGGTCAGTGAGAACACAGATTTTGATTCCAATCAGAATAAATTCCTTGGATCTGGCAGAGAGGAGAGGGAGCTGGGAAAATGCTATTTACCAGCCATTTAACTCACTGCTTGGGATAAGGTAAATGGCATCTGTTTGCTGAGGGACATGAGCAAAACTTTGACACAAGATGCTGTGACTAAGATTTTAATTTTTCTCAATTATTTTACATTTATTTTGCTTTGTTTGGTTTTGATTGTAGGCAGAGACCCAGCATTTGTAGAGCTCCTTAGTTTGATAGGCATTTTAGAAAACGAAAACTTTTCTGTATGGATGCAAAAAGCAGCCCCAACTTGAGAATAATGTACACCATTCATACCAACAGTCAAGCATTCTCAGTGCGGTAATTATTTACACAGCAGTACAGGTATTTGTTGTAGTGCTAGAGAATTTGATTGTAAGAAGGCAATGAGTACTGAGTTCTGTAATTTTGCCCAGTGCCTTCTGATACTTTACTATCTCCATGGCATTTTGATGAGCCCAAGTGCCAGGAGGGTCTTTCTGTCCAGTTCATATTGTATAAGAGTGTATGAACATGCAGAGACTTGCTTCACTAATTGCACAGGTGAAGCAACCATGTCCCATTTCCTGTTACCAAGTGTATTGCTATCTATAGAGCTCAGCAGTTTATAAATATTGCTACAGCTTCTTATCAGAACTACATCAGTCACAGTATTTCGTAACTGTTCCATATGAAAGTGTTCCCAGGTACCAGGGTGTGTTCAAGAAGGCCTGGGAAGAATACTGCCTGAGCCCATGTTAAGCAACAGCAAACAAACTAATAGCCTTCTCTTCCTTCACTTGTACATCAACCCCCACTCTTGTGTGTGTTTTCCATAAGATGAAAGATGGTCCTCAAGACCCATGAGCAGATATTGCTGCAGTACTGGCCTGCACTGCAAATCCTGCCAGAAGTGTCTCAGTATTGTTTTCATGTGCCTGGCCTCTTTCATTCTGAAGCGACTGGTATGCTATATTGTGTGAAGAAATAGTAACAGCGGATTTTACCTGTGACCTTTTCCTCCTTCTGCTCTTCTTTTCCTAAATGTTAACATTAACTGCTCCCTTTTTCATATCTTTTCAGCCTGCAAGCTGTTTAGGAACAATAATTTATTTTCACAACTGTTCAGGAAGGCAAGTAGATACAATTACCACATTTTGCTGAAAGGATAATTGAAATGCAAAGTTCAATGGATTTCTAAGGTGATACAATTAAGGGTTTGTTTTTGTTTATGGTTTTATTAACAATTCAGAGAAAGGAAACTCAAAAGCATTAATCTACTTCACCCAGGTGTAAATGAGATTCATTGACTCCAGAGTAAATTACTTTTTCTTCATGTCAGCCAGAGAGATCAGCAGTTGGTTAAATTTTGCTTAACAGTCCAGCTATCCTGCTCCAGTACCAATACCATCATCCTTCTCTGTGACAGCTGCATGCAACAGCAGCATTCTGCACAAGATTTACTGTAAATCACTTTGAAAGCAAGTTTGTAGTATACATAGAGTCTTCCATCAGTAATCTTTCACTAGATGTAAACCTGTCTTCTATAATTCCCTTTGCCCTGGTGATGGACTTCTAAAGCTACCTGGCACTGAACAATAGGAGCACTTGCACAGTGATTCAGGTTGGATAGTAAGAAAGATATTACTTAAAGATAGTAATTTCACTCTTCTCACAGATGTTTTACTCCCTCTGTAGCAACACAACCCAGCCACCCAACATAGGAATAAATCCCCAGATTCCTGAGTTTCTGTATTCCTATTTTCATCTTCCCATCTTATCAGCAATAGAGTAGGGTAGTACTGCAATGTTTTGTCTTAGTTTCATGGCAAAACAATACTAACATACCAAACCATCATCAAAAATACCAGCATGCAATGGTTACTGCTTCATGTGCTAGCAAAAGTATCAAACTACATTTGCCAAATACATTCTTTTCTGAAGTTCATTGAAGTGCTGCTTTATAAGAGACAGTAGATGGAATATTTTTTGAGCTTGTCCAAGTTGAGAACTTCCAGGAAGACAAAAATCAAATCATTCCCCAGAACCTAGCAACTAGTTGCTGCTACAAAATTGTCATGATTGTGCTCAAAAATTAGCATGGTTTCCTTTAATCCTGGTAGGATTAATCCAGGAATGTTACAAGAACAAACTCAGCATCAAGAAGAGTGGTTTCAAATTTTCATATTATAATTAACACTTCATAAAATTCTAGGTTACAACTGTGTACAAATAAATAAATGGTACAAATCTAGCAAGTTTGCTTTGAGAAGAAGTGAATGGCCTTTTTTCAGTTTGATAGAGGGATTCAGTCCATGGATCTCTTTTTTCACTTATATATGCAATTTTGTTAATAAAATACATTTAAAGTGATATTTGTCCTTGTCTATTGACAAGTCATGATATATTGGTTTTGGTACTTCACAGACAACATTCCTTTATTTGGTAACAATTTTAGTAGGACTGAATGCCTTGCCAGCAAGCAGAGCCTCAGGAAGCTTTGCCCCAACCTTCATTTCTACTGGGCAAAAAAATATACTTCTAGTGTGGCAATAAAGGAGCAGAAGCTAGTAAAATGCACGTAGGTGGCATCCCTGGCACTTAAGAGCCCAAGGAATACACTATACTGCAAGGGAAAACCAGGAGTGTGGTGAGGTCCAGTTTCTTCATGCCATGGCCCAAGTTAAGGAAGCATTACTGCTTCTTACTTTCATGTGTGGTTTGTGTGTTGCTTGCAAATTACCCAGTCAAGTAAATTTTGCCCTTATTATGGCAGTTTCAATAATGCCTGAAGCTATTATAAGTGTGCTTTGTATTTTCACCTGAATTTTGCCCTTTATGGACTGACGGGACCAATATGCTAAAAATACATAATTTGTTCCTTGAAGTATACAGATTTATTTTAAGAGACTACAGTTTCTTCCATCCTGTCTCCTACTAAAGCTCCCTTTGTTCTGCCTCATTTAGGCCACATAAACAGATTGCTGCTGCTCTTTTGAACTGGCTTCGCTGAACTTTCTGAATATTTCCTTGCTCAGTTACTAGCAGCAGAGTTAAAGGTTCCCATGGAAACAATGGGGTAAATAATGCAAAACTTACTGAAGAACTGCCTGAGCCCAAGCTGTAAGTGGATCTTCACACTTGTATCCTGATTGTTCAAGGGTCTTTGCTTGAAGTGACCATGTAAAGTGTTAGAGAACAAGTAAATTATAGCAGACTGGGGATAAAAATTGTAAACAGGCCTACATATTTTTGTCTAGTGTCATGGAACCACTTAAGGAAAGTGGTCATAATGTTTTCTTTTTTTGCTATTATCTTGTGTGTCACAGAATCATAGAATGACTTGGATTGGAAGAGACCTTAAAGTTCCTGGGACTCCTTGTAATTCTAAGAACAAGCATATTTTCAAAATTACTATTGCAATATCCATTATGAAATTGAGCTATTCAGCTCATTCATTATTGCTGTTGAACCATGGTATCTTCACTTTTTTGCTGCTACAAGGACTGGAGCTGGACCAATGCCACCTCTAAGTCCTAAGCTCACTGCTCACCATGTCCTCTGAATAAATTTAAGTTTGGGATCCTTCAGTTCTTTCTCCTTTCCTGAATAAATTTGTCTTCCCATTCTGCACTAGCACTAGCTCACAGTCAAAGAGGGGCTGGCTCAATGCAGACTCTTGTCATTGTGAATTCATGGATGCTGTGTTTCCACTTCATCTGGCATACAAGTAAACCTGGGACACAATGCCTCTGACAGAGGAGTATCTAAGGACTGCAGCTGCTGGATTGGAGGTGTCTTGGTCATCCACGGCCTACATCAGGTTTATGTCATGGCCTGCTGCAGGGTTCAAGGGTCATTATTGTCACAGTGACATCAGCTCACCATGGTATCCTTAATCCTTATCCCCTAGCTTACCCCAAGCTCTATAGAGACTTTTGTCTACAGATCAAATCAGGATAAGAATGACTGCCATCATTCATAGCTAAAACTGCAAAATATTTTTTAAAAATGGGTAAAAATCTAAAAACTATATGGCTTGAGATTTATAAAGTGGTATTTAAAAAGGGAGGATTCCACAGTTCTTTATGAACTACACACATAAACACCCTTAAAATCTCTGCTGCTGGCACACAGGTGTCACTGTTCTTAGTTACTATTTACATTGTGAATAATACACAGAAAGTTCAGGCATGTATACTGTGATTAATGTCGCACAGACAAAGAATGAAAAGCTAGCCCTTGCTCTAAAGATCCTAATGCTTATTATGCCATACTCTACACAGGAAGAAGTGACAAAGATAATAAATCAAAATTGGGATGCAGCTCCTTGCTGTCTGGACAGCTGGGCTGTGGCAGTTACAGATTATGTACCTGCTGCTGGGGCACAAAAAATTGTGCTCACCTCACACTTTTATCTGTGTGGGCCCCACTGTAAAAGCAGGTGTAAATGTCTGTGCAGATGTTCTTCAGGCAACAAACTGAAGAGAGAAACTTCATAAAAATATTTAATTTTCATGAAGTTTCTCTCTTCTCCAAAAAATAGGCATCCCCACAGAAGGCTCTAAAGAATGCAGTGCATTCCTCTCTCCTGCCACTATCCTAAGACAGAGCTCCAGTAGCTGCAGACCAGAGGTGAATTTGCTAGCTGATGGAACTCCAGTGGCTGTTCTGAGGGTAGATATGTTCCCGCAAGAGGTCTTGTGTTTATTCCAGAGCACATATACATCCTTTATGTGGACAACTTATTGCAGTTACATGGTCTTTCCCCACAGCTCGTGGTGACCAAGGCCCTCCTTATCTCAGAGCTGATGGCAGACAGAGCAGGAGGATATTCTCCCTTCCCTGTGACATTCAAAATAGTAAGAACTTCAGGGAGAGATCTGCAAACAGAAGTTTGTTCAAAAAACAAATTACTAATCAGGTTCCTACACTGGATCTAAAGAGGAGCTGGAATCCACCTATTCTGTCAACATGAGGTGAAACCTTCATCAGAGCCAGAAGCCAGTTGAGAACTACTGTCTCTGTGAGTACTCAAGGGATAAAATAAAATAAAAAAAAGAGAAATAGTTGATCTAACCAACTTGACCTTTTTAGTCTGAACCTTACTTTCTGATTGTTTACTTTTTAGCCACCTTCGCCAGCAAATAAACTCACTTCTGATTAAAGCAAAAGCTTAGACCATACGCTAACCACAGGACTACAGCCTGCAAGGCAAATGGCACCCAATAAAAGAGTCAGAGGAGGGGTTCCTAATACCATTTGTCTTACAGTAGTGCTTTAACTCCCCAGGAACTCTGTGGTACTGCATGCACTTATTGAGGGGCAGTCCCATCTCCAAAGAGCTAAACACTTAGCTGTAGAAGACAAGATGAAAAGAAGAATAAGCAAGTTTTAAGCATACAGGTTTAGAGATAATAAAGTCTAAACTAGAATTTAAAGAAAACTAATACCTAGATTCATGTTACCTATATCTGAAGAAGGCACAAGCTAAACATCTAAGTGAGCCTATAGTTTTCTTCTGTAGTAAATGGAGAGAGGGCCATGTCTGCAGAGGAGCATACAATTCAACTTAAATACATGTGAATAATCCCCCTTTTTCAAGAATAATTTACACAATTAGTTTTAATTAGGTATTCTTGCCATAATAGCTGGTTAGGATTAATCATTTTCTTTGACTTAACCAAGGACACACCAGAAATTAATGCTGGAGTATGACCCAGAGTCACCTGTCTTCTTGGATATCCCGGTTTTACCTTCCCCTCTAATCCAACAGAAAGTTCAAGTAGTTGATGTAATCTAAGAAGTAATTGGGAATTAACATAAAATATTAGTATTCTTGGGTCATTTCTGTTTGTATCTGCTCTAGTTAAAGGTCTTTCTTTTCACAATAATTCAACAATAATATTTCCAGAAAAATTCTATGGCATTTCATTTTAATCTGAAGTACAGCAAATTTCACTAAAGCTCTATTTGCTGGGAAATATGGCTTTAAAATACATTGCTATTCAAGTAAGAGACCAATGCTGCACTTAAAAACAGGGTACAGCCTTTTAAAATTAGACTTGTTAAATTAGAATTGATTTCAATTAATCAAGAGAAATTATCTTTTCTCTCTATTATTTTAATCACAATGTGCTTACAGAAATGCTCTGTCTAGCATTTTTTGTGTGATCCTCCCATGTCCTCTGAGAGTAAGCGACCATCTGCAGTTGTTGGAGACCAGGTAGGTCAGCATCAGACTGGCATTTGGTTTAGGAGAGAGCCAGCATTGCGTAATTCCCTCCCCATTCTGAGGAATGCAAGTGTCAGGGGCTTGGGGACTGGCATTCTTGTCACCCATGTTAACTTCTGGCAATGAACTGAAAGTTCAGAGAGAAAAGACCAGGGCTTTTTGTTCACTCTCTGAGGTTCTCTGACCCTGCATTACACAAAGTTTGATAGTGGGGTGGTCTTACTCTGCTGACTGGCCCTCAAAACATCTAGCTGTAGTCAACAGTAGTCTGTCACAAACTGGTGTTTCTTGGAGTTGTAAGGTGAGGAGTCTGTCACATGGGACAAACTGGTTTTCAGATTGGTTTCTGGTTCAGATTGAGATTTTTCACATAGAAGCTCTAAAAGCTGTTGATCACAAATATACAAGTATCAATTCATATCACTGACTTTTCAAGAAAAGAGGTGTTAATGAAAACTACATTATACTGGTGTCTGCAAGAAGCACAGAATCACCTTCTAACAGTGTGCATGCAGGCGTACTGGACAGAAGCCTGTGATTCTGCAGACACAAATACATAAAATATCTTTGATTCTGACAGCAGATTGTCCAGCTTGCTCAAGTTCCATAGATGACCACAGAGTTTCCAATGATATGTCTCATGTCAAGACATGTTATTATATACACTTCATGCAGAGAAACTGTAGAGTAGTTGCATGGATGTGACAACATTTCAAACTATTTTATTATACAACTTCTCCACCACTACACAGGAAAGAATATGGGAGAGATGGAGGAATTGTTTGCACCTGGTGAGTTAATACAATGATAATTTTGCAAAATCATTAGCCTATGGAACCATACAATTAAAACTACAATAAACATTAACCAAGAAAAGGAATGAGAAACTATACTTCATTGATCTAAGCACTTGCAAGTTAATGAACTAAGCCAGTTATGCCAACTTTTCTCTTAATTTAGGATGGTTCATAAAGCAGTAAAGTGTAACTTCAGGATCACCAGCCACCAGAGACCACTGGAGGGACACCTGGGACAAGAGGATGCATGTGCCAATGGTAGGAAATATATGCTAATGACTCTGGGGAAGTGGTTATCATACATTTTTTTTTTCTGAAAAACTTATCTCTAGTATCTAAAATATAGCATATACACAGGAACCTTTTCTGTACTTAGGATGCATGGTATTTCAGAGGAAATACCCCCTCATGCATCTGGTGCCAAATTAAGAATGCCTGTTTCTTTTTGCTACATTGGTGTTAAAAAATTTTATAGTAGTGATTTTTGGTAAGAGACTGATGCCAAGTGCACTGCTCTACTGAAGCAGCTTTTTGCATAGTGCAAAATTAGAAAGGGTACTTTCACTGGAAAGAAATATTTTTAGCCAAGTGCCTCAGCAGAAGAGTCATTCACTATGCTGTTCCATAAATCCTGGATGGATTCTCTGAGAACAGTCAGCTGTGTGATCTTCATCTGTGGTATTTCATACCTAGCAAACAATGTGCTGTGATGAATCTTGCACGATTATTTGCAGGTAATAAAGAGCACCTATGATCTTAGACTGAGGAATGGTGACAGCAAGTCTCAATTTTTTTCTTCATTTATGAATTACCACCCTGTTATTTCCTTCTTAAGTGTATGAAGATTTTATGTCATAAGTGATTGGGCTAAAAGACCATACATTTGTAAATACCTTCGTTGTTTTGTTTTATTTAAGTAAATGTTCTTATTACAACAAATATTCCAAACTTAAAATTATGTAATTACTGCTTTTCTGGAGATTTTCCAACGTATAAAATGTATAAGAAATGCTGCAATTTTCTGCAGAGTTTGCTGCAATGTCCAAATCAGAGGCGCATACCAGCGCAGGATCTATCATCTCTTTGTGCCTCACCTTCTGCACTTACAACACTCCCATAATTATGGCTTAAAGAGAGAATACATAAAAATTATTCAAATGTTTGCCTTCTTGTTCCTTTGGGTGTTGCTAATTCCTTTCCTGAATCAAACCCATAGCTGTTTTCAAAAGGAGTTCTTCTCCAGATACACATCTGGGTTGGCAAACTGACCAGATATAAACCATCAGCAGAAGCCACAAAGCAGAGCCTGGATAAAAAATTCGTAAAAGAAAGAATCAGTTAGACAAATAATAATAACTGACATATCAATAGTCTGGGCATTTCAAGTTCCTCACCTATGTTCTTTGGAAATCATGTTGAATGAGACTTAACAGTTTGAAAAATCTGTCTCAGACCCCAGCTAACTTTATGATTAGGTGAGCTGTGCTGCTATTAAAATCACAAATGTGCGTATACATGAGCCACCACCAAACCCAGAATGCAGAAAGCCCATAACTGGGACAATTTCCAAGCTGCAAATTTCCCAAACACACCATGCTACAAATTATCTGTCTTTTGGGCTTTAAAGATGAAGACGTGGTTAACTACATCTGTATATATATTGCCCCATTTTAATTTGAGTCACAACACTAAAATGATGGTTGGGTTTAAAAATTATGAAGTCTGCATTTTTTTCTTAGTAAAACAAATGTGTCTAGTTGCATTCTAGTTGCATTTAGTCTCCTTAAATGAACTTTTGACCATATATCAATGGAGCTTCTCTTTGTTTTGTAATATATCATATTAGTGGAAAAATCTCTGGAAAAAAAAAAGCATCACATTAAGAGGAAGAATGTTGCAGAAAAGCAGTGCAAAATGTGGGAAGAAATCACATGCTAAGAGGAAGAATATTGCATAAAAGTGTTGCACAATGTGGGAAGAAATCAGATCGCTCCTGTCATTGATGATTATTATTTTTTGCAATGTGTTTGCTACACCAAATCTGCCTGGTGATCTTATAGTTAGGATCTAGTTTTATCCTCTGTGTCATTTGCATGAAAATACTACAAGCAAGTTGCACCAGAAAGTACTTCTGCTGATGAAATCTAAATGTATAGGCTTCAGTTGAAAGGAGGCCTTTAGTGCAAAGCCAGTCTGGCAGCCAAGAGTGAAATTGCCATTATGCTCAGAGCTACCTATTTATCTTAAGTCAGTGGCTTAGTCAATAATTTGAGTGCACAAAACTGCCTTATTCCCATTCTTGTACTTTTATGGAACATCTTCTCAATCACTACGTGCAAAATAAAGGACCAAAACATCCCAACATATACAGCAAAGGTCGGCAGCCAAACCTGGTAGCCTTTAGAAGGGGATTTCCTAAAATACCTCTGTAGATCGAATATCCATCTTAAAATAAAATTAAGGAAGGTTTGACAATTGTGCATAGGAGTACCTTTATATCTTATTATTATGCAAATACATTTAGAAATCCAAACTGCACATAGGCTTAGTTGCTACTTGTTCTTAAATGGTAGTTGGTACAGTGTTAATTTCAAATTAACAGGCAGGACTGAAAAGAACTGAGATACAGAGTAACAGAAAGCTATTTTGAGTTATAAGAGTAAATCCAAAGCTTGAAGGAGCATAATTTTCTTCTCAAAGGTGCTATAAATTGTACAGTCTGAGTGGAAGGAATTCTGCCTTCTATTTCCTACACAGGCTGGAGGAAAAGGGCATCAACAGAAAAATGTGGTAGCATGGTATTTGAGATTAATCATTTGTAAACAAGAAGAACAACAACAAAAAAATAAAGCCATTTCATTCTGTGCATCTCTGTAAAGTATTGGTGCAGTTTGATACTAGATGAGAATCCTCTTCAGCAGGCTGTTTTAAGTAAAGAGTTAGCTCATTGAGTTAGCCCTTGCTTGGAGCAATGACAGGTGTGAATCTGAAGTATCATTTAGCCCATGATAAGTAGTCTTATACTCAGTGCAAATTTCCATTCTGGAGTGGGGAGACAAAGCTGTTTCAAGGGGTTTCAACAAGGTGAAGCACCCTTGGGTCACAACCTCACACAGCACTACAGGCTGGGGCAGAACGGCTGGAAAGCTGCCAGTCAGGAAAGGACGTGGGGGTGCTGGTGAGCAGCGCCTGAAAATGAGGCAGCCCAAGTGGCCAAGAAGGCCAATGGCATCCTGGCCTGTATCAGCAATAGTGTGGCCAGCAGGACCACGGCAGTGACTGTCCTCCTGTACTGGGCACTGGTGAGGCCACACCTTGAGTGCTGTCTCCAGTTCTGGGCCCCTCACTACAAGGAAGCCATTGAGCAAGTCTAGAGAAGGGGAACGGACCTGGCAAAGGGTATGGAACAGAAGTCCTGTGAGGAGCAGCTGAGAGAGATGTGGGTGTTTAACCTCAAGGACACTCAGGGGAGACCTCATCGCACATTACAGCTGCCTGAAAGGAGGGTGAGTCAGTCTCTTCTCCCTTGCAACCAGTGACAGGACCAGAAGAAATGACTGGGCTAGGAGAGGATTAGGTTGGATATTAGAAAAAAATTTCTTCACCAAAAGTGCTGTTAAACATTGAAACAGAGTGCCCAAGGAAGTATTTTAATCACCATCCTGGAAGTGTTCAGAAAACATGTAGATGTGGTGTTTGTAGTGGTTTAGTGCTGAGCATGGTGGTGCTGGGTTAACAGCTGGCTTCAATGATCTTCGAGAATTTTTTCATTATTAATGATTTCATTATTAATGATTCTGTGTTCTTTTAGCTTTGTCACTGAGTTTTAAAAGATAAGCTCCATTAGCATGGGAGTTGGACAAGCTGAAGCAACCCTAAACCTAAGGCCGTGGGAAACTTATTTTTAGTTCTGGCAAGTAGTAAAGGTTCATGGGAGTTTGCATGTTAAAGAAGTTGTTCCATATAAGGTTATGTTTTTATGATTGGTCAGTACAAAAATTGTTATGTTCCCAGTCTGAGTTTCTGATTGGACCCTTACCCTCAGATCTACCCTATATATTGTCATGTTTTCCTCAGTTCTGGGTCTTTGATTCGTTACCCCCACAGAGTTCTCTTGGGTACTGAGCACCGTTTTGCAGCACCGTCCCTATTTTCTTTTATTTGCTATTAAAGTGTTCTTTTTCTACTGCCAACCATTGTTCCTGCTCCTAATTATTTTCTTGTCCTGAAGTCAGGGGTCTTAAAGTTTTGTCGCAGCTACCCTCATTGTGCATTGTGACAAGTGATGCTGCTGGACAGGGACACTGATATTCAGGGCTCCCTGTGTTGGCCACATCAGCTGGGACAGCTGATGGGTAGTCCAGCACTCTCCAGGATTTTTGCCAGGCCCGGTGGATTCATCATCACTGAGAGAAGACGACGGTTGCACCTGCGGCGGATTGCAGGTGGGTTTTGGGTAAGCACAAGACATCTATAATCGATTTTGCCACCATGTTTTTAAAATATGGGCCCAAGTCCTATCATTGATTTGGGATGTTCCAGTGGCTGTTCCCCCTAAGAAGAAGAAAGAAAGAAATGGGTGGTCGCATGTCTAAGAGTCAGAGGAGTGTATATGGATGCTTTAAACTAATTCTAACTGAACAGGACAAGGAATTTTCAAAGAAAGAATTGAAATTGATTGTGAAGTGGATTTCAAAAAATTTTCTGGATGCCTCTGCTGAAGAAATTTGTACCAGAGTTTTGGGACCTAGTAGGAGATGCATTATATCATCTTTCGATTAAAAGGGACCCCATCACTCCCCATATGCTCCCCATCTGCTCCCCATCTTCCAAACTATCTTTGAAACCCTTCATCAGCAAGCACCGTGTCAATTGCTCAGTTCATTGGTCTCCCTCAACTCAACCCCCTCCCTGGAACCTTTCCCTTGTGGACCCACAAAAATAATCCAAAATGGCACTGGCCATGCCATTTCAAAGCTGGGTACTCTCGAGATTTAAGGTGGAGGGAACCACAAGGTGGCTTGAGAGTTTATTTGTTCTCCTACCAACTTCCTTATTTCCTGTCGCCACAACCTTCTCTTCCTGTCCAAACCAACCCTAGGGAGCCACCCCCTTGACTATGGGTCACACCTTCAACATCAATTACCCCAGCTCTGCCCTAAGCCACCTCTCTGGAACTCCATCTCAGAAATCCACCATTTTGAACCAATGTTCTTCCTGTTCTATGCCTGACAAAATGGTGGAACCCATGTCCCAACCCTCCAGCAACAAAACAATCCTTATAAACCAAGTAGAAAAGCACAGATACTCCAATTCTAATCTAAATCTTGTTGCCTCAAGTTGCCCTTCCTCCTCTGAAGAGGATTTAAGCTCTCCAGATGCTAAGGAGCAACCAGAAGACCCCTGGGAAAAAGTTTGAAAAGCTGGAATCAGAGAAGGGGACTGACAGATGGTATCAAAATTCACTGTTGCCCCAGTAAGATACCGAAGAGGAGGAGTAAATCCCAGTTGTGAACCAATTACCTACGGGGAAATTAACTGTGCAAAGCTGCTAAAGACCATGGAAGGGACTTCCCTTATTTTAACGACATGATGAGAGCTACATTGACAGCAAATGTACTGACCCCTCCTCCCCCCCCATGATTTAAAATATGTGATAACTATGTTGTTATCATCTACCAAGTACACCTTGTGGGAACAGGGATGGAAGTGCATGCTAAACCAACTTTCAGTTGAATATACAAATGACTTTCCAAAGGCAGCATTAACAATTGATCATCTGACCGGAGAAGGACAGTACAGTCAAACAGTTGATCAGGCGACAAATATTCCCAGGCAAGTACTAGGCAATGTGAAAATATGGTTCAGAAGGCATTAGTTCAAGTCCTTGACGGCAGCACCCCTATTCTTGAATATAAAGCAAGAGCCCAGAGAACTTTGTATGAAATTCATAGACTGCCTTAAACAAGCATTACAAATGCAAGTCTGGGACAAAAGGGCAAAAAATGAACTATTAAAATCATTGTCAGTAGCCAATGCAAACATGGAATGTAGAAAAGTACATTCCAAAAAATATGCTCTTCCACCCAAGCCAGAACCAACCCTACTGCAAATGATTGAAGTATGTAATCGTATTGAGACAACAGAACATATAGCTGCTGTGCAGGCCTAGGCCATTGGGCAAGGAGTTACACGTGTCTTAGAAGATGGGCAATTCCCCTTTAGGGAGCTCCAACAGTGCCTGCAAAACCCCAATAAATTTTTTTGATGTGGCCAACAAGGACATTTCAGAAAAATTTGTCCCAGAGGGGAGGGTGGTATCCAGGTAGAAATCAGAATTATTCCAAGACTAATAATTCTGGATCACTTGCAAAAAACGACCAACAGAGTGCAAGACAGCCTCACGCTATGACAAAAGTATTCAAGCTAACAATGCCTGCGATTGCCAAAGGACAAGTAGTACAATCATCCATCAAAGACAACGTGGCACTGAACCACAACATCGCATCTCCAAGCTGCCAAGCACCCTGCCTCCAGGAGCCAAGCTGGACTTGCTGAGTGTAGAATCTCTTACCCTAACTGACTGTCCATTCATATAAGCTCACCAGACAATATGGGCCTGAAGACCAACCTTGTGAACTGTTAATCCTAGGACATTATAGGGCAGTTACAGAAGGATTCTTTGTGATACCATCAGTGCTATTAGTAACTTTGACTCAAGAAATCAGTTTTAGCAACATGCCCCAAGGATTAACAATTGCTCAAGCTATTTTACCCCCTAAACAGGATGCAGACAATACTTCAAATTCTTCAGTAATGTCGACACAGGTAATAAGCCAAAATCAACCAAAAATCACTTGCACCTTATGGCTTAATAATGAAAAGATTTTTTTTAAATGACTTATAGATAAAGGTCCAGATGTGACAGCCATCACCCAATCCAACTGGCCTCTTGACTGGACCCTCACATCTCCTTTGGGAGCACTGTCAGGAATTGGAGGACACAGCAACAGTCTCCAAAGCACAGAACTGATTGCATTTAAAGGACCGGATGGACAAATCACTACCACCAAACCTTTTGTGGCAAAGAAGATTTAAGCTAGAAACATAAAACCATACCTGCCGCTGCTGTGACAACATCTATAAGAAAGCAAAGAAAAATCCCCAAGAGAAAGAGAGGTGAAGACCATTTGGGAAGTTGCAGCTTGTCAAGTTGGCAAATTTTTGCTCCAAAATGTAGCTTTCGAGGACTGGTTGGATGGACTTTTTTCAAGTTGATTGTTATCACTAGTTAAAATTAGGTTATTAATTCTTTTAACTGTTGTTGAGTTTGTTAATTTTTATTGTAAGTGTTGTTATCATAGTTGTTATGTTCAATTAGTTATTTAGTAAGAAATTTACAAAATTTTTGGGAAAGATTTTCTATAATTATTTTTTGTAGTAATAATAATAATTACCCCACAGAGTTTTCTTGGGTACTGTGCACTGTTTTGGGGGACTGTCTCTATTTTCTTTTATTCATTATTGAAGTGTTCTTTTTCTAGTGCCAACTGTCGCTCTCGCTCCTAATTATTTCCTTGTCCTGAAGTCAGGGGACTTGAAGGTTTGTCATAGCTACCCTCATTGTGACAATGTCTGTTTGAATTTGTCCACAATTATTTACGTACACACACACACACACACACACACACACTGGGAATTTTAACACTACCTAACTGTGAGGATTTGTGAATGTAAAATGGTTCATTTTCTAAAAACCTGTGTGTGAGAACCGGGAGTGGTCAGAAAATAGATTTTTAGGCTCCCAGCAGTTGCTTGAAGCCTGTGGGAAAAGCCAAATACATAACTCTCCCACTTTGGCCTGGGAAATGAAAAGGAGGAACCCAAAACTATTCTTGTAGATATCCTCTTCCTCACACCTGCTGTTTTTCCAACCTGTTTACTGGTAAAGATGTTTACTAAGAACCGTTGGTCTGAAACAACCAATAATATTCACTGTGCCGAAACACTGGATAAAAGAGCTAGTCTTTCAACAAACCTTTGCTATAATGCCCTCCAAAGAAACCAGAGTTTTATATATCATTATTTGAGCCATCCTGAATCATGATGATACTTGTGGAGTGAAAAAGTTATGAACACAGAAAATAAATACATTAGCGGGGCAAGGTGCTTTCAAACCATCTTGTTGAGAAGGCTAAGGTGGAACATGTAAGAGCTTGAGAGAAGGGGCTTTGCCTCTCCATTTGTTTTAACTTACTTGGTTTGTGCTGCCAGAGTGCAGCATTTGAAAATTTGAAAGTGGGTGTCTAATGGGATGTAGCATCAGCTAAAGTGACACCTATATTGAGAACAATGGACCACACCTGAATGTGTCCTATAGGGACACTTTTCAGCCAACTGTTTACCTATCCCAATGATGCTCGTTTTTAGTTAAGACATTATTTTTTTAAGCGGTAATACAGTACTCCATTCAGAACTTAAATTATTATTGAAGAACTTATATTCAGAAAAAAAAATCCATTTCAAACTAGTTTAAATGATATCACAATATCTTTTATTATATGCTTATACTTAGGATCTAATCTCCACCATAACCTTTCAGGTGGTTTTTAATGCAAAGCATAAAAAGAAAAATATATACTTGCAATTGATTTAGGCTAAGGGACAAACTTTCATGCAGACTGAACTTATTTGGCATGTACTTAGGCAATCTATACCTGCTGTCATACAGAACAATGGCGTGCTACCTGAAAACATAAGAATACAAAAGAAAAAAAAATCAAATAGGGAAATTAGATAGGGACTAAGCATTACTTATCATTTTTTCAGCTTTCGTCTTTGGTGAAAGCTCTTTATGGATGTATTACTGCCTTCCTGATTTATCTGGTAGTTACACCTATGTGTTAGAGATTGAGAGTTTCATGACTTGAGGATAATTATAAAAACAAGTTGTTTGTCTGCTAGAGATCAAATACAAACTATGGATATTATAGGTGTCCGGGGGCTTTTTATATATAATTGCAAAGTTTCTCTCTCTCTGTAAACCACCTTATCACTCATGTATGATGCTTAGTTCAGGTCTAAAATAAGGTCACAGCATTATTTAAATGTGAAAATACTCTTTGTATTTGTAAGCCTGTACTCAGTCTTTTGGTTCAACCCCTTCTCAAAACAAAAGAAAATAGAGTAAGCTACTTAGGATCTTACTGAGTCTCCAAAAATGGAGAACCCAACATCTTGTCTCAGTGGTGCCTTTACTTCAGTGATGAAGTTTGCTTGAGAAGGTCCTGCCTCCCTGCTTTTCTTGGTCTCCTGCTTGTCACTTTTGGGCCCTCCCACATTCCTACTCACTGCTATGCAGCTGTCTGGGGGCTTAAGAAATTATTCTGGTTAAGGATCAACCATTTCTTCCCAGATAACTCCAGAAGCAAATCTCTTTTCCCTAACTTTTATGTGTTTACACTTCACCCCATCATTGTAGTGTCTGAATGCCATGTCATTTGACAACCCTTACATATGTTTCACCTTGCCAGAATTAAGGGATGGAACTCACCAGCCATTATATCTATCATAAGGAAATCAAATATGGGGGAGGGGGAATAATTCCCAGCTAATGGATAGTCACACAAGATGGCCCATGAGGCACCAATACAATACAAACAATAAATAGTAACAAAAATAACACCAGCTCTTGCTCCTCTTTTCCACAAGAAAAGAGGAAGTGGATTCAAATTGTGACCTTGTCTGCTTAAGAAAAGCAGCTGTCTGGGTTAGGGTACAGTACACATGAACTATAATTTTAGCTACTGCTGAAGACAGTGGTTAAATTATCCAGCTGCCGTACTTCTCTCTCCACTCTTCTGTGCTTGCTGCACCTCTTCCAACGCTACTGATACTTGTTTAACCAGCTTGATCACAGAGTTAAGAGTATAACCAGTCCTATCAAATCAGTAAGTTTTATCCTTGTTTGGCTTCCTAAACTGACTCATCTCACCACTTCATTCCCGCAGTATGCTCCAGTCTGTGTACACTGTTTACCCCTCCAAACATGACAGTAGTACCCTATCTCAGATATCAGAAAGCATCAGCCAGAATGTGTGTGAATCAGCAAGTATTGGTTTAATTTGTTTGGGTTTGCTAGTATTTGATCTGAGGGTAATAACTTTAAGGGCAGCTGTATCATATTAAGGAAGTGTTTTATTTAATGATTTGGCACAGAGCTTCTGAAGACACACAGGACAGAAACTGAGTTCCTTTAAGTTAAGAGAAACATACCCAGCAATTTCTGCATCAAGCCTCCTGCATGACTGTTTCTGCACTTCTTTTCAACAAACCTCCAGTGCTGAAGATGAAGCATCTCGGAGCAAGTGTGTTTTCCAGTTATTAATTGGCTTTATTGTTAAAAATTCATGCCTTACTTCAAGCCTGAATTGAACTACTTTTGAATTCCAGCCAGTGGTTCTTCTTGTACTGTTGGTTCCTTGACACTGGTGTCTATTCTGTACAAGTGTGAAAACAGCACAGGAAAAAGCACTTTTATAAACTGTTAGTTCACTGTTATAAGTCTTAATTATTGCTGAGAAGATGTACATTCACATAACTCTTCATAATACCTCCTTTACCTCTTCCTAATTTCTCTAGAGAGAGCTGCCAGGGAAGATAGCTTAGGTGTACCCATAGAATTTGTTGCTCTGCAAAGTTCCTGCAGTGACACCCCCAAAACGTAGAATGATTTTGTTTTTCTGTGGACAACACACTCACTTTCTTACGTATTATGTGGTGTGACTGTGCCTTTCCGCGCCGGGCGGACGCGGGCCCCTGGCTGGCTCTGCACAGCGGCCAGACCGTTTTCGGTCCGGGTATGCAAACAGGTTATCTTTACCTGCTGGACTCGGCTTCTCAGCAGCAGCTGGTCCAAATAGTGTTGTGATTGTGGCGGTAGATAAAAGGATGGCTCTCAGCTGAGCAGGTTTAAAGATGGTTTACTCAGGCCTGAGTGGCAGGAGCTCTGCCACTCGTCCAAACTGCTGGCCAGAGAGAGCTTGAATTTCCCTCTCCAATCTTATAAGTGGGGGAGGATTCAGGGGAGGTGACAACAGGATGGCAAATCAGGGAATTCGGGGGGTAACAGGGGGTGTCTACTTCTAAGTCCCTGACCACTGACAAAAGGGGAAAAGGGGATTTCCCTGGGCACCAACCTATCACTCGACGCCCCACTGGGAATTTCCCGAGCCCAGGGAGGGGTGCCGAAGTCACAGACAGGCTGCCCCAGAGCCGGGGGGAGAGGGGATTGACAAGGTGTCCTAGGGTAACTTTATGATGTTTGTATCCCCAATCGTCTGTTCTGTTTGTGCTGTATATTGAGTCCTGTGCCTTTAAGACTGGTTCTAAGAGCAAGGAGAAGCACGGAGTTTGTTTTGAGAAAACTGCCCAACTCCTACACATTCTTCTGCAGACGGGGTGTTCGGCGGAGGCTTGGAGAGACTGCAGGACAGAGATCTTTTTTTTGCTTTTAGTTAGTTTCAGCTAGCTAGGGCAGAGAAGTTCCCTGGACTGTTTTTTTTTTCCTTTTTCTTGGAACTGTTTAAACCTGCTCTGGACAGAAAACCCAGGGGAGCACTGGGGGCTGCACCTGCGGCCCACCGGGGCCTGGACCTCGGCATTTTCCAGCAGCGCCGGAGGGACTGGGACTGATGAGAGACTGAGAGAGAGCCGAGCTACACCCACGGCAAGGACTTTCTCAATTTGCCATCTCACTTCAGAAGGAGAGGTTTTATTGTTTCATATTATTCATTCTTTATACTTGTATGCACTTCATTTGTTTAGTAAAATAGTTTTTTCCACTTTTCTCCAAAGAGGGTTTTTTTTTCTGGACCAGTTGGAGGGAGGGGCCACTTGGGTTTGCTTCCTTAGAGGGATCCTATACAGGGGTTTTCTCCCAAATTTGTCCCAAACCAGGACACAAGGATAGGTGGGGGGTGGGATGATTGACATGAAACAACTTGTTATACAGAAAACTCAAAGGGGATGGACTGTTACAGAACTGGGGGCACAGTGAAATGAACCATAACATAAAACTTCTTATAAGAACTTGATAAAACAATTCTTGCACCACCACGATGTGGGGACAGGAGGAAGGCTGTGGAGTGGGGTTTAGCCATTATCTGAAGTGCTAGACAATGGCCACAGCTGAAAAAAACATCAGATGGTTGTGACAGGGTAGGAGTGATACCAAGATGTCTGCTCTTGGATGCTCAAATGATCAGCCTCAGCAGCAGACTTATAACCTGGGATGATTTTTCTAAGGTTTTGCAGATGGAAGGTAATATTCTGTTGGATCATCTGATCATATGTCATCAAAGCATTTAGCTTACAAGGTCAGGGTGGCTTCACTGCATGTTGAGAACACAGGAAAAATTGAGTCCAGATTTGCACTGGCACCCATGTAAACCACCCTCCTTGGTGGTAAAAGCTACTCCATTACAATCTTGTGTATTGTGAAAGCAAAAGGGCATACTTATGGATGCTTCCAAGCCTAGGAGAGAAGCTTTGGTCTCATAGCATTAAACATCCATGCACAAAGCATACCTTCTCAGCCTTAGAACTGCAGAAGACATTTGTGACATTCAGTGAGGGAACTCCACAAGAAAAGCAGAAAGAAATCTTGTCAAGTGCATTTGTTTTAGGTTTAGGTATCAACAAAACTTCACTGTTTATTTTGCCCTTAGTGTAATATATCAGACAGTGACTTGGCTCAGTGGGACCATACTATCCCAAAACCTCAGGACCCTCACACACAGGATAGGATAGCAACATCACCCCCAACCAGATCTGAGGCTGCATAGTGTATGTGCTGCATCTCTGCAAATGTATGCTAACTAATATCTAATAAAATGTTATTAAATATAATCATAAAGGAATAATCAATGTCCCCAAAATTTCCTAGAAAGAAAAATCCTGGAATACTTTTCCTGAATTTCATGTTAGGTAAAGAATTAGTGAGGAAATAACCTTTATCATCTTGTGAAAAATGCCAATCACCTGTTTTAAAATTTTGAAAGTTTAATAGTAAATAAAATGGTTATAAAAATAGAATTAGAGTAAAAAAAAAAAATAAAAATTGAACAATTAGGGTTAGGACAACACCAGACAGTAAAAACAAAGTTACAGATGGCTGGGCGTCTTCCCAAGCAAAAAGCTCCAAAGAAGGACCCCCGTAAACAAAGGATTATCTCTTAAAAGCAATAGCTTGTTGAATATTCATACATTTCATACATGATGCAAAAATTCCATTCAAACAAAGAATTGTCTCTGGTTAGTGTCACTTTTTTCCTTTAATCTCTATGGCATCTTCAGGGCTGAGTGTGGCAGGAGAAGTTGGTCTCTTCTGATAAGGAAGTAGTAAACTCTTTTTCTATGAAAGATTTGCATTTTCCTGTGGTTGGTATATAAAAACTACATTTTAACTACAAAACTACACTTACTACACTATCAAAATATTAATACAACATTACTAATCAATACAACATAATACATATAGTAAATATCTTGCATAGAGCCATATAATATGCACTTTTCACAATCTTAAAACAAAGTTGTGTGCTATGAGGCTTAATAAGTTTCTAAGATATTCCCACAATTTAGTCATATGAAAAAAATCAGCTGCCCCATACAGCTGCATGCATATGTGTTCTCACAGCCAGCCATGCTGAGCCTCCTTTTGTGTGTTGCTCACTAGCAGCAGCAGCTGGGATGACAGTCCTTGCAAGTGTTAAGACAGTGTGCAAATTTCATGCTCTGAATTTTCCAGTCCATTAACCCCCAGCCATCTTGACTCAGTGGGACATTCTACTACCCAAGAACCTCATCACACACACCAACAGGACAAGCCCTACTGATGGCTGACCAGCAGCATTGTCCCTGAAAAAGTCTGAGGTTATACAATGATTTGCTGCTACAAGGCAAATGCCCTTCACAGCCCAGTCTTAGCAAAGAAGCTGAGTCCTGTCCTCTTCCCTTCCAACTTTGCCCTTTTACAACAGTGAAGGAAATGATTCAGTGAAGAAGAGGCTAAGCCCAAATCCTGTTATCTGTTTCCCAGGGTGACTTCTGTAATCCTTGATCTTTATAGTCCTTTAGAGAACAGGGACTGGGTAAGCACTCTGCAAGCCAAAGTCATGGCTTTTATATATGTACAGTCCATGACAAAAATTAACTGACTACTCCAGCCACACTGACAGCACACACAGATTGCACATCTGTGAAACACAGTGTGCCAGCATTCAACATTGTACTGGAAAGCCTCGCTGTCAACATGCCCTGAACCCTTTGCGAGTGCAGGTCAAATAATGACATTTCTGCATGACAGAGACCTGACACAAAGTAAGCCTTATCATAGTGCTACATTCAAGACCTGTTCAATTAAGGATTATTGCTTGCTACAGATTTAATTTGACTACAGCGTCAGAAAAAGCCCTCTGAGCCTTAGAGTCCCTTATACTGATTCTTGTGATATACTCTGTAGCATCCTGACTTTGTGGACATTTCTTTTTGGTAACAGGTGTTTCAAACATGTATCATATATATTTTTGTCGCAGGCATTGACCACACGCCTGGCAGGCATTGACCACAGGCTAGGTCAGTTCTGCACTGCGGCAGCGTGGATCGGTCGGGGTTACAGGCTGGGCGAGTAACCTCCTCCCGGTGGGTTCTTGGTTCCCCACAAAGGCGAGTGGACCTGAAGGCGTAACAACTGCGGCGACGGAAAAAGGGTCGACTCTCTTTAGGCAGGGTAGAAGGTAGTTTATTAAGGGGAGTCTGGCAAGGAGCTCCGCCTCATACCCTTGCTGCCCAGAGAGAGCAGAGATCAAAGCCTGGCGGCCACTTATAAACACGGGAGGATCCAGGGGTGGTGACAACGGGTCAGCCAACCAGGGAACACGGGGCTGTAACAGGGGGTGTCAACTTCTGAACAAAGAACGAATCACAAGAGGGGAGGAGGGGATTCGTTGGGCACCAGCCTATCACTCTACACCTTTCCTGGATCTTTCCAGAATCCAGGGAAGGGTCTTGAAGTGACAGACAGGGCGACCACGAGGAGAGAGGGGGGATTGACAGGGACAGGTGCAGGGGAGGATGATTGACATAAAACATCTGGTTATATAACTAACTCATAGCAGGGAAACCATTACAGAAAGCAGGGGGGCACAGTAGAATGAACCATTCCAAAAATAACGTATAAACCTTACAAAAATAACTTAATAAAACAACTCTTGCACCACCACACATTTTCATATCATAGATGGGAATTTCATAGACAGGGATTCCAGATTTACTGATTAGTTTGGTTTCTCTGTTTCGTCTGTCACATTTTCTAAAACTTCCTTCTTTTCCTGATTTAGACAATGCCTCCTCAAAATCAAAACATCTTCGTTGCTGGGTACATTTCCAAGTTTAGCCAGTCCTGCTAGCTCCTGAGCAGTTTCCTGTCAAAATGCTAATGGATTGCAACTCCATTCAGCATGATTTTGTGAGACATACTGTGTATCTGCAAAAAGTGTTCTATTAATGATACCAATGGGCTTAATATAGGCCTACTAGTAAGCAAGGTGCCTATTGCCTTTCACTAGTAATCATTCATCCTGTTTCCATTTTCTTGTTACCTTTTTTGATCACATCCGAACTAAGATGCAGTCCCTTTGGGACAGATTCTTTCCTTTATCTGTTCACTTAAGTGACAATAGTAGAATTATGCAGAACTAGTCACAAAATCAGAGGTGGAGCTTCTTATCACCAAGTTTCACATAGCTAAGTACTGAGCAGGAGGGAGTGGATTTTGGCAGGCCAAGGTAAAAAACAAATGGGCTTATCTTTGTCCTGCATTGTGATAAAATCTTCCAGCCATATAAAAGTGTCATCTCAAGACCCAGAACTTCAGGATGTAAAAATGAAGTGAAATGTGAGTGTAGACTATGAATCACTGGGAGCTGAGTCATTGACACAAACAGTTTTGCAATATTAAAAAATGTTTCTCTCTTCCAAAAAGATCCTACGGAGTAAATACTTCAGTATATAACACTGATCCTGAGTAAATCAAAACTTGATTTTCTTATCAGCACATTTGAAGCCGAAGCTCACTCAGTCACGAAATCTACGCTCCCAGTGCAGCATAATAGTGCCCTGGTTTACACTCATATCTTCCAACTACCAGAACAATATCAGCCACAGCAAGGATGTTCATTGACAGGAAGATCAGAGAATGGAATATCTGACTTATTATTAAGGGTGAATTTTATCTTTGCTTTCTTATATTTCAGTGTCTCCAACATGAGCTGCAGGCAGGGACATACCTACCCTCAGAAAATGACCATCAAAACTGAAGAAAATCTTTGCTGCTTTTATTATTTTTTTTCCCAGCAGAAACAAAGATTCTATGTTCCCCCTGTGTTCTGTGTAATCTGTGAGCTATGAATTTCTTCTTTGCCTCTGGATGCCTGCCAAAAGAAATTATAAATGAGATTACTTTGTTGCTCAATCTTGCTCTTGTAGCTTTTAGTAAAGCGTTGAACATCCCAAAAGACATTTTACATTACATGTATTTTGAGGGTGTAACAATCCACCTCAAAAGAACAGAAGGAACCTTTTAGCTCACTTCACTACCTGCTGTTGTACAGGATAGCTTTTAAAATAAAAAGAGATCAAGAAGTTTTCCTTCAAGTAAAAGTTAGATTAATGATTATTATGGTGCAAATGAAGTTCGAATGAAAAACAAAACCAAAACCAAACAAAATTGTTTGAAACTGTGATGTTGCCCATTAATTTTAGATCATGGCACATACTTGCAAGGAAATTTCCTTGGCTGACTCTGGCATTAATGAATACTCAAGGCATGCCTCAGAACTTTTACAACCGAGAGTCTCATTCCTGAAAAGAACACAATAGTGTTGGAATACAAAACAGGACACAGGCATGAGAAGCAGCTTATTGAACACAGCCTAAAGTTTTTATATATTTTTCTGTCATTTGAAGTACCAAAGACCTATCCTTTTCTGTTTACTTCATGTTAGATAAACTCATAAGGGCAATAAACACATCAGAAATATCTATATGGACTTTTACCTTGCTTCTCTCTGTTTAATTTATGAAAATACAAATTAAGCATTGTTAAGTTTGCATCTGTGTACAGAAATTTTAGTTTTCTACTTTTGTTATTCAAGAGTTCTCTCCAATAGAAATTCTCTGCTCTTGTCATACTGCTCAGGTAGGGACAGCTGGCTGGACTGGAACTTCAGATGGACTTCCACTTAGGCCACACGACACAAGTGAAAACATCCCCTAATTTTCCAGTGTCATGCAAAAGTTATAACCAATGTCATATTAGTTACATGGGAATTCTGATGGTCTCAAAGCTTCTGTCAGTGTGTGAGGCACCAAAAGCATGACATGAAATATCAACATTGCAAAAGACTGTAATGTAGTGGATTATGTAATCTAGAAACATGTATTCTATTTCATCTGTTGAAGGCTGGTTTTTTGGGGAGATGTTTTGTCCTCCTCTTGCTCCTCCAGGGGAGAGGGAGAGCGGATGCCTCCTGATAATGGCCCAGCCATTAAAACCAGGTGGGCAGTGTTTCTTATCTCTTTCACCACCCCTCCATCCTCCAGGGGGACATCTTCTGATAATGGGCCATTAGGGCCCACCAATGACACGACACATTCCATCATCCCATTGCGAGATGCTCCACCCAGTGGGGAGGAACCAGCTGTTCCCAGCTAGATAAAAACTGGGACTGAAGGACACAAGGTATCCTGTTTTTTTCCACTGGATTCCTGGAGGAAGACTGGACCCATCTCACCACCACTGGATTTTCTACAGAATCATCTCTACTCCACAGAACCACATCTGTTACTCCAGGAGGACTTATTTGGTCTGCTTCCAACACCCTGACCAACAGCTTGCCAGGTCTTATCTCAGCCTCTGTCAGGGTTTTTTCCAGGATCTTTTTTTTTTTTTTTTTTTTTTTTTTTTTTTTTTTTTTTTTTTGTACTATTACATTTGTATTTTCCTTTTTATTTTTAATATTCCTAGTAAAGAACTGTTACTCCTACTTCCCATATCTTTGCCTGGGAGCCCCTAATTGCAAAATTATAATAAGTGGAGGGAAGGGGGTTTACATTCTCCATTCCAAGGGAGGCTCTAGTTTTCCCTGGCGGACAACTGTCTTTCAAAACCAAGAAAAACCAATGTCATATTAGTTACATGGAAATTCCGATGGTCTCAAAACTTCTGTCAGTGAGTAAGGTACCAAAAGCATGACATGAAATATCGACATTGCAAAAGACTATGTCAAAGAGTCTTGTAACTATGCTCCTGTCTTCCCTGTAGTACTGATGGAACATCCATTTAGGCTCTGGAAGTGTAACATCACCTGTGTTATGCAAAACACTTCTTACATGACTGTATCATTCTTACACCTGTACATTACAAATCATGCAGTGCAAAAAGATTTCTCATTCAAATAATTTACTAATTTTATAATTTACCTTTGCTGTGTGGCATTTGCAAGGATGATACATGATGAATGAAATGGATGGATATCAGGAAGGGGATGTCAGAATGGGATTACTGGGCATGCTGTGAGGGTCCAAGCCTTGCTACTTTTCTGATCCTGAGTTTAAGGAAAGGGTATTTGATTTTTAAGCATCTTCATTTATGCACTTGGAGGTTTAGACCCTCTGGGGGAAAAAAAAAAAAAAAAGTGAAAAGGTGCAGTAATGTGAGTTCTTATAGACCAGGTAGGCCTAGGTCAATAATTAGGAGTGTTAGTAGGAATTAGAGATGAAACCTACTAACTAAAGTTGCTCTCTCATGCTGACCTTCTGTCAAAACAAAAATTACCCCACTACTAAAATAACAGCAGAAGTGTCTCCAGGTGAGTAGAAGAAGTGGACTTAGACACTGCTACTGACAGATAGGGTAAATAAGAGGACACATGAAGGCGCTTAAAACATATCAGTGTACAAATTCATCTCAGATTGAGGGCACTCCTGGTACAAAAGCTTGGATAACATACATAGCAGGGATTGAATACTCTTGTGAAACAAAAGCAAATGCTGCTTGACACTGCTGCTTGTCACTGCAGGCACAGTCCAGTGGTATTAGGGACACAATGACAAACTCCCTTTCAGACAGGTATTGCCATATGTGAACTTTTTGCTACTGCTGCAGCTTCCAAAATTGTGTTTCTTCCACCTTTTCCCTAAGCACAGAGTAATTACAGCCTACTGGGACAGTTTATGCATATAAGCTGTTCCAACTACATTGACAACCCTAAGAATTTTCACCAGCTCCATTTTTCTCTTTTCCATGACTCTAGCTGATAACATTAAATGTAATGTTTCAGCAGGAAACCAGGCAACATAACTCTAATTAATTTCTGTGGTATAAAAAACCTGACCTTATGTACTGCAACCAAGATAAGAAAGAATTCCAGCACAGAATATTAATTACCCTTGGAAGGTCTCACTACACCAAATAATTTGTTCAAATATATTCATAAACTGAAACTTGACTTAAAAACATTTTGCAATATTTATGACAATTTGATCCATGATCCTGAAAGTATTTAATGTTGTAATACATTACTCAAAGTCAGGCTTGGGTAAGAATAAGAATGGGCATCAGAAATGAGAAGACACCACTTAACAAATAAGGCAAAGCATACTGCACGATTTTAGTTTTATCTCTATTTCTTGGGCAACTAGCATCCTCAAAATTGCCAGTTGCCAGAATATGTTAGACACTGTGTCTTTAATAAAGGCTTTTGGCTACCATCAGTCATATACATTTCAGAAGAACTGCACCTTTTCCTTAAAACAATCTATCCCTCCTATAAAGTACCTATAGAATCTATTTTCTGTGTGATACTGTCTTTTCTTAAAAAACAAAACAAAACAAAAACAACCCTTGTCATTAGGTTTTACACATCATCATAAAGAATGATGCATACAGATACACTGGTGCATACCAGTATTTACTAAAGGCCACGGTTCAGAAAATATTCTACTCAAAAATGCTTACAATGTCAGCAATACAACACTTCAGTAAACAGTGGATGGTGGTTTTTCAGTAGTTAATTTTTTATGGGATTTTAATGTCAGTTCAAAACAAGCCTCCCTCTGTGGTCCATTGGGTGTAAAAGATGAAGCCAAACCGATGACAAAAGTATGGAGAAACCAAATAAAAATGCCCAGCGACTTACAGATTTTTTGAAATGTTAAATGTAGTTTCTTATATCAAACCTCTTTACATCCAGCCTGGTCTCACATCTCCTCCAACAGCTACCAATATTCATTGCTTCTGCTGAGGGAATATATGGATAATACCTGTTGGTGTAGCAACACCTAATGAACAGTGAAAGGTGAAAGGGAAAGTAATAAGTCTGTAATTATTGGTCCACATGAGGCTTTCTGACCATAATGCTGCCTGTCACCACCCGAAGCTGTTTGGGGGATAGTTTAAAAAATTGCATTAGGAATGGTATCAGCACAGTCCTAAGGCAGACATCTTGATGTCTCCTAAACTCAGATAAATTTTGAGCTTGATCATTATGTCAAAGATTCTGTCTAGTTAGAAAAACTGAGCTCTCCTTGGAGCTACCACAGCTGCTGCAAAGCCTTGAAATATTTAATTGCAGAGTTGTACTAATTCTAGCTCTTAAAAACCATATCTTTTAGAATCTATTTTTAGAGGCCCTTCCCTATACCAGACATCACAGTTCCTGAATGCATTCCAAATACCCATTAGTGTGTTATCTGATGTATTATGTCACAGCCTTGCAAAAAATAAATGCATTTGTTTTGGATTATAATGTCCAAGAACCTGTCAACACATTAACATTCTGGAATCATTCAGTGAACAGTTAAGCTTATATAAAAAGAATTCACAACCAGCTGTTAGTCCTCGTGAAATCATGATTGACAGTCCCTGCTCCCTGCCCACTGTACGGACTGAGACACTTACCTCAAAGACAAAGAATTTTTCATTGCAGATTCTCACTTCCTTAGACTAACCAACTAGGAGTATTTATTCAAAGCCCTCCATTTTAACTATCACAGGGGGCTGCTGATTCCTTTGTCAGAGGGAAAGACCAATTTAATTTTGTTGGGTTTTTTTCTCATTATTGCCTGAAGTGCTCTACAGAAAGAGCAAGCCATCCTTCCAGCAGCAGAGATGGAGTTAGTCGATGGTCAGACTTGTTTCTCTGCTCTCCCATTTGTAAGTCCCATTTGTTAGCGCAGTAGAAACTCATGAGATGGTATCTGAATTACAGTCCTGTAATTAATCTGGTAGTTAACTGGCTTTCAGAACTGGAAGATACTAATACCTGTCAAACTTAGTAGTATGCAGAATATCAACAATTTGGCTTCATTTCAGCTCAGACGTTGAGTCTGACTGTGATAAGAAAGCATCCAGAAATGTCAAAAATCCCTGAAAACTCAATTTATCCAGGAAAACTGCTCCATCATAGTTACAATAGCCAAAAAGTTCAGACAGTTTCTAAGTACACCAGTGCTTCTTTTCACTCTAACACCAAAAAATCTTCCTGTAATTCCTGCATAATTTTTTTTTTCCTTTTCTCTATGATTTAGTGCATATCAATGTCATTCAAGCCATTAAGAACAGCCTACAACAATGTATTCTCCCTGTACAGGACACTTAAAAAAACCCATGGGGTATAAAACTTCCTACCACTGCCAGCATCTCTTTGTTTCTATTACAGTTCTATATCCTGAATAATGTACTTTGCCAGGTATAACTGAAGTGCTATTGTAAAAAAATTGCTAAACATTAGCCTGAGTCAAGACATTTGTGGACACCCAAATCACATTATCGTGTATTAACTACAGTTAATCTTCACTTTATGTGCAAAAATGCTCACTTGAAAAGATCTCTATATTTTAACCCATATGTAAGCCTCACAAGAAAAAAGCATGTCACTCAAGCAAACAGAATTTACTAAATTTTTACATTAGAATGCAACACTTGATAACCTGAGCCTCACAGACTTGCTTTAGCATTCTACCAGCAATCTCAATCTACAAATACATCACAAATTATTTAATTTAACAAATTATATTTTCAACTGTATTATTCGAAATTTGTTAATTTGCTATTCATTAAAAAAATCCACCCACATGAGCAATAAATACTATGACAAGTGCTGAAGCACTTAGCTTCTCCATGCCCAAGTCCCAAGACACTTTGTTCAAGATGACTGCCCAAGATGTTAGAGCAGCTTTGTTCAGCTGCAGACCTATCTTGGAGAGAACTATTCAAGCTATTTACAAACACTTACTGAAGTCAAGAGAATAAAAACCTGCAGCTTATCAGCAACCTCATGTAAGTATTAGGAATAGCCTGGTTGTTGCCTTTTTTATTAAGAATCTCATTAATACTTAAATTTTCACAGTTCTGGATAGACAGGAGAAAAACAAATGTAAATGCCTCAGATCCATCATCAAATGAGCTCACAGAAAATAACAACCACTACAAATACTTAACAAGTGCAGAAAATACGCCTGAAACAATGCCTGAGAGGCTTAATTGGTGTAACAATCACACAGAGACTTGGAAAACTGTCTTTAGTAAAGACAATACAGGTTGTACTAACTACCACCCAAGAACACATGCAGATTTTATGGTCATCTTTGTTTCTTCTGCATTTTTCTGTTTGATTTCCTACACCTATACACAATATCTAGTATCAGACAATTCCTGTTGGACACACAATCATTAAGGACATTGCAGATGTGCCTTGCCTGAATTTGGACCTCTGTATTTCACAGCCTTGTAATCTTACTACAATTCACAAATGTTGTAAAACCTCAAAACACAATCCCTGCTTTTCTCCTGTTGCTTTGGCTGTATGTTGTAGTGAGACCTTCCTAAAATACACAGTAGAGGGGTGTCCCCTCTATCTCTTCAGCTACTCTGCTGTCAGTATGTTTCCTCCTTTGTCTTTTCAACCCTTCACCTTTCC
This sequence comes from Hirundo rustica, assembly GCF_015227805.2. Lineage (NCBI taxonomy): Eukaryota > Metazoa > Chordata > Aves > Passeriformes > Hirundinidae > Hirundo > Hirundo rustica. The sequence goes on from NC_053488.1 coordinate 65,292,535, forward strand.
TCTACTGGCAGCTTGGGTGAAAGACAAGCTGTTTTTCAGAAGGTGTAGTTGTCCCATCCCTGGAAGTGTTTAAGGCCAGGTTGGATAGGGCTTTCACTTAGTCTAGTGTAAGACAGATATGCCCATGGCAGCAGGGTTGGAATAGAGGATCTTTTAAGATCCAGCCCAAACCATTCTGTGACTCTGTGGTGCAGGTATCACAAAGTCCTGCAACATGAATCCTCCACTTACACATCACAATGGAGCAAGCTACTATTAAGCTCGTAGAAAAAACGTTAAACATACAGTTTGCCAGCAATGATCCAGATGCAGTGAAGTCTTGTGTTATTATGCATTGAGGGCAGGTAGTCTACTGATCAGGACTGAGAGCTCCAGCACTTCATGGAGGACAATATTTCAGATTTGTGTCTCTAGGTGAGGTGTTGCCCTTAAGCATTATATATTTGCATTACATATTTCCATTAGGCAGTATATATTTTGCCATATCCTGGCAAAAGTTTCAGAAGCTGTTTTGAAGACAGAGTAGACAGGAATGGCAGCATGACAACAGCAACCCAATTCAGTAAGGAAGACATGGATGCTGAGCTCTTTTTAATGGCAGATGCTCACTGCAGAACGGTATTTCTAGGCCAGAAATGCAACCCAGGACTGCTGGGAGTAATACATCCAACTTTACACTTTGAATATATCTGAGTTCAGATATAGGCTTGGTAGCTAAGGGGAAGAGTAATACCACTCCCCAGTTTGAGCAATGAAATACATAGCAGTCCTCCAGGAACTGAAATACATATCACCTATATTGACTATGCAGAGAGCCTGACACTAAACTTCTTGAATTAAACAATACATGTGCCTCCCTGGTGATTAAAAACACAAATGACCACTGAAAGGTCCAGAAGTTTGTAAGCTTCTGTCTTGGTTTTGAAAAGACAGGTATCTGCTAAGGAGAGGCAGGCCTCTCTAGGAAATGAGGAATTTGAATCCTTCCCTCCGTGTTATTATAATTTGGAAGATCAAAAAAAAATAAAACTTTTCAGTCAGAGCTATGGGGAAAAGAAATAACAGTCCTTTACTAGTAAATATAACAGGACAGACAAAAAAACAACAGCAATTATAACAATAGTAGAACAGAACCAAGAACCCCGAGGGCAAACGGTGGAAGCTCCGGTGCTGATGGCTGGAAGCCGGGCGCGGTGGACTGTCCTCCGCAGGCAGGGGGTGTCCTGGCAGGCAGAGGTGGCAGTGCCGGAGAAGCCGCAGCGGCGGGACCCGGGCTCACCCAAAATCCAGCAGGACAGCGAAGAAACTCCGAATTCCTGGATACTCCAACAGATGGTAGAATTCCCAGGACCAGACTCCTTCGTTAACCGTGGACTCCAGCAGCCAGCCGTGGCCCGATCGGTGCTCCCCCCCGGAAGAAGAAAGAAAAGCCGCGAGATCCCCCCACCCTCCGCTCTCTCCGGGAGCTTTTTTCCCTCCCCCAAAACTAAGTTATCAGTTCTTTTGTCCACGTTAAGCACTCAGCACTTAGTCTCCTAGCAACTTGGGAGGGGGGAAAAAATTCTACAGGAGATTTAAACCCCAACAGCTTCCTACCTGTGCAGAAGAGAAAGGACTTGCTATTGCTGTTCAGATTTAGACTCAAATCACCATAACTAACTGTCGCAGGAATTTTTTGATTCATCAAATATTGCTGCAGTTGTTTTAGATAGCTGAGTAATTTCACTGAAAAACACTGAAACAAATATAGCTATTTTGCCTTGTACTTTTCAGTGAAACCATGCTCAAATGCGAAGTCTCACCCAAAAGGTAAATATTCTCCAAGCTTCATGCTTTCACCACATTTCTACAGCTACCATACCTGTGGCAAAGTATTATACTACATTATCCCACCACAGAATGTCTTAGACCAATTTATACAATGAACAATAACAAAGTTCTAATCTTAAAGGTATCAGAATAAAAGCATCTCACTCATGTTGTTTAAGTTTTTATGTGCCTCCAGGGCTGTCTGTGGCTAGCACATCTTCCTAAGATCACTTTTAAATGGGTTTCCTCCACCACGCAAATAGGCCAGGACTGTGACCTTTTAGTGTCACTCAGTCTGATGCCCACTCTGGTTAGTATAAAATAAGGTTTGCAAATGTGTTTCAAAAAGCATTCTTAATATTACAATGGTATTATTCATTTTTTTGAACTTATTTCAGGGCTTAGTGAAATTAAAAAAAAAAAAAAAAAAAAAAAAGAAAGAGAGAGAGAGAAAGAGAGAAAAGGTAAAAGTATTACCTGTGATACTTCCTCCTCAACAAACAGAATTTCCAAAAACAATGCACGAATCTTTAGTATTATATGCCAGTTACTACATACCATGCATACATGTTTTTTGTAGGATGATTGCATGATAATTTGCAGTATTTGGGAACTGTTAAACAAAAATAAGTTCACAAAATGTATGTGTCAGCATATAATCATTTAGTTGTCATAAAATTTTTATTTTCTCTCAAAAGCAAGCAAATAAAACAGCAAAGAAAATACATCAAAATTCCATGAAAGCATTGTACTTCTATTTCAGGTGTTTTCAGTAAAGCCAACTCCCCTTACAAGATTCTTCCCTTCTGACAGATTTTGGGCTAATAAAAAGACCCCTTGAAAGGAGATACCTTGAGATCTGAAACCCTTCTTTTTCAGTGTCTGTGGGATTTTTCTGCCTACACTTTGCTCTTCCCAGAGAAAACTCTTCACCTAGATGTGTGACAATAACAGCCCCTAGTGGAATTCAATTATGTCCACAGCAGCCTTTCACAAAACCTCTTCCACAACCCCTGCTGGATTTGTAATACATGAATGTGCAACTTTCTACAAATAATGAATGCATATGGCCTCTGTTTCATCAAGTTTTTTTATTCTTCTTTTGTCACCATTTCTTAACTTACCAATTATATTTTTCAGTTACTTTTTTTTTCCTGAAATTAAAGTAAGTATAAGGGTTTTTTTCTTTTATCATTATGCTAATTCACAAGTTTCAAAAAAATCTATTTGTTCTTTGTTTTCACTTGAAGTCTCATGGAATTACCTACTGGCAGATGCTTACTCAGATGCTCTGAATGGTTTCTAGGTAACTGAAGGGGAATTAGAGCCTTTGACAGCAGGTGCAGCTCTTGCCTGGCCTTTGAAGCCTCCCTTTCTCATCCAGCTGAGTCTCCTTGCCCTGCACCAGTGGTAGGACACACACTGTCTCTCAGACCTTCATGGTCTCCTTGAGTCTTTCCCCCAAGAATAGAGCTCAGCAAGACTGTGTCTGCAGTAGGGACTGCTCCTGGGGAAAAGGACTCAAGCCAGAGGTGAATTGGGCAGGTGGAGGAAGGGCTGTAGATGGATTGCTCACACAAGGTGAGGAGGAGGTGTTCTCTCCAGTGTTTCACCTCCCTGACAGCATCCTTGTGATCCTACAGGCTGCCACATGTGGAGCACATCTCCAGGCTGCATCAGGCTTTTGGGCAGGGCTTTTCCATATCCAGGCTCATGTAGCACAGCTGGAGAGCCAAGTGAGCCCCCATCACCTGCTGAGTGGGTCATCACAAGTGAAAGAGGGGAGGAGAAGGAGCCATGCCTGTCTTAAATAGCACCAGGGTGAGAGGGCAGAGAGGCGTTACTGTTCAGAGATGATGACAGTCTCCTGCTGCTGTGGGAGTTCTGATCCTGGGGCAGAATAAGGGCCTTCTTTTGGGTGCCAGGCAGGTCTAGACAGTGCAGCTGGAGTGGACACAGGAAAAGGCTGTTTCTGGAGCTTCTCCAGCAGTGACATCAGGAGGACCTGGATCTCCTCATGCACACCCACAGGTAGCATACTTTGGCCTGTGTTCCCCTCCTCTGTAAGGTCCTTGCCTACACCTCTGTTTATTTTCTCTGGGGTGCTTCCCCAGTCCGTCCTTGGGGTAGGTAGGCACAGAGCCACACCAGTGTTGTCTTGATGGGGGCAGAGAACAGCCTGACAGGTAAGGCAGGGTCTGACTCTCACCATCACTGTGTCATAGAGGAGGAGGAGGAGGGGCCAGTCCCACTGCCAGAACATCCCTGGAGTGCTGGGTATGGCCATGAAAGCAACACTTTTTTCCCTGCTGTGATCTCTTGGGTAGGAGATAGATGAAGGTGGTGGAGGGCTCTGATGGACAGCAGGAGGTAGGGTTGTGGTAGGAAAAGGAGCAGCTGGCAGCTCAGCTCCTGTTGCAGAGCCAACACAACTGCATTCCATATCCCAGGAGAAAGATGCCTTGTTGTTTAAAGGCACATTTTATCAAAGTGGAATTCATTCCAATGGGACTTACAGGTATTGACTCTGAGACGTTAGACAAGTACAATCATAGTGTAGAGTCAGCTCTGCCAATGAGTTAATTGGAAAAAGTCAGCCCAGCTGAGGCAGGCAAAGTTGTCTCCCCTTGACAAAAGTGTCTTGGGAATGAGCAGAGGGTGGTAATTGCAAACACATGCAGTTTTCCATGCATGTGGTTTGGACAGAGAGGGGGTTATCCCATCTCATGCTGACACCATCTTGCTCCTGCCTTTTCCCAGAGCAGAGGGACATGGAGGAGGAATGGAGATGATTCCAGGAGGTGATTGCAAAATAGGCTGAACAAGCAGATTCAGCTGTTGGAGCAGGTGAGCCCATGCTATGTTGTCTGCCTGGGTCAACTCTCCTGTTTGGGTATGTGGCATGTGTCTTGCCCACTGGAGGATGCTGTCCTGGAGCTTGTAAATGGCATCTGTCACTCCTGTGTCCAAACCCAGAAGCACTGAAGGCCAGTGGCAGAGCAAATCGAAGTAGAATCACAGCAGCTCTCATGGAGGAGCAGTGACCATGCAGCAGCTTTCCATGAAAGTGAGAAGAGCTGGAGAGGACAAAGGGGAAGTGGGGCAGACGTGTTTTTCGTATGTGCTGTGAGTCTGAGCAGTAGCGTGTGGTGCAGGAAAGAGCTGAGTGGTGGGCTGCAGCCTCCTTCATCTGCTTTCTACCTCCTTCATCCCACCCCCTTGAATACGGAATTGCAACCCAATGACCCTCTGGCACACAAGCAACAGACAAAGGCTGGTGTGTACACGCATATGAGTGCTGCTTCCCAAGGAAGCAGAGCTCTCTACACGGGGTGCTGGTCAGGCACCGTGGGCTGGAACCAGCCTCTTGATATTGTGTGGGGTTTAGTGACAGTGATGGGTTAAAGGAGAAAAAGCCTACAACAGACGGGATTTAGGGCATCCTCTTTGCTTGCCTTGCAATACTCTCCAGAAAGCTTTGCTAGAGGAGGTGAATGGTACAGAAGTTCTTGGAGGAGTGAGGGAAGCTGGTGGTCACATGGGCTGAATTTCTCCCCTAAGGGAGGCTGCTGAAGGAGTGGCTGTGGCATGACAGGGAACAATCTCAGCAGATGGGCTCCAACATGATGAGACTCCACAGCAGTGGGGCCCCTTCCTATGGTCTCCAGCACAGCCTGGCAGCCTCAAGGATAGGTCCTGCAGGCAGGGGAGACATTCAGCACATCCTTTAGGTATTTAAAACAGAGGAATCACTTGGGACGGTGAGAACCAGGCTGTTCCAGGAACAATTTCCACCAGCCTGTCTTAGATGTCTCCTATCTCTCTCCTGTGTCTGTGAAGAATGTGGGCAGCTGGAGTAGGCAAAGATGCTCCTTTTGTAAATCTTGTGAGGGGAAACCACCAAGGTGGGCTAAGCAAAACTTCCCTGTGACATGGGAATGTGTCAAGAGTCAGTTCTGGTCCTGCCTAGGACTGCGAAGAGTGAAAATGTGGCACAGACATTGCAGCAGAACTGTCTTTTTAAGAGTTACCAGGGTAGAAAATAACCATTCAGTCTGAGTTTTTCCACTGCTGACAAACTGTCATGCCTTGAGCTCATTTGAGGGTGTGCAACATAGGGGGCTCTGTCTTTTCTGTGAATGAGTCTGTTTGTGTCTGTACAACTGTAGCTCTGCCAGCCCCGGCCTCCCATCCAAAGGTGTGGATACATGAGGGCACTGCTCAGGTGCTTGGTGGTGTTGCTCTGGCCCACATGAGAAGTTCAGCAGGAGCAGATCTCCGTCATGACTTGGGAAGACATAAGTGAGACAGTAATGCATTGGTTTCCATCATGCCCATCCTAGGGAGCAGGCAGAGTTGAAGTTATGGGGCTGTGAGCTGAGAGCCAAGGAGGAATAGCTGGAGATGGACAGGGATCAGATGGATGAATCCTGGTATGAGCTGACTCAGTAGAAGGAGATGAACATGGCAAGGCATCCAGCAGTGAATATTCATAGCATGACTGAGGTCAGCACAGCATCTACTCTGCAAAGCACACCTGTAACTCCAGAGGTCATGACTATAGCTGGGGAATCACACCCCTCCTGAAGTCATGAATAGTAATCCTGACCCTGAAGGGAAACAAGGGGATGCACCAACGTGCCCTGCCAGAGGGCATCAGGAGTCCCTGTCCCCTGCCTCACCAGCCGCCATCTTGCAGTGCTTATCCCAGGAAGGGGAGTGAGCCCTGCAGGAAGCATGCACTACTGAGTCTGAACACCAGCGAGGCTGCAGGCCATGCAGTGGCGCTGTAGCAGCTGAGGCAGCACAAAGAGCTTCTGCACCAGGCAAACGCTCCCTCACCGCTCCTCTTTATCCTGGGGCCTCTGTGCCAGGGGCCTAAACCTTTGCTAACAGCTTCTCTTTTTCCTGGGGATGGGTGGGATTATCGAAGCAGGGGTAAAACATGCATTTCTCTATATTCCAGCTAGAGAGGATCCCTTCTGAAATATTTTGATTAGAAGTTAGTGGGCTCTGTATTGTGCCTACTTGGCCTAACAATTCATCTCCTAATTCTTAGAAAGCACATGAGAAATACATTAGAAATATATAAATACCAAGAAAACTATAAACTACTGGCATTTGCATTTTTCATAGGAACAACTGTCTAGCAAACACTGGCAATATGCCAGTGACTGAGCTAAACCCATCCTCAGAGGTTTTTTTGGTTGTTTGTTTTTTGTTTTTTGTTGGGGTTTTTTGTTTGTTTGTTTGTTTTTTGTTTTTTGGGGTTTTTTTTAAGGCAACAACAAAACCACAAAACAACAACAGAAACAAACAAACAAAACCCAAACAATTATTTCATAGCAGTAAAGAAAGTATTTGTCATATGCTTTTTATTTAACTTTTTCACTCACTGGAACATACTATTACTGATGGAATTCCTGGAACCAGAGTGAAAAGTGTAATTTTTGTTTTCCACAGAGAAAGAGACCCTCATCTGGAACTTAACCTGCAATGAGTTCTTGGAGGAGACCTGTTTTCCAGACTCCTCAAACTATTACAGCAAGTGGCTGAATGGACTTGCAGCAGCATTGCCAAGGGTTTTTGTACTTCTGATGAGTTCTGAGGACATCCACATCTATCGTAAAAGGAGGAGAAGGCATGGACAGACACTAAAATGGCTTTGTGGCACCAACAACGTGTCATTTCAGCAAGCAGAACTGTGGGCTAGGATGTGTGTAGAGTTGGATGGTGTGAGGAAGGGGTGGGGGAGACAGGGCGTTCCCATAACTTCTCCTATAATTTTTGTAATTCCAGGGATTAATCAGTCCCTGCAGGACTGATTAATTAAGCACTGCAGGAATCTGACAGAAAACTGTCATCCGAGAAACACAACAACTTGTTCAACAGGCAGCAGCTTGATGGCTGTGAGCACCATTTAGGCAGCCATTAATGGAAGGAGAAGAAGAAAAAAAAAGAAAAAAATAAAAGCACCTTCTTTTTTCCTAAGGTGACTGCTTCATGTAGTCACTGACATTTCACAGGTTTTCCGAACAAAGAAGAGTAAATATTTCTGGGTATTAAGCTGTGGTCTCATTCTATTTCTCTTCTCCAGGTAACAGGCAGCAGGTCAGCAGTTTCAGATACGATCCCTTTAAAAATTAACCCAATCCCGTCCTTTTAAATTCTTTTTCCACGCAAGCTGCTACCAGGGGAGCAGAAGAAGTTACTTAACTGTTTTTACTTATGAATTCACTGCTTTAAAAATATTTTTAGGTTTGAAAATCATGTAAACTTTCCTATCGGCTAATTCTGAGGATTCACCTTTCTTTCCGCAGGGATTCGAGACGCTCCCCTCCTGAGGGGAGGGCGGGAGCAGCAGCAGCCAGTCAGAGGGGACAGCTCAGGGAGATAGCCAATCAGAGGTGAACGCTCTGGGAGACAGCCAATCAGAGGGGCGCCTTCGCCGTGCCGGGTGCGCGGGGCGGAGGCGCCGCGGCGCTGAGGGGAGGGCGGTTGTGGCGTCGTGAGGGGCTGAGGTGGGTGGTAGTGGTTAGCTCGTGTCCGTTGCGCTGTCGATTTAAAATCATTTGGTGCTGGCCGAAGTACTTCATCCTGCATACTTCGTTTACTGAAAGTGGTGTTCCCTCGAGTCCTTGGAGAATGAATCAGGGTTGTTGTCTCTATCCTATTGCAGAGTCGTTGTTTTTCGTTAAAAAATTTTGAAGGCTTCCTTTTAGTCTCACAGATTAGTATTTCAAGATCTCACTTTTTCAGTTTTAAATTGGAATGTACCAGATGCAGTGGTTTTGTTGTTCACTGATTGACATGCCCTTAAGAAATTAGTAGTGCCTGGAGTTAACTTCTGAGCAGTTCAGTTTTTCTGGGTGTATTAATTCAGATTTTAGAACTGGGAGTAGTAATTGTAATTCTATAGCTAGTACTTGGATTAATGTATGGTTATATTGCTATAAGGAAGTTTTAGTCAGTGATACACATCACTTCTGCAAAGGTGCAATTCTATCCACTGCCCTCCAACACTTAAGTTGCAGATCCATCTCTCCTTGCAAACCCATCCCCACTTGCTCCTCTTTCCCACACCAAATCTGTTGGTTGTAGATCTGATGGAGGGTCCAGCAGGCTGGTCATAGGGTTTTCTCTAGCATTTTGTGATTTTGGTCTACTGTTTTAAACTATCCACGCTCCTTCCCTCAGAACATTCCCCTTTACTTTGTTCTTTATATGACTTTGTATACCTTATTCCCTCTTTTGTTTCTTTGCCTGGACCTACCTTTTTACCTCTCCTGCACTTCTTTTCTCTGCCCAGACTCTTTTCAAGTAACCAATTACCCCCTAGTTACTTTTTCCTCCAGTGGTTCCAATTCTATTACATCCTTTCCTGAGACTGGTATTTCCAAGTTTGCTAGGTAGGCATTTTTTAGCCTCATGTTATGATACTTATTGGTGAAAACATGAAGATTGCCTTCTGTCACAGGTTTCCTTTATGGCCCTACAGTTAATTTTGATTGATATTCAATTACATCATACACTTTTTGGCAGAATTATCCTTCTTTGTCTTTGACTCTACTACTTATTTTTGATTAAGAAAAGGTACTGTTTTACCTTGTGCAGATCCCAGCTACAATATATCCTGTTTTGCGTTCACACTGTCTCTGACCTTGTATAATTTTTGCTTCTTTCCTGGTTCCCCTCAGAAGCATCAGCCAACTTAGAAACCTGGTGTTCCTTCAGGGCCTCATGTTCTCAGCTAGCCTATACAATATCTACTTTTTTCTTGTAAAACTGAAAGCGAGGGGGAAAGTCCTCTCACAAATACATTAGGCAGTAAAAATTTCATATAGACAGTTGAATTAGTGTCTTTAAAAACTAATTTATAATCCATTAAAAAATCATTGAACCAGTTAATTTAAGTGTTATTGTTTAAGGAAGGTAATTTTTATTGTCTACATTCACTTAATGGTTCTAAAGGTTTTCTGAGAAATAAACACCAAGAGGCATACCTAAAATTAAAAAAAAAAAAAAAAAAAAAAAAAATCCACAAAACAAAAAAAAACACAAAAGCCCAGTTCTTTCAGATAAAAATCAAATGTTCAAATGTTCATGGCCTGTAGTTGGTCTGTTACATCCTTCCAGAGGAAGAATACTAAATGCTTTGTGTATCCTTCTGCTGCAGGAAATTTAGTCCGTGGTGCATGTCCTAGAAATCATGAAGCTATTCATGTTGCACCTTAAATTCAACCTTCTCTTTCAACATTTCGAGATGATATAAAAAGTTTTTAACTGATTCATATTCTGTATGTCTTCCAGACAATTGAAATGTTGAAAACATCACAAACCAAGATGTTTGCAGCTTTGAAGTATCACTCAACAGACTATTTATATGAGGTATGGTTTTATTCTTTCTCTTGATAGCCTGAACAAAATATAGCAGTTACTGATGAAAAGATTGAGTACACATTAAAAAAGGTAACGATAACTACTTTCTTTAGAATTCTCATTCTTTTCAGAGAGGTTGTTGTGCTGCACTTTGTGGGTTAACATAGTAAAGTGATGACAGGATTTTTTTTAGGAAAAATTAAGTACAATTTTGCACAGACTGAAAAGCATCAGTTATTTTTAATGTCTGTTGCATTTACAATTTACTTCTCATGCACATACAAGTTTCCTGGTTAGAGCTTTCTTTGGAGAATACACTGTGCCTTCTAATGCATTAATTTAAATTAATTACTTTGTGGAGAACTAATCCAGCTCTCTAGCTACTTTGGTGTGTATTAGAACAGTGATGCACAATGCTGTATTCCTTAATGATTGTAGGGAAAAGCTTTTGCAATGTTTTAGATTAAATTCAAGGAAAGGAGATTTTTTTTTCCCCCCCCATACCAGCAATTAATATTTTGCCTTTACATAATTTTGATCAGGTGAGATCTAAAAGCCTTGTGAAGTCTTGTTTTCCTTCCTGTCTCCCTCTATGATGTCGCCAGCCTCTTACCCCTGAACCAACCTGTCATCATTGGGTTTTTACTTACTTAAATTCTCAAGAAAAAGCCACAAACCAAATACGAGACTTCCCTTGTGGAGAAGCAGAGTGGTGCTTTGCCAGAAAGGGGCATTTGTAGTGTGTGGGCAGAACATTGTAGCAAGACACCATGCCTTCAGGAGTTCGGGGGTAGTACAAGGACACAGAGAAGCTCTCCTAGCACATAACTGGAGAATTGCAGTCTGGGAAGTGGTCCTGCAGTGGTACTTGCAATTAATCTGTGATCCGTTTTATGAAGCATTGCCCACATCTCTTTCCTTAGAGTAGTACAACAGCTGTTCCGTATAGTGCTGGTGTATGTACCTACTGTTTTATTAGGTTGTAGCAACCAGAACATACTTTTCTATTGTACTTCCAGCAGTATGCAGTCTGTCATGCAGTTTTTGGGTGGAAATCTTACCAATGTAGTTCCATTCAGCACGATCACCAGTTGTTTCCATATTATCTATGAATGAAAAATAGATGAGTTATCAAAACATGTTATGGGCTATATGCAAAAGAAAATAATTACATGGCTTTTCTTGCCTGAGTTTTGAGGGAGATGGTGCTGACATCAGGACAACTGAAAACTTTTAGAAGAGAAATGCTGAGTGACCTGCTGAATGGCTGCTCTGAAACAGTGTAAATATTGCCCTCTAGTGCTATCAGAAGAAGTTAGTGGATGTGGTCACACATTTAAAAGTATTACAGATCTGACTGTGCAAGAGAGATGCTATGCTCAAACTGCAGTTTCTGGTTCCACTCTTCTGCCCAGCTGCTACCCTGTAGAGAAAGCTATGTTGATTTGTCGTGTATCAAGTGCACGTGACTAAAGCTTCCAGCTTTTAGGAGCTGCTGGAATTCAATGGCCTTATATCAAACTGCTTCCTGCGCATATCTGACTTAACTGGATGCAGAATCCTGCTCCTCATATGCTTGTTATGCACTTTTATCAATTCCAGGTATAGTTTTTCCAGCTTCCCTTTATAAGTATCTTTGAAGAAAAGAGCATTTGCAGTCATCCTACATGCAAGAGTTATGTATTTCATGTTTCTGAGTGTTGTAGGTGTGATTGCAAAGTCATCTTGGTAGTGCAAGGTTTTCTAATGTTTTCAACTGACAATGCACGCAAACTGATTGGAGCTGGGAAAATGCACATAATATCTTTCAGTTGGAAGAGAAATGTGCAGAGATCTTTATATTGTCTTGATTAACAGGGGTAAAGTTGTGCTGATTATTAATGCTGCAGCCATTAATAATGGCCTTGAAAATAAAATAATGAAAATAATGGCCTTTATATATTTGAGAATGGCAAGAAAGGTTGTGTTTTGTCAGACTTTATTAAGTGATCTAATTCAGCTTAAACTTTACACTTAGAGCTATTTCATTTAAAATATTTTGTAAAATGCACAATTTTCCTGGTTTAATGCTATTACCTGTGATGATAGCTTTAGGATGTATTTCTTCCACTTCACAAATATCAGTGACAGAAAACAATTTTAGCTATTAAGCTAAAGTTAGCCTCAGTAAAATTACACAGTGGTGTTTCAAATTTCTTTCTGATCTGTTTTATTATTGCATGCACTTATTTGTTCAAAAGCTTCTACTTCTACAATAGCATTAGCATTCTTCTTTAACCTAAAGTCCACTGACAATTTTATGTGCCAATTCTGAAGCTTCTTTTAATGAAGCGCAGAGTTCCTTAGCATTTTCTGTTTCTGTTATCTGTATTAGGAAACTCACTTGCTGCCCTTTATTTTATGATAAATGCAGTTGTTTCAGCAGTACACTTCAATACAGAGTACCTAAACTGATACATGGCCAGTAACATGTAGAAGACACAGGTCCAGCTACACGTAGTTGTCTGATTCTGTCTTCTTTATTCAGAATTTCTGAAAGAGAACACTGAGGAAATGCCATGGTTTGACTTAGGCAAGAGAGACTACATTGGATCAGATCTGTTTTTTTCATGAGACTTTTAAGGAAAAGATCCTATGATTGCAGGAGTTTTTGCTTTTATAATTAAAATTAACTAGCACTTACAGAATTGTAACTATCCCACAAAGGATTAAACTGAAATGGAAAAAGGATTTGTGTTAATGAAGTGGCAGTTTTTGTTTTCATTGCTTCCCATGTGTCCGTTTGTTTGTTGGTGTTGGTTTATTTTGGTAGGTTTATTTGAGGGTTTTTTGACCCTAAGTTTTCTCTTTTCTTAGACAGGAAGGTTTGGAAAGTACACCAATAGCATGGTTATTCTGGTTGCAGTCCAAATCAGTGAAATATTTCAAATATGTCTAACAGTACAAGCTGTATTGGGCTTGACAGCATATATTGGAATGGGTGGACAATTCTGGGACCTGAAGCAACACAGCTGAACCGAGGCAATGAATGGCTTTGCAACTAGAAAAAAGTCTCTGGTCTCATTCATTATGTTCTTCCATGTGACTATAGCTAGTTCTCTTTTCCAATGTGCCTTTTACTCCACAGTCTTTTTAAGAATAACTTCTTTCTTCTTCTTTCTATAAATTTGTTAAACACAAATGTGTAAGTATAATTTTTCTTTTCTTCTTGAATTCACTGGGTATTCTGTGGTTCTGTGCTCTTTATACAATACTGGGCATGGGTTTCTGTGACAAAATAACTCGAAGGTAGTTTATTGAACTTGGTATTCAGTGAAAAGTTACTAAACTTGCCACATAGACTGTGTAATTCCAGAATTCGATTGATTGCTACCCCTGGTTTTAGTGAAAATGGAAGTCTTTAAAAGGGCTTTTATTACATCATAATGGCACATGAAAGACAAGAGAATATTAAAAACACTTGAAACAGCAATAGTAGGAATGATACTGGATTGTTTCTGGTCGGCTTATCCATGTGTCCATTCAGAAGACCATTCCAAGTGCTAAGATCAGCACTTGTAATTGCACAGTCAAAATTTAGTTAAAGTGTAGCTAAGCTTATGTGCAATTCTACATACTCAGAGATGTAGATTAAAAGTTAAATGGCAGATTAGGTAAATGTTATTATCTTCTCTTAGTTTGGACTGTGTAGCTTTACAAAAATAAGGTTTAATTATAAAATATTGTGTTCTAGTAGAAAACTCTTGAAAGCAGTGGGAATGTTTGAAGAGGCAGCACAAAAACAATGGAACTGTCTCTCTCATGATTTTATTGCATGCCTTTTTTTTATTCAGAGCATGGCAAGGCAGAAGTTTTCCATCTGGAAATTGTCACTTTGCTTTCCTCCCTGTTTATATCAAGATGAAAAGTATCATCTCAATGGACTCTTTGCTGATGATAAGTATAGGAAGCCGTGGACTAGAAGTATGTAATATAATCTTTAAGATTAGTTTAGATTTACTATAGATTAAAGGAAAAGCTTGTGCTTATCCATAAAATGTTAAATCTGGTGAAAAAAATAATTCCAGACATAGCACTATGCCAGTTCTTGTAGCCCTTGAAGGCAGAACATCTTCATTGCCTAAATTGAAACAAATGGGTAATTTGTTTGATGCCACTCAATTTATTTGACTGGCATCATATATGAGATGATATTTGATTAGTTTGTAAAGATCTCTGGAAAGTTTTCTTTCCAGAGAAGAGTTTATGGAAGAAAAGAAATGATTAGAGATAAGTAAAATACCAAATCTGATTAGCTGGGAGAGGTTAGTTAGTTTGGAAGATGATGCTGAGGTTGAGATGTGGTGAAAAATGAGATTTTTCAGATGACAAAGGCAAATAAAAATACGTTTGCATCTTTCTTTTGCATTTGTATTACTTTTGCTAGTGGAAGCTAAAAGTGTTGTTTCTTCTATGCATTGTATGTCAAGTTTGATTAATCCCTGCAATGATTTAATCAATATGTAAAAATTCATTTTCTGTGTGACTTTTTTTCTCTCCTTTTTGTCTTAGTTTGTTCAACACAGAACATGATTGCTATTTCAGTACTGGATCAATGGAAGAAAAGTTTACCTGTGGAGGATTTCTTGGAAAAGTCAGTAACTTTAAGTTAAAAAGATTTATGATTTCTTTGATATCATTCCGGTACTTTGTGAATTATAAGCTAATGATGAAAACAGAATATAAATATATTTCCTGACAGTAGCAAGTGTGCTGGAGCTGTACACTCTATCAGATAGCTTAGAGATGGTTTTTTTCCCCTAGGTATTGTGTTTTTATGGAGATCACTGGTTCTTTATATAGTATTTTAATGGTTGTATAATCTGTTTATGACATTGGAGAAGTCTCTGAAAACTGCATGAACATGAAAGTAAGCTTTTTTCCCCTTCCTCTCTAAGACAACTATCTCATGTAACTGTACAAGCATAGTACTTGACTTGAACATATTTTTTCATACTTAGAATAGTCTGCATTTAAATATTTGCCATTTTCTAGAAAAGCCTTACTAGGGCTTTGACTTTGGAAGAGGTGGCCTGTTTAGTCTCAAAATAAGCAACTCAGTTAGGTTTGTTCTATCTATGAAACTGCAGTGAAACCCAGTGATTTCAGCGAAGTCGTAACTTAGGCAGTGTTTTAAGGTTCATGGATTTTCAAAGGGTATGCCATGTGATTTGGATATTAGTTATTATTATCAGTACCACATAGTTATGACTTGTGAACTATGCTACTTGTAGCTTCAAAATTAACTTTTGAACTGTAATAAAAATGTTGTAAAAAGTTGATTTTTTTTTTTTTTTTTAAGACAGGTAGCGGAGTTTCCCCTCTCTTGCTGTTTACACATAAAGTCCTGTACTGAATTTCAGAGGTGCACTTACACACTGATTGCTTTTATGAGAATTACCTTTAGACAACTAGCAAATAGCAAGCTGGTGTAATGCTAAGTATTATGAAAAATATGAATAAATCAATAGGATGCAAAATTGAGAAATCAGTTGTCTGGAATGAGAATATTAAGTACAGTAACTGTCAATGAGTTGATTTGGGTGCTTCAGAAATGTCAACACTCATCAGAGTTACTAGAATGTTGCAGTCAATTTTAATGGGTAGCACAGCATTAACACATGTTTTGATCAGCTGTTGTAACTGTTTTGTCCAGATGCATACTTAGCATGGGAAAATTACGGCTTTTCTTTTTTTTTTTTTTCTTTCTGTAGTCAAATGACTCTCCTTTGGCAAACAGTAAGGAGGTTTGATAAATAAATAATAGTAGCAATAAAAACTGATATTAGTATGAAAAGTTACAGGAAATTGAAGTGGTTTTGTTTCTTCACTTACCCTGTCTTTTTCATATTGTTGTTACTTGCCATTTCTTTGTGGTTTTTGAAACAGAAATGTACATTTAACGCAGCAGCAGATTTCTGTCACAAACATTATGACATCAATAGGTTTGATGCGTTTTTTGTTTTATTTGGGAAGAATTGAACGTATAATTTGACCAGAGATCCAGTGAATAGCGAGAACTCTGTAGTTTCCAATCTGCTTTGATGAATATGGTGATTCTTAAAGTTCTTAGAGCACCAAAGTGCTGTTGATTCACTGAGAAATCAGGGAAGTTACAACGGACTTTGCTACAGCTAAGTGTCAGATATTTTTTTTCTGTTTTTTAGGAAACCTATCTCCTCTGTAGAGTTTCATACTAGTAATGATTTAATAGAAGTTATTCCAAGTTCAAATCCTTACTCTCAGACTAACACAGAAGAATGTTTTTTACTTATGAAGAATGGTTTTAAGGAAGACACCACCCAAGACAAATATTTGAAGATTTACTATGCTGCTGAATTTAAAGGGCCACGGCAAGGTAAAATGTTCAATTCACTTTTTTCTAAGTTTTGATAGCATAATCTTGTTAACTTCCATAATTTTTTTGTGCATGTTCCAGGGACATTGATAAAGTACTTTGGTTGATCAAAAACTTTGCAGTTGCATAAGGTATAACCACTAAAGACAGAATTATACTCTGGAGAAGCAGGGTTTGTGGTAATAGTTCAAGAGAGATGCAAGCCAAAAGAAGTTTAAGATAGATTTCTTTATGGACATCTATTTGAGTCAGCATCATAAAACAGTTTGGTGGGAACATAATCAGCATCTATCATTTCCAGACACTATGAGAGAACAGAGAATTATTACAGAGAGGGAGAGGGGGAAGTGGGAGTAAGGAGACTTCCAAATTGGTAAAAAATAAGAAAGAAGAACAAAAAACTCCCTTTGCCCTTCTATATATATTATATATGTATAAAATGTGTGCATAGATACATATGCATTTCATACTGCAAATGTAAGTGAATGTGTCATATGTGCAATGGTTACTACATCACTTCTGTCCCAGGAGAGCAATAATTTAAACTCAAAAGAAATGGAATAATGTGATGACTTGGGTTGGAAAGGACATTTATGAGAGTCCAAATCCTCTGTAATCAACTCAGATTGGTCAGATCCTCATCCAGCCTCACCTGGAACACCCCAGGACAGGGCATCAATCACCTCCCTTGTTGTAAGAAACTAATTCCTTATGTCTAAGTTGAATTATCCCTCTTTAAGTTTAAAACCTAAGATCTAAAAAGTCTATCCTCACCTTTTTTATAGGCCTCCTTTAAGTACTGAGAAGCCACAGTAAGGTTTTTTCCTGGAGCCTTTTCCTCTCCAGGCTGATCATATGCCAATTCTCCCAGCCTTTTCTCAAAGGAGAGGTGTTCCTTTCCTCTGACTGTTTTTTGTGATCCCTCCTCTGGATCTGCTCCAAGAGGTCCATATCTTTTTTCAGCTGAGGACCCCAGACCTGGGTGCAGGATTTCAGGTGGGGTCTCACCAGAGTAGAGCAGAGCAGAGGTGCAGAATTCCCTCCCTCCTCGGCTGCCTCCATCCCCTGCTTTGGATGCAGCCCAGGACATGTTTGGCTTTCTGGGTTGTGAGTGCTCATGGCTGGGTCATGTCCAGCCTCTCATCCATCAGCAACCCCAGTCCTGCTCACAAGGCTGCTCTTGATTTGTTCTTTTCCCAGCCTGTGTAGATACAATAATGTCATCTTTCTTGAAATCATAGTAATTTGCAACCTTTTTTGTAATTTTTTTTTCTTCAGAATTAGGGAATCTGCATTTAGGTTTATTTAGGTGCCTCATTTCTACATGTAAAATTGGACTGAGCTAAGTTTCTTGGCCAGAACCTACCTCAGAAGTTCCTTTATCATACTTGAAAGTGGGAACAAGGAAACAAAAAGAAAATACCTTTTGTTTTAAACAGATATTATATTAGACAAAAGAAAAATCTGAAGAAAACTAAAGGTTATCATGTGAACCATCGAAGTCTAGACTTTGTCGCACTTTAAATGTTTTACTAGTTTTAAGCTTAAAGTAAAAAGCAGTTATTGTTCTGCTGACATTTATAGTATTGCAACAGTTGCTCAACAGTTCTCTTTATTCTAATAATTCTTAGTCTTTTAATCTTGTTTTTAATGTGTTTTTTCTTCTGTTTTGTCAGATTTATGTTTGGAAGAGGAGTTGGTTTTTATTGATAATCTTGAAACTTTTCGTAAAAAACTGCCAGCTTTATCTATACTTCTGAGCAGACTACAATTTTTTTTTGTGAAAGATCCCCTTTTAGATTCCGGAGGGAAGATTTTAACAGCAGAGAATATTTTCAGGTGCCTAGTAATTGCTGTATAATATTAAACATAAGAAATCTTCTCTATATAATGCCATTAACATTTTAACATTGGTTGTATTTTACCTTTGTAACTAGTTTACATTTGCAGGTAACAGGTAAAGACTTCAGCTTTCCATCTTAGGAAGAAATTAGGAAGGTGAAATTTATATGCATTAAAAAAAATGGACTAATGAAACTATGTAATTTTTCATTCTATACGTGTAAAATGCAATCAGGATATTAATTTCAGAAAAATAAAAAAATGTACATGTTTAAGGGACATTGTCCTCCCTCAAACCGACTGATTCCCTGTCATGAAAGTATCACTAAATTTAGTAGGGCTAGATTTTGCACATGCTTCCATGTTTCTTTTATCTCTCCCCTCAGGTGTGCGGCCAGTAAATCCATGCAAGCTCTTACCTGTTGAATTGTGTTTCTTCAGGTTTAAATATTAATTATTCTTACGGTTTTCCTCAGTTTTGTATTACTAGGTTGATTGAATTTAGTTGCATGACATCTGTGTCATGAATTTGAGTAAACTGGTATGTTAAAACAGGTGTGTTGTATCAGAAATGGGCTGAGTATTTTGTTAAGATAGCATTGTGTACGTATGTTCATAAACTCTGGCCAAATCTTGTACTGATTTACTTAATGTCTGGACTACTTGTATTGCTTCCTTTGCACTTGGAAAGATTGCGTGACTGACAGACAAAGGTAAAGCAGATTTTAACTAAACCAACTGCACCCATACAGTAGAACAAGGAGAAATTCGGTTGTTTGCCTGTTTTTTCAAAAATGAGCCCAAATCTTGCAATGATTCTTGGATTTTACACTGTGTGAAAACTGTAAATACCCACTGAAGATAACATGATCCAAATTCTATAATGGCTTTCGGAAATACAAGTAATGGGAGGAAAAAAAAGCTAGTGTGAAGCTTTACAGAAATAGTTCTGTCCTCCTGATCTGTGGTTAACTAGCAAAACCATGGACCTGTCCAAGGTGAGAGTCCAGATCTCCTAGTGCAGAGCACAGGGAGATGCATTTAGAGGAAAGGACTCAGGCAGACTTCAACTTCAGTTAAAATTCATGAGCATCCCAAGGCTGCACATGGAAAAATTTGTACTCTGTGTTTGAAAATATTCCTCTGCAAAATACTGGTGTCAGGGACTGATGAGGAAGTTAATCCCCTGAAAAGTCACTATGGAAATAGTACCTGTAATTAGCACAAAGGGCAAGCCTGCTGAAGCGTTTTATTTCTACCTGACAAATCTTCATCCCTGTGCTGCTTATGTCCTTGCTTTACTATGCAAGTAGTAGCTTCTTTCCTGATTTTTACTTCCAAGTGTTAAAGCTTTACAGTTAAACCAGGAACATACTTCTAGTTTTCGCTTTAACTATCAATAAGCACACTTTGCTTTCTTTCATGCTGAATCTTTCCTGAAAAGAGAAACGGAAGATGGCAAAAAAGAAATAAGGCAAATAGATTAGAGAGATTTTATGTATGGTATAAAAATTTGACATTGGAAGAAATTAGATCCGCAGCTTTTGCAGAAAGCAATTTTACATGAGGGAACTTACCTGCTGGGAGGTTGAATAATATGAAGGGTTTTTTCTGTAACTGTATAAGGCAGGCCCCAATATTCTACTCTGCATATAATGTGTTGAAAATATTTTTTGGTTAATTACACAGATCAGTACACCATCACTTGGAACTGCCTTTTTAGAAAAGGCATGGATTTAGAAAAACTTTTGCCATGTATATGCCTCTCAAAGCTATTGCTAAGAATGTCAATCTTAGACATTAAATAATACAAAGATGTCATTTACTTTCTTTTATGATCTTTTAAAGAGAATGTTTGTCTTTCCAAAATGGAATGAAGATAGAAGAGAGTCAAAATGAATTGCAGGGGATTAAAGAGAATTTCTGTACTATATCTATAAAAGAAGAAGAGGTATCATCCTGCTGTTTCATAGTATATATTATATTATATTATATTATATTATATTATATTATATTATATTATATTATATTATATTATATTATATTATATTAGTGGTTGTTCTATGTGATGTGTGTGTGTGTTTGTTCACCTGCAAGTCATTTTACTGAGGTTTTTTTCAAATATGCCAAATATTTTGAGCTTTCATGTTTCCAAGATTAGAAAACACTGGTATTATTTGTGGGTTTTTTAATTCTTTGATGCTGTTTTTAGGACTCTCCACTCTGTTTTTAGGACTTTCCACTCTGTTTTTAGGACTCTCCACTCTGGCCAGCTGTTTCTCCTTGTACCTGATGTGTTTACAGTTTTATTTAGATACTTGTTACACTAAGAATAAAAATTAATCAGAGCAGGAAGCCATGACATGAGTATGGGAAAGGGAAAGCTACAAGACATTCTGGGATTTGGGGGGCCAGCTTGGCTTTTTTTTAAAAAAAAAAAAAGTCAAATCTACTTTTTGCTTCATTTTCACAATTCTAAAAAACAAACTTTCAGTAAAATAAATTAGGATTGTACTTGGTCAGGAACTGTTAGCTAAGACACACTTTTTACACTCCACTAACTCAATCTGAAGTTGTGTAACTGTATTTTACCCTGTATTGAGCAAAGCTTTCTGTGTGCTGTGTAAATGTCAAGTGATTTCTATCCTAAAAGCTCTTAGATTGATTTAGAATTAAATTATTTCAAGGTTTTGAAGAAGTAACAAGGTTTTGTACAGGAACATCAAAGGAAATTTACTGGCCATTCTGTTGTGATTAATATTTTTTCAGTATTTCCTGTTGCCTGTTGAGTTAGAATTCGGCAAACCCAACAATAGCAGATCTGATTATGTTAAGATTCCATCATACTTGCAACTAAAGGAGGTGTTAAGTTTAGCTCCAGTCACTGTAGACGATGAAGACGTTTGCAAACAAGTGAGCAGAGAAGGTGAGGTCTTCTTTCCTTAAGTGCTTGACTTGATTCTTCTGTCATTTGAACACATTTAACACAATCAAGGTCTTTTTTATTGAGTTCACTTAAAAATTACTTCACAGCTTATCAGATGAGAATTTCTGTGGATGAACTAGGAGCTGTGTTACACTCAAATTTCTGGTATTAGAAATGTCTCCTTAAGGGGTGGTAACTACTTGTCTATGGTTGTGTTGCAATCTTGAACACAAATGTAATATAAGCCATGATTTGTGGTATATAATCAACTATAGCTATAATCATTTGGTCTTGTGTTCTCTGATATGTTTTTAGGTTTACTTTCAGAGACATCCCTAAGAGGATTATATGCAGAACAGTCGTACCATAAAAAATTATTTTATTGCACTGTAATTGCAAACACAAAAGCAGATTTCTGGGGGAAAATGGTTAAATATTTCCATGGGTAACACGATTAGTCTCAATGACAGTAATAGTTTCTTTAAAGGAATTTTAGAAAAATTACAAAATGCTTTTAGATTACTGATAAATATGGCTTTAACAATAGTTACTGGCTAATTAATTGATTTGTATAACAGTATTTTGTTTAGTTAAAAGAAAGTCATTGCATGAGGGTTGATATGTTGGGTTGGAGTTTTTTAAGTCAAAATACATTGTTTTCCACTGTTTTGGTGGACAGGAAGAAGCTCAAAGAAGGAAGATTAATGCTTCTGAAGATGGAGGATGTGTGCTGAATTTTGTGTCTGATAGGGGAGCAGTTTGAAGTAACCTCTTACTGGAGATAGAAACAAAACTTTTAAACAAAGATATTTCACTAAGACAGTTTCTTGTGCATTCCCCTGATATATTTAGAATGTGCCACCTTTCAAGCTGAGATTGCAGCTTGATCCATATACATATACTCCTAGTAAACTATATTTAGGCTACTTAGTTGTTCGGAAATTGTTGTAGTCATAAGAACTTGGAATAATTCAGATAGTGACTACACAGTATTGTGGGGGATTTTTTTCTGTCACTTAGGGGATGAGACTGAGCACTGCCCTAATCAGCTAAAGCATCTGGGGTAACTAAGCATGACTAATTTTTCATAACAATATATCATGGAGGTGCAATAAAAAGACTGAAAGCTCTTATGGGAAAAATTAATAAATGGGTCATTTATGGCACCTTTCAAAATGTGTTTTCAGATCTCAAAGCAGAAATTACATACAAAACAGAAATTTCCAAGTACTGTGCCATCCCACAAGAGGTTTGCTCCAGTATTAGCACAAGTATGTTGGAATTCTGTGAGTCAGGTAGGAAAATCTGTATAAATCAAGGGGCGATATTTAAAATAATTTCTTTAAATAGTTTTTCTAATATTCTAATTGTGAGAGAACACGTACCAATGACACAGATAAGAAGATTCACTTTGTGTAATCTATTATTTTGTACCCACACCATATGGAAAGCTCCTTTCTAGAGCTTTATAATCTAAACACAAGCAACTTTACAATTCCTTCATGTTGCTTTTGGCTGTAAGTGATGTCTATAACTTTTGCACTTTATTATATTTTTAGTTTATTTTTTAACTAGCAACTCATCTACTAAGAGAGGGCAGATGAAAGTTAAGGCAGATTCATTAAAATTGTGGAGTCAAAGAGCACAGTTTAAAGTTTGTTAAAGTGTTACATAAATGCTTTCAAATTAGGGTGGTGGAGAACTATTCAGGTAGAGCTGTGTTTGTAAGTTCTAGAGATTCAAAACTCTTGTGAAGACATTCTGTTTTGGAAATGGTTCAGTAATTATGTGTGATTGAGAAGTTAAGCTGGAGCTGTTTTCTACAGAAATAAACTCAAACGATTGAATATTTGCTAATGTACCCTTGCCCTAATGAACCCTTGCTCCTTCTGCACTGAGATCAGGAAATACACTCTGCGTCCACCTTTAATAGCTTGAAGACCCAAGCTACCGTCAGCCAATGCTGTGCAGCTTTGACGTCTCACTGCTCAACCTAGTCATCCAACCTTAGTTAAAGATTTTTTTGAGTTCCAGGTGTAACCTTTCAAAATAATGTACAGCCTTTGCCAGCGCTACCGCATTCACAGCTGAATTCTGGCTGACTAAGTGAGGCATAAAAATGGCTATGCTGGTGATATCTTTCACCTCTCATTTAATACAGAAGGGCCTGCACAAAGAGTAACATTTACAAATTAATGTGATCTGAGCACAGTGTTAGTACATCATTATACACATAAGTCTTATCCTCGTCTATATGCTGTCTATCAAAAGATCTATCCGTTGTTGCATTGGGCAGTAGCAATATTATCCTTCAGTGCTTGATAGCTTTCCATACAGAAGTTACTATAATACTTGAGAAATACTAAGTTTTCTCCAGAACAAGACCCTTCTTATCTTAGTTTCAACAAGTTTTAAGCAGAGCTGATAGTTGTCCCCTGCAGGCTAATAGTACTAAGAGTATCATGCTTCAGATACTATGCTGTAGTGGAATTTTAGTTGGAACAGTCATATAATTTCAAAGTGTCTGAAATAAAAGCTCAGTGCAAATACACCAAGACTATTTTACATCTGGAGATTATTGTCTAGCATGATAAACTGTAATCTGTGTCTAGTCAGCTCTCTGACTGCTCTTTAATTCTAAAGCTTACAAGCAGGAGAGGCTTAAGTGCAGTAGATCAGACTCTTACCCTGTATTTAGTAATAATAAGTTGATTGTGATCTTCTCCAGGATATTATCCATTCTTCTGCAGTAGATTGATGAGCAGTCGAGCCATCTTAAATTATCTTTTAAAGAAAGTAGCTGCATTAATCTTTATTACCAGTTGCTCTCTTAGCTCTGGTGTTGAATCAGGCAGAATTATATTGTTGAGGCACAATCAGCTTCCATCTCTCACTCTCTCTTTTTTTGTTGTTGTTCAGGATAGACTCAGGTCTGTAGGATAGAGACCTACAAGTGTGTGTGCTAGTGCTGCTAGAACACCGTTTGATTGCAGAAGTTTCTGCACTGGATGTGGGGTTTCAGCTGAAATGCCTGACAGTCTTCTCCTTCTAATTAATTTTGCTCTTTATGAGTCACCAGAAGTGAAATATGTTTGCTTGAATTCAGAGAAAATGCAGTTGTAAGACTAAGCAGTCTTTCTCTAGTCATTGAGTTTGTTTAAAAAAGGCATTAAAAGACAAGGTATTTCTCTGAGTCAACAATGTTCTGGGAAGGGGAATGTTACTCAGTGTAGGCAGAATTTAACTAATGTAGATGATAAAAAATTCCAATCTCAAAGGCAAAAATAACTAGACAAGAACAAATATGAATAGTATTGCTCAACGAGAAAGAATAGTAGATATGGCAGGTATTTTTGCTGTCCTGAGATCAGCTTCTGTCCTGTTCAAAGTCCTAAAATCGTTGCTCCTCACAAAAACTGGTTTGTGAGCTGAAGTTTGCAGCTTAAGTTCGTTGAACCTTTTTTGTTCTAAGTGGGAAAGAAGTTATACTGACTGGAAGTATGTTGCTTTCTTTTGTACCCGCTTTTATTTCTTACCTTATTTTTCCTGCTTTTCTGGTATGTTTGTGTACTTTGGCTTTCTATTACTGTCCCTAACCCTTCCTGCCTCACAGTCAGCTTATCAGGTCCTTCAAGGAGAGGCTGTAAACAGCTGGGCAGGTGACTGATTCATAGCCTGCTTTGTGCTGATTGGCCAGGCGGTGTGGGTATGATGATTGCATCTACTTATTGCCTGGTGGAATGAATAGAGAATTCATTATAAGTGTTTTCCCTTGTGGAGGCATTGATTTATTCACAATTTTTCTGCCTTAGTTTTCACAGAACATGGAACAACTCTGGTATTTGTGATTTCTACTTTCTGGTTAATTGAATGCCAGAGAGATTAATGCTAGGGCAATCATGTGAACCACCAAAATCAAGGCAGTTGCAAATTTGTAAAAAACTTGAATAATACCCAATAATCATTAATATGTCCGCATTTAATATGATCAGGGGGAAAAAAAGAAGAATGTTTAAAGTGACGTGTAGAGGACTTTAACACACCATGTTTGTTTGTATACTGCTTTAAAAAAGCAAACAAACCTGGTGTGTAATTAGTTTCAGTGATCATCCCTACAAATTTCAATGAGTACTGATTGTCTTTCAAAGAGTGATTTTTTTCATTAAAATCCTGACTGTTTTTGAAGTTCCTGAGGCCATTCTTACAGATACCACAATTTTGCCACTTAATTAACTTAATTTATGGAGGAACTACCTAAGAAGGCAAACAGGCATGAGTATCAAAATCTCAGCTATGGTACCTGATTATTTATTTATTTAGATAATCTCATATGGGAAGTGTATGTACCCAGAACTCCATCAAAGGAATGTGATCTGCATTTTTTGCCCAGATTGTCTGGAAATTAGATGTGAAGTATTTGGGGTATATATAGCTTATTGAATTGTCCCATGAAAATATTTTCTGTTTTAATTCAGAACATCACTAGTGTAAGATTTGTAAGCATTGCATGTGCATTTCATTCACAGTAGCTTTGTGATTTTGATTTTTCTTTTGTTTTGGCTGGGGCTTTATGCAATTTCCAGCTGTATATATTCCATATTTGAAAGATGAAATGGAAGTGCCTTTAACTCCTCCATGCAGACAACAAAGATCATGGGTTAATTTTCCATGCAGAGGAATTGAAGAAGAACCTATTTCTCTCTCTGGTAACAGGTAATATGAAGCCTTGTTAGTGACACATTCTTTGATAAATCCTCAAAATTATTGAAAAAAATAACTTCACTGTATTTATGAATTGGTACTTACATTCTTTGAGTGGCACATATATTGTGTTTTGTGTGAAAGAGTGATGGAATGCATAAGTCCATATGTGTGGTTTTCTAGAGGAGCCTGAAAAAGGAAAGGAAATTGCTTCCGCTGACCTCTTTCTCAGGGCGGGGGGGGGGGGGGGGGGGGGGGGGGGTTGGTGGTGGTTAATAATATGAAAATCCTTTTTGCAGTAGACAACAGTAAATATTTAAAGTATTTAGCAAATATGTTTATGGGCATATGTGTGTATTTTTAGCTACAACAAGCATGTATGTTGCACAAGGATCACCTGCAAAATGTCCAGAACAGATATAGTGAGAAAGTATAGTCTGTTTTGGGGATATCCTCCAACAATACATTTCACACCTTTTCATGCCAACGTAGGATTAGGATTGCTCCACCTTTTCCTTCTCATCTTGTTTGAGACTAGCATTTCTTGCCTTGCTATATTTCTAACATATGCAGGAAGAATTTCAAAATCGCTTTGGGGTGGGAACCGTGGTCTTGACAGAATTCTCATTCAGTGCTGCTTTACTTCATGACCCAGCCTTGATGGCTCCTCTCACTCTTGCCTATTGTCCTCTGTATAGATAGGAAAAAAATTTTAATGAACAAGTGAATGAATGAATGAACTGAAAATTTAAAGTATATCTTTAAAAGATAGTTTTATATAAATCAAAATCCAACAGATAATGCTGCTAAACTTCATACCTGCAAGTTTTTGTTGTGGTTGTTTTGTTTTTGTTTTGTTTTTGTGTTCTTTGTAGTATTTTGATTGCAGACCCCTCTAGGGAATTCTTAGAATCTTTGGTGTGGCAGTCAGAGAAGTATCGGGATAATATGAGCTCTCTTTTGCTTGTTGGTAAGAATTTCTAATTAATGATCAATTTCCAACTGATGTTTTCAAGTTCCATGTACATGGAGAAATGTAGCAGAAAAGATAATGTAATATTACAGGGAATGTATTTTGAGTCATTGAAGTTTATCCAATTACTGTAACCCTGTGAAGTTTGGATTATGTGATTATTTTAAACATATAATAGTTACAGTATGGCAATGTAAAAATTGGTATGTCATGTATCCTTCTATGGAGGTAATTTGAATAAAGTTTTTTTGGTTTTTTTTTTAATGACAGTGTTCACTACTGTTATATGCAATAATAGCTGAAAAATAACTGAAATTTGGTAATCTGTTTGACTCCTTCCTGTGTGCTATTATCTCTTAATAATGTTCCAAAATATGTAGCAATAAATACAATAGTACTGTTAATGGAAAATAATATTGTAACTTCACATGAGTAGAACAGAAGCAAACAAAGCTGTAAGCTATTCATGAAAGTTCCAGAACATGTATTACCACTATTGTTTTGTTTCACTTTGCCTTGATTTTACAAGTCTCAGGATTATGTTATGTATATTGACTTGTTTCGTTGTCCAAATCATTTGTACACTGATTTATCATTGAAAATAATGTATGGTATGTTCATTACTGTTTCAGTTAATTCTTTTTTTTTCAGGTAAGGATTATGATAAGACTTTGTAACCATGGCAGTAACCCACAGATAATTAACAAGATAATTTGTAACTTTAGTAATGCAGCTACACATGAAAAAAAAATTGAAATCCTCACCCCTCTTACTCACAGAACTCAGAAAAGTGCACTTGCTCTGAAATGTTAACTGCTTTGCTCTTAAATCTGTTGATGGACACAGAGTGACAAATGGAAATATGAATAATAGATACAAGTAACAGGCCAGCAGTAGGGAGTTTTCATTTCCAAAAGGACAGTCAGTTTTCATCTTTCTAGATTATTGATATTTTATGTTAATTTCTGGTTCTTTTGTAGAGCATCCAGCTGTTAACCTTGCACATCAGCATCCTTCACTGACAGAACTGCAGAAAGAGCTGCCAGTTGAGGTCGAAGCACCAGTGCTTGGCTCACTAGAGGAGGGTTGGTGGCTTCATAGGAGTTTAAATCCAGCAGCTGTAGAAATTCTGGAACAATTGAATATGGATGGAAATAATGCAAACAGTTTACTTCATACAGAAGTAGAAACATTCACACCATTTACATCATATCAATTAGAAAGTAAGTATCTTCTTTTTTAAAAACATGATAAAAAGGCAAAGATAGGTACATTAATAGAGATCACACAGGGAGTTACATATCTCAAAGAACAAAGGATAGTAATTATTTCTTGTTCTTAAGAGCAAAATGTTTTACATTAAAAAAACATTAAAAATGTTTTACATTCATTTACATTAAATGAAGGAAGGGCACTACTGCAATTAAGGTGTGTTCAGTAACTTAGAACAAATTTTGGGAACAAAAGTGTTGAATTAATTGATCTTTTCAATTACTGTGCAGATGAAGAATAGCCTCCACCAGTCATTTTTTAATAAAATAGTTTCATACAGGAGAATTTTTTAGGAAGTAGTAGTTTTGCTTTGTAATATTTTAATAAAGCAGATATTCACATAGTCCTACCTGCACCATGTCTCTGTGGGGGGAGTATGTTACAGAGAGAATTCCTTGTTTTGTGGTGCTGTAGAGGGTTTTTTTGTGCAAGCTATTTCTACCTTGAACAGCTCATCACTTCAGAATTTCTCATGAATGTTTTTACATACTTATAATCAAACTTCAACAAAAAATGCAAAAAGTTACTCAGATTTTGTTGTATAACTATGGCCAGACTGCAAGGCTCCAGTTGAGATTGTAGGACTCCAAGGATGATATATTGTGAAACACATAGACACTGCTCATGCAAGAACATTTCCAATTAACTGCCTTATAAATTTTTTTTAGTTGTTTCACTACTGTGTTTCAGATGGATGTACAGCCAGAATGCAAAAAAATTGTAGTTCTAGTGAAGCATATTTTTAGAGGGAACTGTTCACATTCTTCATTTTTCCCTTTAAAAACCAAAACAAAACAGTTTTTCTTCCTAATGAAAAGTGTTGCATCCCAGCTCCTAGAAATCTAGCATCAAGAAATCCCAGCAAAAACTTCAAACAATAGCATGGCCTTCTGTGTCTTAATATTGTGCATTTTTACTTAGAACTCATCAGTGCAAGTTTTCTGAAACAGGATCCTAGTGATCTGAGAAGGCAGAAAGAAGTTTTTAAAAATGCCTTCTCTATAAATTTTCCAAAGTCCTTAATTCCAGTGAGGAGAGAGAAGGGGAAAAAAAAAAAAAAATCTGTATCACTGCAAAGAAATGAAATTGTATTTTTCAGGATGGCTTGAAGAGAAGAATTCTATGACAAACCAAGAGCTGCTTTCTGCTGAAAGACATCACTCAGAGAAAGTGATTAATCCTGACTTGTCACAGAAGATTGCAAGGCAGTACTTTGCCATGGGTACAGCAACATCTGCAAAAATTCATAGTACAAATACATCTGTGGAAGAGCTTAGTGGAGGAAGCATAAGAAAGATTAAGACAGAAGAGGCAATTTGTTTCTTAAACCAAGAAAAAAAAATCCCCAAACCATCTGAATTAGACAGCTGTAAAGATGTGTCTTCTAAACTGGAAAACTCATCCTGTAGTGGAAAGCCTGCATCACTTGCACTTGCTTCTAGATGGGCTAACGATGACTCTGATCTGAACAACTTTATTATGATGAGATATAAACATACAGTCACCCAAAGAGAGGAAAATTATTATGTAGATAGATCTGAAAAAGGTATGTGAGCCAGTTTATTCTGCCATTTTTCTAGATTTAATTTGTCTCTATTTCACTGGTTACAATAGATGCTAAGTTCATACTAATCAATTATTTTAAGTAAATTGGCAACATTTTTTTGTCTTAAATGTAGTCAAATTTTTAGCTAAGTATCTTACCTTTTGTGGTTTTCCTTAAGATATATTAGAAGATTTTGTTTGGTTGGTTTAGTTGGGATGGGGGCAGGGGTGTTTTTTGGAGACAGGATTTTTTTTCTGTTGGAAGTGGTATTTCATAAAATAAATATTTGAGTTTATTCCTACTCTGAAAAAGTAACTCTGAATGGTACTTACTTCAGGAGATCTTTTCCATCCATATGCTCTGCATTGGATCTCCTGGCCACTTTGGAGAAGTAGTAATCCTCAAATTCATTGCAATTATCAAATAGCAAATATCAGTACTCTCACTTCTGTAGCCTAGAAAACGAACAAGAGGATTATGGTTAGAAGTAACTATTTCTTGGTAAAATTCTTGTGTTTCTGACACTGTAGAAGATGCATAAAACTTCTCATGGCGTCAGAAAGCAATAATCCAAGGTCTTCTTACTTAGAAGAGACCGAGGTACGTGACGTTTTACGCTGCCATCTAGTGAACCCTGACCAGACCTGCATCGCCTAACAAGGAATGCAAATGTATTGAAAGACGAGTTGTCACATTCACGAACGGGCTTGGGGGGCGGGTTAAGAAGATTCAATGCAGATTGAGGTATATGTACAGGTAGACCCGAGTGCTGCAGATCAGTTATGCCTCATATATACAGAACCCATTAAAATACGGGGGTCTATGATAAGCCACATCGATATAGATATTTTATAAATCATTGCATCCTTTTGCAATAAAGAAAATTTTTTATCAAGGGTCATTCTAACTCTTAACTGAAAATTAGAATGGCCAGCAGTGCTTTTAGGTCTCTTCATTGTTTGACTTTTTTTTTTTTTAAGATATCATAGTGTGTAATGTTTAGAAAATACACAGGAAGAAAGTAGAGGAAACAATTCAATGATCCTATTTTGAAACCCAAATATCTTTTCAAAACAAGGCAAGTTACCTAAGTTAACCAGAATAAAAATTCATTTTTTCTTTTCCTTCTGTCTCTGTATTGTTAGTTTGTTTTCTGAGGAAAGTGGCATTCTTAAGTAGAAAAATCAATAATATTTAGAAGAATATTCTTATTCATTAAGAAGCCCTCTCACAGAAAAGTAATCAGAAATAAAGAGGTAGAAGAAGCTTCCTGGCCAGAAGTTGTAGCTCATGCATCAGTATATATCAGGAAGAAGGGAAGGCCACTTAGAAATTTTAAAAAGTTGCAAAAGGTAGCTAGAAGACAGGAGAAAAAATATTTTCAGTATGCAATTTTTTCTTTTTTTATTTCCCTTTTGCAACTTCTATGTTCTTTCTGCATTGCTTAAAGTATCTAACCTTTTCTACTCACACTCACTGATGTATTTTTCATGGTTTGAGCTCCTTATTTTTAGCAGCACCTTTTCTGTCATGCATGGTTTTTTTCCATATAAAGGCATATGAGCAGTCATATGGGACTATATTATAGAGCAGTAGTATCAGCTCCTTAACTTTCCCAGCCTGTATTTCTGCCCTTAGGAAGAGCAATCTGATAATGCCTGACTTCTTGGGTTCTGAAGGCAGATAGGACCTAATCTGTTTATGTGCCTTGTGGATTTTTGTAGTGTATAAGCCCATGAAAACAATGAAGAATTCATTAAAAGAAAATGTATGTGTCACAGAAGCAACTTAATTTGAAAGTGGCTTTGCATGTAAAGTTATTTATAGAACAGTTTTCTTATTCATTGAGCTGGTTTTGTGATATTTGTAGCTAAATATTCACTTGTGGTTTCATTATTTAGTAGCACAGCCTGAAGAGCAGCATATGCGTGCTCACAAAGAGGAAGATTCTTTTTGTGAGACAGTAAAAACAGAGGAAAAAACCCAAGAGAGCGAAGACAGTATCACTGTCAATGTTCAACCATCAGGTATACTCTATTTTTGGAACTGCTTTACCTTTTCCTGGGTAACAAGTGACAGGACCAGAGGAAATGGCATCAAGCTATTTGGATACTGGGAAAAACTTCTTCATTGGAAGGATGATCAGGTATTGGAACTGGAACTTCCAAGGAAGTGGTAGACTCACCATCCCTGAAAGTGTTAAAAAACCCTGAGTATGTGGCACTTGGGGACATGGTTTAGTACCTCGAACACAGTACTGCCAGGTTAACAGTTGAACTCAATGATCTTGTTCATTCTCTGATTCTATATAGTTTTGCAATAGAATTTTATATTAAATAGTATTGCTAAGACAAATACAGTTGTGGTTTGTTTGTTGTTTTTTTTTTTTTTTTAATTAGACTTAGTCTCTTCTCTTTGTGGCTGAAAGTATTGCGAGTAGATGGATATTTATTTTGGCACGGGGTGAGAGCAGGTTGTGGAGCTCCATCTTAAGATTAAAGCCAATTGCATGCAAGGTGAAAAGAGTAACTTGGACTTTGAGTTATGTCTGATCAAAATTAGCAGGCATGAAGTCTCTTGATGACAATCAGTACCTTCCATTTATTATTCTGCACATATTTGTTTGAGTAAATGAGAAATGGGGATGGAAGAGATCAGTAGTCATTTTGACTGGTGAGGTCTTTAACACAGTAGAAATCAGCTGTGGTTTTATCTCATACATGTCTGGGCCTTACCACTTGAACTCCAGCTGTTGTATGACGCATTGTATCAAAGAACATAACTGAAAACACTTTCCTCATGCAATAGAAATGGTAGAGAATAACCTAGAAAATATTTAACCAAGCTGTTATATAGCCTCAAACTAAAAATACCTAGCCCTAGGAAGCTGTAGGCCTAGCACAGATTAGTTTGTTTTTCCATGGAAATGGGTTCATCCCAGCCATGTGCTTAATAGGATTTTCTTTCACTGAACCAGTGAAAGAGTAGTCTTTTCATCTGTTCCCATCTGAGATGGGAATCATAGCTTTAAGCTTTTTTTTTTTTTTTTTTTTTTTTTTTTTCCTAATAAATTTTGAAGCAAAATTTCTTTAATGCAATTGGGTAGAAAAATTAAAGCATTTCTGCTGTCAAGACCAAAATTAGCATTTTGACAATAACTGTGATGTAGAAGCAGGCTGTAGAATAATTAAATAGTAGAACAACCTTAGTGTGAGTCACAGGACTAGAAAATCCTAACTTCTCATCACAGATTTTGATCATGTTATGAAATGCATGGAACAATGTGATTACGTGCTGTGAGGTTCAGCTGATTGCTGCCACTCAGGAGGCTCTGTGGCAAGTAACTTTTTTCCAGTGATGTTGCAGCTTTCATGAACAGGATAAAGTTATTAATGTTTTGCTAAGTCTTTTGAATATTCATGTCCAGTAGTGGTATGTGAAACCAAACGGCATTAATATGTTTTGTTCATTGTGTTATCCAGAAAGCCAATGCCAGGCATACCACCTCCTGGAAGGAGCAGCCATTCCTGTACTAAAAGACTTGACACATCTGGGTGTACTTCCTTCTGTTACTTGGAGCTTTGACAGTGTTAAATTTGATCACACAAGGTTTTTCTTAAAGCAGCAAGAGAAAGTGATATGTGATAATTTTAAGCAGGGTACGTCTTTTAAAAAAGCTCTGTTCTTCTTTAAAACTAATACAGATTCAATTGGTGACACAAGGTTCAAGGCGTTCTGTAAATTAATGGTAAATCTTTTAACAGTTTTATCTTATAGAGTTACAACCACCGATTTTCTCTTAAATTAAATAAATAAATTAATTAAATTTACTTCAAAAATGTCTCCTCATTGTTCAGCACCAAATTTATTAACATCAATATTGCAATACAAAAGTACTCTAATTGGATTTAAATTTAAAAGATTGAAAATCTTCATATGCTTCAGAAATGTTTCTATAGCAAACAATGTTTAATGGTTTTTTATGCTGTATTTTAAAATTAGAAACTGTTTGTGTTGCTTCTTTTGTTGTTTCTTTTCTTTTAGTAGCTATATTTTGTCACACCTGCATGATGCTAAATACTGTGTCCATGTTAGGAGGAAAATAATCCATAATAATTTCATTTCTTTCTGACTTCATTTCTCTCCTATGTGGCATGTGAAAGCCCTATAAAACCAGAAAAATTAGAAGGAAAGTCATCAAAGTTAGTGACCCCTTACAAAGATTTTTGACTGTAAAGAGAGTCAGGAAAACTTCATAACAAAATAGAGACTGGTTTGAGGCACATTTAGAAAGTTGCTTTTTGTGTTAGTTTTTGCTATTTTTTGAGTTGTACAGCTCATAGTTGAGAACTAGTTGTAAGGATAACATAGTGGGCTGTCTACTACCTGCAAAGTTTCTATATTATGTCACAAATTATGAAATAAACTCTTGCTGTCTCAATTTCATTACTTTCTATGCTGAATGTATTTTTCTCAAAGAAAACATTAACAATAATGAAACCACAAATGAGAAGGAAGGCAAACAAAAAGAAACTGTAGTTGGCCCTGCAGGATGACAGCCTGTGATCTATAGAATTACCATATCAAAATTGTCAGCAGCAGTATTCTCTCAAAGTGAATGAGCTTCCAAAAAAGCTAACACCATCTTCACAAACATGAGCGACAAACATGGTATCTATATGTGTATCAGGGAATCACAGAAAGGAAAACATAAGTGAGAAAAGTATACAGAGAATTACTACTGCTTCTCTGAATCAAAGAAAAAATATGTAAGAGTCTGCATTTCAATTCAGGAATTATTTAAGAAAACTTACATCTGCTCAAATGCAGTTTACATGTTACAGAAATTGCATTTTTCTCCAACTAAAGCAGCAGAAAGAAGTAAGAACTTTCTTGCTGGAAGGTCCACAGAAACAATAGAAAAAATATCCAACTCGTTCCTGAGGAATATTTATCTTTCTCTGTAGGAGATACAAAAATCTCCCTGGTAACATACTTCTTTTATTTCCTTCCTGGTTTTAAATAGTTTCACAATATCCAGTCTTATTCCACTTTACTCCAGAGTATTCTGTTGTATTTGCTCCTTAATCCCTGAGTGAATGTAGAAATCATTTACTGTAATGGTAGTGATATATTAGCAGATTACTATTCCCCTGCTGGTCTTTTATGCATCAAATATCACCAAGTGCTCCAGTCTTTCATCGTAAAGTGGTTTCTTACTGTGTTACTTTGTTTCTAAATGACCTGTATTCCTCTCCCAGTTTTTATGGTGATTGTTGTAAAGAGCTGGATATAATCCTTCACTAACAGAGCTGAACATTAACTTTTTATCATTCGAGGCAAAACAGTTGCAAGATCTTTGCCTTTTGTGTGGTTTCCAGCTGAGTCCTTCTGTATGCTGTGTCCTTCACTTGATTTTTCCTTCCCAAGTGCTTTGATTGTCTTTTTGATTTAAGAGTTATGTTAATCTCAGTACACAGAACTAGCTACTATTTTCCTCCTAGAATGCACCTTCAGCTGTTGTAATTTATTCTTTAATTATCACCTTCAACCTTTTTTTAGCATCTTGAAGCATGTGTTTTATTATTAGGCATACTTAGCTCTGTAGTTGAGTTTTCAAAAATTTCCAGTTTATGATAATGAACTGTACCATTACCTGTGTGTAATTCCCAAAAATACCTTCTATCTTCAGACTAGGAATTCCTTCCTGCTCAACCAAGTCCTATAATATATATTCAGAATGGTTACACAATACAGAATAGAAAACCCATAAATTTGTTTGATGAATGTGGGGCTAAGAAGAAGCAAATGTCATTCAGATTTACCTTCTTGAAGGTAAAGATTCTCATGTTCTTCATGAGATATTAATTAGGTGCAGAGAATTGCCACACTAAAATCAGTAAAACAATATGGCTTTATTGATATGCCCAGGGGAACTGTTACCTCCTCCTCCAGCAAGCACCATCTATCTGTACACACCTTTCAAAACCACTGTCCCGTGTGCCACTTGATCTGGGCCAGATGACCTGAGAAATGTTATGCTGTATCATAAGCTATTTGGCAAGATCTGAAGGTTAACCTTTGGAGGATATCTATGTTTAAGTGTGTTTAATGAAAATGCTTAGATACCTGACTACATATATATACATAATATATATAACATGAGTTGTGAAATTTTGTGTAGACTACACCTCTGTCTTCTATTTGTAAAGGTAAAATAGATGAGAAGGAGATCATGCTGTTCAGACATGCTGCTCTGGTACACTTGCTGGTGACAATTCGAGATCTGCTACTAACATGTGGCTTGGATACAGCTCTAGGTTTGTTTTCAGTACTGAATAATGATACCAAAGCTTTGTGTGTGTTCTGCAGACTGTCTCATGTTTGTAGCTGTGACTCTTTGCCATCAGGGTATATGCTTAGTTCATGACTAATAGGCCACTGTTTATGTTATTCCATGGATTTGTTAAGAACTTTCACATAGATGATATGTCTTGTATCTCAGAATGATAAATTTTCATTGGAATCTCTGTGTGGGAACTGAGGAACATGCAAAAATGTCGAGTCCTTTTCTATTTACCGTGTATCTTTTGTGAGTGTGGAGTGCTTTCTGCATAAAATATTGTTATACTCTGTGGAAGTGAACTACTTGAACTTGAGAGCATTTAAGCAAAATCTTAAAAATTATCTAACGTGTCATGAGGAAAGAGGTTTGAACTTACAACACTGGACTTTCATAGAAGTTGGGTTTGGATTTTTTTTTTCTTCTTTTTTTTTTTTTCTTTTTTTCTTTTAGCTCTTCTGGTCTTGTTCAAATTTGGAATATGGCAATCCATTGTAACCCAGTTTAGTGCCTGAAATGATAATACTGAGCTTGTCAAATTCCCATAGTTGTGTATTTTAAATTTTCAGATAGCTGTATCAGGATAAATCTATAAGAAGTTGAAGACAGTATTTATGAAGCCCTAGGAAAGTCAGACTCCCTCTGTCTTTATAGGAGATAAAGTTGCTTCGGAGCATCTGCCTTCAGTCTGAACTATGCTTTGATGGATGATGCTTCCTTAAAATTGATGTAAAATGTAAAATATCTGCCATAAACTGGAACTGTAGGGGAAAAAATATTTTGTATTTCCTTAAATATTTCTAGCAATAAAAGAGTAGGAAGAAGAATACAGAATGAATATATAAGTAGAATTCTGAGTACAATTCTTTTCTATCATTACATTAAACAATGTAGAAGGATGGAAGGAAGAAAAATAAGCAGTTCTTCCTCCATTGTTTATTGTAGCAGAAGCACTCCTAGGTGATATTTCAGAATTACAAAAGCGCCTGTGTTTCCAAACCTGCACAACAGCTCACACAGGAAATTGTACAAGTAAAAAAGATCTGAAAAAACCTAGGAAATTGAGTGACATACTAAGTAAGCCTTGTAGTAGTCTTCACTGCTGTGTTGTGCTGTGTGATTCATCATGTAGTTATATTGGATGTATTTTTTCTTTATGCATTTTCAGATAAACCCCAGCATTGTTCACCATTTATACATAGAAGGCATCACTCAGAGTTGAGAGTAGTTGTGGTGATATGGCGAGTGGTAAACACACAAAACAAACAAGCTTTAGACAACAGTGATAGAAATACTGTTGTTATTTAGTATAAACAATACAGATTATTTACATATAAGAGTGTTGCTGATAGCATCTGCAGCTTTAGGGTGCAATCTTGTATAATTTAGCAGATACTACATAAAGTACAGTTTTATGAACACAATTTATGTACCCAATTAGTGGTCATATCCTCCTTCCATACTTAGAAGCCATTAAAATTTCATCTGTTTTTGTGCAGGATACACATAGATTTTAAATTGATGTGCAGATTGAACACAGTGTTTGACAGTTATCTTCTTCACTTTATTTACTTCTTTTGTTGCTTTATTAACAGGTTATTTGTCGAAGGCAAAAGATATCTATAAAAATATTTTAGAATCCTGTTTGAATAACATCTGGAGGCAGTTGAAGGTTGTACAGTACAGCAGCCAGAAAAAGCATGAAACACATCCCAAAATAACAGCACTTCAGTGTGAAATGTTGAATTGGATGAAAAGTTGTGGAGAGAAACACAGTGTTAAGGTTAACAAACAATGTAACCGATTTGTCTTTACAAACAAAATTGTTCTGGATTATATGAATTGCAAAACTGTGTTTTAACAACGGTTTGTTTACAAAAAAAACCCTCTAATAATTACCTCATGGTATCTATTAGATAAGGCTAACATAAATTCTAAGAACTCTGTCACAGCAGTACAAGTTTTTGTTTGATCAAATCTCCCCTTGTTGCTGGCATAAAATAACATGCAAAAGAATTTTAGTATTGCCAGGGCTTTATCTTGTTGCAGGTGGTTTTGTTTTCATGATAAGTATATTGTATCACATCAGTTACTGAAAATTATAATAGAACCTTTTATTTGAAAACCTCACTCATCTGACGCAGAGAGAATCATAGCACAAGAAGTGACTGTGTGCTTATATGACTTAGAGCACACATATGCTAAGGAGTGTGTGGATGGTGTAATCCGCAGATAACCTCTGCTTAAAGAGTATATCTGGCCAACCTCCTGGCATTTGAATGATTCAGGAAGCAAATATCTGTGAGTGATAGCTTTGGCATGAAAGAGGGAGTTTTGGAGGATATTCAAATTGTCCAAAGATTCTCTTTTCTGATGTGTGAATATTTGGGTGATACGACACAGTGCAAAACACCACTTTCCTTTGCAGAATATTTATTATTTCTTTACAGAATACTGATCACATTAGGAAGCAGAATAAAATGCATAGTGTTTAAAGTGTTCTAACTATATGGAATAGAATTTATGATCCTAAACACAGCCAAAAAAGACCTTTATGTTTATTTTAGCTTCTTTCCATACTTCACTTCCTGGGGATTTATTCTTCTTGTGTTTAAGAATTGCACTGGGAGCTCTGAATATCTTTTGATTAAATTTTGCTGAGAAGAACAATATGAGAACTTACTATATACCCTTCTAGAATTTAAAATTTAAACAAAGCAACAAAAATTAAATGGTGCTGGCTGTCTTGTTGTCTGTCCTTCAACAGAGACACTAAGATGATTTTGTGTCCTTTTCATCTTAAGAGCAACACGTTTTGCTCTGTGATAGTAGGATTATGTTGTAGTAGGAGGCATATCAGAACTTGATGTCATCTTGATGTCAGCTCAGTGAATATTTGGCTTTTCTTCTGAGCTCCACAAGCCTTGATTAAAAAAAAAAAAAAAAAAAAAAAAAAATGGTAATAAAAAATTAAACTCCTGAGTTTTGACTTGCTTGCATAATACAATGCTATATATTATTTTATTCGCAATTACTAATTGTTTACTGTTTCTTAACATTCAGAGACAGGTTTTAATGAGCCAGACTAGGTAGAAAGAGTATTTCAGTTTAATAAGAAGTAAAAGTTGTATTCAATAAATTCAGTTTACTGTTCTATCATATCACATCAATATCAGTTAATATAATGTGAAATATAGTCTCATTATTCTTTTATTAGCCAAAGTTGTTATTGATGCAGGCTTGCAATGGGACATTTCCTTTGCAAGGAAGAAGTTACTGCTGTTTTAGGGGGAAAAAAAAAAAAAATTGCTCTTTGTTTCATTATCTTCTGTACTCACGATTAGATAGAAAATGACTAAAAATTTCATCTAGCTCACATGAACATATAATGAGTCTGCTGTTGAATTGTGTGTGGAAAAGCAGGTCTACATTTTTAAACGGAGTTGTCCAAAACTGCTTATAAATATGCCATTGGATTGTTGAGTGGCTCTTCTGTGCAGCTACTGATGGAAATTGAAATCTGCTTTCAATGGAGATTGAAATCTGCTTTATGATTGTCTGGCTGACCAGAAGTTCTTTTCTGACAAGATCTAACACGCTTTTAATATTTACACATACATTTCTTATGTCTGTAAATCTTAAGAATGAGACAATGCTAAATGCCTTCTTAAAAATCTTATCTTGTACACCACGGAAAGTTTCTATACAATGGCATAAAAGTTCAGAGATCATCCTGTCAGAAAATGTTGTGTATGTATATAGGTACATATTCCTCTTTATATAGTTAGTGTAGCATGTGTTTAGTTTGTATCAGTTGAAATGATGGACAATGTAAACACCTTCTCTGGTGGGGATTCTTTTTAATACTGTGTCAGTTTGGTAGATTCTAATCCTTTTCAACGTATTTGTCTTAAGCAATATTTAATGAGTCTCAGATCTCTTGCAGAAACACTTTTGTGACTCCATATACAGACTGGAAAATCTTTCTAACTAGTTCAACAGTACATCCAGTACGTCCCTCCAGTACATAAGTACTTTGCAGGCTGAATTCTAGATATCTTCAGCTTAAGTTTTGTCTCCACAAGGATGATGTTCTAATGTGACAGATCTGATATAGTACAATAGTTTAATGTGGTATAATATCTTTAGATAGTGTCTTCAAGTAGCATTCTTTTTGAGTACTGGAGCAGGCAATTCCAAGCAAGTCAAAAGCAAAGCAAGCAAGGCAGAAGCCTGGCATGCCTGAGCAGGGGCCTTATAGAATTTAGGTGGAAAAGGGAATGTATGTGGACTTTGGAAATCACTTATGAACAGGTGACATGAAGGGACTTCAGAGAGGCTGTTTCACTCCTGTAGGGAGAAAATTTATGGGACCAAAGCTCAATTGAAGTTCAAGCTGGTCAGCACTATGAAGGATAACAAAAAGGGCTTTTTTAAATAAGTCAAGAGCAAAATGGGAATCAGAGACAACGTTGGTCTATTGCTCAACAGGGCTGGTCAGCTCACAAATAGGGATGTAGACAAAGCAGAGACATTCAGTGCCTTCTTGTGCATCTGTCTTCAATCCCCAGAGCCCAGTGTTAGAAGACTGTGACTGAGGATAATGTTGAACTCCCAGCCAATCCTGGACTTGTTTGATACTTGCTGCTCCATCTGGATGTGCATAGATGTATAGAGCCCAGTGGGGTTCATTCCAAATATCCCTCAAAAATATCCCTGTGGGAACTCTTTCCATTAATTTCCAATGATCTTGGGAGTCTGGAGAGATCCTAGCTGGTTGAAAGGTGTTAAATGTTGTTCCAATTTTCAAGAAGGGGAAGAAGGAAGCCTCTGGTAACTACGGACTTGTCCATCCCACTTCAGTGCCTGTTAAAATTATAGACAAGTTTATTCTGGGAGTTACTGAAAAACACTTGAGAGACAATGCAGTCATTGGCCGCAAGTAGCACAGGTTCACAAGAGAAAAGTGCTGCTTAACCAACTCAATTTCCTTTCTTTTCCTGCTTATGACAAGGTGACCCATCTAGTTGACCAAGGGAAGCCAGTGAGTGTGGTTTATAATTTTAGCAAAGCTTTTAATACTGTGTCTCACAGTATCCTGGATGAAATCTTCATCACAGAGCTAAACAAGTCCATAATACTGGGTTACTCAATACAGTGAGTAATTGACTGATGGCTTAAGCTTAAAGAATTACAGTGAATGGAATTACATCAGGCTGGTAGCCAGTGAGCAGTGGTGTTTGCCAGGGCTCAGTTTTAGAGACAGTGCTCTTAAATGTTTTTGTAAATTGTCTGGACACAGGAATCAAAAATACATTAAGTGATTTTACTGATGGTATTAAATTAGGAGGAGCAGTCGACTCTCTTGAGAGTAGAAAAGTCTTACAGAATAATTAAACTAGAAAGCTAAGCACTCACCAGCTCTATGAAATATACTGAGACTAAGTGCCAGATTGTCCACCTGGGATGGGACAATCATGGTTGTACATACAAATTGGGAAAGAAGATACTGGAGCCCAGTGGGAAGAAACTAGAAGTCTGTGTCAATGGCAAGTTGAGTCAGCAGTGCCCTGGCAGCCAGAAGGGCCAAGCCTGTCCTGGGGTGCATCAGGCACAGCATCACCAGCCAGGCAAGGGAGGGGATTGTCTCGCTCTGCTCTGTACTGGGGCAGCCTCACCTCCAGTGCTGAGGGCAGTTTTAAGCACCTCAATATAAGGAGGATATCAAACTTGTCTGTTTTGTCCATCCAGAGGAGGGGGACCAAGATGGTAGAAGGCCTCAAGGGCAAGAAGAGGGGAAGCTGAAGTGGTTTTTGTTGTTCCTTGTTGGAAAGAGAAGGCTGAGAGGTGACCCCATCACAGCCTACACCTTTCTCAAGCCAAACAGCAGAGAGGAAGTTGCATATCTCCTCTCTCTGGTTACCAGTAACAGGACACAAGCAAATGAAATGAAGTGGTGTCTGAGGAAGTTGAGGCACATTAGGCAAAAAGCTTTTCATTAGTGGGTGGTCTTCCCTGGAACAGACTTCTACATAAGTGGATAGAGCATCAAGACTGTCCAAGTTCAAGGAGCTCTTGGAGACAGTCATATGGTTTAGTTTTAGGTGGTCCAGTGAGAAGCAGGGAGTTGGACTCTGTCCTTATGGGCCCCTTCCAACTTGAGGTATTCTATGATTGTCGTCGTGGAAAAGTTCCTGGTTTTGCCATCTGTTTATTCAATCTTGTGTTGTCTATACAG
Source organism: Hirundo rustica (assembly GCF_015227805.2). Classification (NCBI taxonomy): domain Eukaryota; kingdom Metazoa; phylum Chordata; class Aves; order Passeriformes; family Hirundinidae; genus Hirundo; species Hirundo rustica. The sequence goes on from NC_053488.1 coordinate 65,334,961, forward strand.
AGGAGAAAGAAAGATATATGCGGGCTGAAAGAAAAAAAAAAAAAATTAACACTACTAGAGTTTCTTTTACTTGTCTTCATACAGATACTAATCATTACAAGGATGGACTCTGAAAGAGAAAAATCTGTCTTCATTCACCCATTATCTAGGATAGAAGGTAAATAATTATTTAATGCATATTTTTGAAATAAAAAGTGGCTGTTATTCTGTATATTGCTGCATTCCTCTTTAAATGCTTGATGAAGGTGTTTCTTCCTTTTCTTCTCATCAGGAGCCTTTCTACATACTTTTCTCACTGTTTAATATTTCATAATTCTTCCATCAGCCTTTTATCTTTCATTTTCTCTCCTTTCCTTTTCTCCCTTTAGGAGTTCTGGTTTAATGTTTTCAATTGCAAGAGAGTGATAATTTATCTGTTGAGTCAAAGATTTTTTTAACAGGCCATGAAGGAGCTGTGGACAGCCCATTGCCTAATTATATTTGCCTCTGTTGTCTTGATCATATTGTCTCATTGTTTTTAGCTGATCGTTAGTCACAAGCTTTCTTCCTTGCAAGCATATTCAGAACAGTTAGATTTTAAAAGTCTTGACTAAACTCCCCAGCATAAAGCCTTGAATGAGTAGTCAGGTACAGATCATATTTTCCTTTAGCTATATGTTGCTGATCTTGTTTGCTAATTTGTTAAATATGTCACCATAAGCTGAATCAATCTAAAAAACTCAAAGAAAAATATATTGTTTCCAATATCCCACCTCCCCACTGATACAAGCAGCACTTTCATCACTCCAACATTTTACCTCTGAGTAATTTCACAAGTACAAGCTTGTTCAACACTTCAAATTCAGCTGGTAAAACAATCATGTTTCAGGAAAATGATAATTTGAGCCTATAGTTATAGTTATTGTTTAGAACAAGTCACTTTGATGTTGTTTTTTTAAATCCATTTTTATAAATCCTGCTTACTTGAACCTTATCAAGCATCATGTACTGTACTGTTTTCTTTTGCCTTTAAAAATAAAGTTATATTTCCTGTGCTCTTAAAAGACTAAAGCCTGTCTTTTAGAATGTTTTGAAAGGGAGGAGGCATGTTCACTGTGATTTTACTAATAATATTTAATGAAAAGATTTTTTTTAAGATTTTAAGACTTGTTTGTAAACACAGGTCAGTCCAACTACGCATTTGAAAAGAGGCACTTGTGTAGTAACAATATTCCTTTTTAGATACATCTTCAAGTTAAAATTTCAAATGTATAAAAGGTGTAAAGAAATTTAACTTATAAACGGGAAAATGTGCTTCCTTTTGTATTACCTTTTAATTTTAAGGTAATAGGATTTTGAGTTTATGAGACATGAAACTTGTTTGCATTACTTTTTCCTTGGGTTCTGAGAAGTATATTTCTAAATCATTACATCCAACAGTACAATACAAACAAAAATTATATAGGACTTCAGCAAGACAGACAATATAATACTTAAAACTTTAATAACCTGTGTTGTTTCACGTCAGCGACTTACTGTTGTGCGTTGATTCAGTCATGGAGGCTCGTTTATTTCATCAACTGTTTGATTTTTTAAGCAGGTTTGAAAGCTGTGGATTTGAATAATGAGAAAAAGGGAAGCCCTTTAAATTGTAAAGACATCATAAGCAGGTAAGTTAAATTCTTGATTCTTGACAACAAATTCTTTAGGCAGTACTAAGTCAAACTTCAGTTACTTTAGCTCATTTCCATAGGGCTTTCCAGTCTAGAGTAAAAAGTTTTTATTATATGAACCTACAGCTTCATTTTCAGTGTTGAGAATTTTGTCCCCTCTAGAAAAATGCTTAGTGAGGCTTAGAGGAACTTTAGGGAACAAACAATTACATATTTTATACGTTGTTTTGCCTGTTTAAAAATTAGAGAACCATGTAGAAAAACATGATTTTTGCATGTTTTAGAAAAAGGTGGTAAAAGGGCATAACAGAAGAAATGACAAATTATGACAAATTATTTCTAGAAAATATTCTGTTTGAGACGGAAAATTGTAGGGGGAGGAGTACAGCTTTTGATTTTTAAATTAATTTTTAAAGGAGTTTGAACCTTATCCAGGAAGGGTGAATATATTTTTGTAAACAGACTTTAAGCAATTAGAATTTGTCAAAGTAAAACTGAGTTTATTTTGTTCTGAAGGTAATTCTACCTTATTTTTATTACCTCTATTTATTTTTATTCATATTTTGTTGGGGGTTTTTAAGTCTTAGTAGATATTCCTGCGTTATTGTACATAATCAGCAAATTGGAGCTGACTTCCCTTGGACACACTTCTCATTAGTAATGGAATATGATTATTCTGAAAATTCTGGCTGGAGAAATCTGTGCAAAAATCTGAATGTTCCTTACATGACTTTTAAAACCACCCTCCCTGAAACAATACAAATGGGTAAGTGCTTTCCAGAATTGTAATAAATAGACTGACACATGAAAAGAAAACATTTTCCATTCCATAAAATGCTACATTTATATGCCTGTGGAAGTGAATGAGTAATACATTATGAGGCATAAAGCTAAACAAATGGAACTGGGTTCTCTATGCAGCAAGAAGGTGTTTTTATTTGTGTGTAAACCTAGTTTTGGCCAGGATGTTGTAGTACATGTGGGTTTGTTTTTTAACTTGTGCCAAGTTCTTAACTTGTTTACAGCTTCTGCAAGCTGTATCCACCCTTCCTCATCCTAAGGGAATGTTGTAGATCTAAAAAAAAAAAAAACTGAATTAAAGCATAATTTCAAAGAAATTCAAAGGTGTTTCATTTTGGGGAAAAGTAAGTATGGAATGGAAGTGTTTTATTGGAGGTGAACAAAACCTGCATTTTTGAATGCCCATTTGATGTATCATTAGTTTTTTGCTTATTAAACTATTATCTTACATATACAAAATATTTCAGGGAATCATGGTAGTTCCTTTCTTCTGGAAGTACAGATTCCATATGTATTTCTGACAACTGAAGGTCTTCTTAATATGCCAGATATTCTTCAGCTTTTTGAATCCAAGTGAGTGAAAAGAACCTATTTATCATCTGGACTATTTATTTTTTGATTTTCAGGACATGTATGTTGTTCTAGTCTATCATGTATTAACCATCTACTTGGCTATCAGGTACATTTCTGCAAGTAAACTATTCTGTATTTACTGCAAGTAAACTATTCTGCATTTACTGCAAGTAAACTATTAGAATTTTAAGAGACAAGAATATAGATTTTTCTGTTGAAGTTGATAATTTAGTACTAGAGGTCCACACACATGCCAACCAGAATGGAATTGGCCAATTTTTAAAATTGTAGCTGGTGCTTTTTAATCAGAACAACTTTTTAAATTGTCTTCTTTCCTCTGAAAATCATAATGTTTACAAAATTTTCCTTAGGGCTTCTTGATCCTTGGAAGACTTTGCATTTAATTCTTCTTTAAAAATTGCTTTGGGGGTTTTGTTGTTGTTGTTTTAATCTACTGAAGCTATACTAAGTACTCAAACTGAACAATAGTAAAACATCTTATTTTCTGGTGCATCACGGTGTTTAGGAGAGGCTTAAACAAAAAACAGTTTAAAACAAAAGCTAATATATTAATAAAATTCAGATCCACTATTCACTTAATTTTTAATACTCTATAACCTGTATGAAAACTGCTAGGGTTGTAAATCATTGTGCTTCTTTATTATTTCTTTGACATAATTTTCTTGAATTTTGCTTTCACAGTAATACTCGGTAAAGCTACCTTTTATCTCATAAGGGGAAAGTAAGAAAGAAAAGAAACAAAGAAACAGGGACCAGAGCAGCAATATCTGTCAAACACAGTAACAGATACACAGATGTGTTTCACCACATTGTGGGAGAGACATGCCAGTTTTGATCCTGGCCATGTCCTTGAGTCAGCTGTGGAGACATTTTTGATCTGTTTCTAATTATACTTCAGAAGGGGGACGGGGTGGGGACAGGGGGGCGGGACGGGGGAGAATGTCTTTGACATTTAAAATTTGAACACATAATCTGACATGCTTTTAAACTCTGACTTGTTCAAATTCTCTGTTCAACCTGGCTGTAATCCAAATATGTGGGAACAGGGTTTTGTTACTTTTTCACTAGCTCCCTTTAGCACTGATGAAGGAGTTAAATAGGTGAGCAAAGAGCTTACCTTCAGAAAAGGTAAGGCGTTACTTTAAAACAAATGTCTGAGTACACTGTCCATACAAGTTTCTAGAGGACATACCACTGGCAGATGCAGGTTTAGGTCTCTTGAGTTTCCTAGTAAAACACAGCAGGAGCCTATGCTGCTGGCAGTTCTAAGTCAGTCAGAAATTTTTAGGATCATACCAGTGGTAATCAGGGAGTTTGCTTTGCCTTGTGCTGTGCAATCAAGAAAAGAGGAAAATAAATGCACTAAAAGTTTCTAAGTATCTGAGTATCCATCTTGGTTTCTACTTCCCCCCCCCCCCCCGCCCCAGCTCAAAGCCTGTGTGTCAAGGTCATACTCAATGCAGTTAGCAATATAATTTATTTTCACTAAATCATTGCTGCATGGTATGTATTCAAGTGTGTCTTAAAGTGAACTGAGCATTTGAAAAAGATCAAGACTATAAGTTAAAAAACTGTATTAAGGGGTGTATGTTATCCATTTCCTTTAAGAATATAGTATTATTTTACTTGTGTGAATTTTAATTAAATTATTTTACTTCTTTAGGTACAGCATTACCTTTGTTGAAAGAAGCAGTAGTTACTCCTTAAGGCTCTTTGGAAGTATAGATCGATATGTTGTGTTGACAATAGATGCATGTACTGCTATCTTTTTACAGGTACAAAATGAAACTACTGTGTCTAAGTTCTGTTGTGTTCAGTCACTTCTAGGACATGCCTTTGGACTTCTGATATATCTTTTCTTCCCCATAATCATATTTAGTTCATGCATTGTTTCACATCACGAATCATTAACCCTAAAATTCTATCTGTGCTAGTTTGACTAGTTTAAAATGTTCTCAGTTTCTTTACTGAACTAACATTTTACCTGTGATCTGATTATACAAAATGTAATTAAAGGATGCATTCTTGGAAATAGTGTTGTATAAAGAAATTTTGTAGCAACCAATTAAATGTATTTGTGGCTCTCTTCTCTTACCAATGTACATATTAACTCCTCCTATTTCAGATGGTTATCTGAATTAGTCTATAAAATAGTTTGTCCTACTTTTAATTAAAAAATAATAGTTTAAGCAATAGCATACTGCTTAAATTCTGGCATGCAGCGAGAGAGATTAGAGGTAGAAGAACTGCTTCTGAAAGATATATACATAATAAAGTAATCAATTAGTATTACAAATTCAATGTAGACATTCCTACAAGCTACTGCAATTAATGATGTTGTACTTTCTATAGTTAGTGTAAATATGATATGATTTGTATAGGCAAAGTAAGTACTTCAGAAGTTTATAACAATATTTTGCATTATTTAATTTCGCAAAAAATCTGAAGAACAGCCTAAAAATGTATTGACAGTGTTACTTTTTAGAGGAAGAAAGAAGAGGCTTAAAGCTGTGAATCAACCTTCTGAAGTTCAAAGAAAATAAAAGTTGGGAATACAAGCTAGTTCTCCCAATTCCCATATGTGCCCTTAATGCTTATATTATTTGGCTGTTTGATCTAGTTTCTGTATATTATATCGATACTCACTAAAATCTTGGGGCAGTCATGTTAATATATTTATTTAGTTTTAACTCTTTATTTAAATTCCATGGTAGAGTATGGAAGAACTAAATTATGAAGACTCCTGTGACACTGTAATATCGAGGCTGATGGCATTATCACTCCAATATACGTGCTGTTGGATTATTTTCTATTCCAGAAAAAGACTGAGTTTAGAGTAAGTTATTAAATTCTTTTGTTTTCCTGGTATTTTTTAAACAAACTTGTCACTAAAGAAAGCTGCTTATTAAAACAAGTTGATACTTATTTATCTTTGAACTTCTATGTAGGAATACATTTCTCTTAGAACAATACAAATATTGTAAGCTCATACTTCTATTGTGCTTTGAGTTTTTCACTTAGTAACAATGTTGTCATGCTCCTACTGAAAAACTCAGTGAAATTGTAAAAGTAACAGTCATTACTGGAGACCACCAAAATGTTAGAAAAATTGTTTTTTATTTGTGAGGCTATTTTTAGTCTTACACACATGATAAAGAAATAGTTGTTATAAAATAACAGAGTTTGAAGCAGGCAATAACCAACATGAGGTATATTTGAAATCAACAGGTTTAGAAATTTCACAACTCTAAGGATATGAAATACTGGAATTATTCTTACATCTGTTTGAAGTAAATTAACCCCTACAAATGCATTGTTATGAATTACTGTGTTAATACCACTGTGTATAATTTGCAACAGGGAAACATTCTTCAAGTGTTCTTCCACTGCTCCTTTTGGTATGGAAGCATACTTTTTGTTGACATAGTTCATAAACATTAATTTATTACCTCTTTTGAGATTTTTTTTTCTATAAGCAAGTGGTAATTTCCTCTCTGCTTTTTTGCTAGTGTCTCCAGTGGCTGACCTTGATCCAAATCTTTTGCTTCAGACCAGACTTGGTTTTCTGTAGACTGACTCTCTTTTCTTTCCTTAGAGTCCATCCTTCAGCAGTCAGTCCTTTAATGTATTCTAGTTCTCTTTCCACAGATATTAATGCTCAAACTGTACCAGTATTCTGAATTCCAGGAAATGAAACAGATATTTATGAAGACATGGAACAAATGGTTTGAGATTATTGCTTGTGGATATAAAATATTAATGATCCAGTGAAACTGTTTTACAGGTACAGTCTCAAGGGAAATACTCTCCTTAACCTTGTCTTAATTTATGCCACTCTAATTGAACTTACACAGAAGTCAGAAGACTTTGAAGTGAAGGTAATTTTTTTCTGTATTAATCTTCATGATATGATATTTCCATAAAGCTTGATCAAGTATGCCTTCTACATCAAAAACATAAAATAGCTCAAAATTACTAAAATAAGAGAGCATCTTAATTCAGTGCTGCTAAAGTCAGTGAAAAGACTGTTGACTGCAATACAAGTTAAATCAGATTCAAATAGCAGTTGAAGTCTTTATGACTAGGAGTCAAAAAGTGAGATTGTACCTTTAATAAATTATTAGAATATACATGAATCTTGCATATATCTTAACTTGAAATTTCAGATCAATATTATGTTGCTGATGTGACAAAAGAAAAAAATAATTTACTGTCAGCTAGTTTGCCTTTTTCATGTGACAAGATAAATTAACTTCTTCCTAAAAATCAGGAAATCTAGAATCTTAGACAATCTGTTTTAGTATCTAGAATAGTCAGCATTAAAAAGTAGGGCAGAAGTTTTACTCAGATTACCAAATTTGTTGCTAACTTATATTTTTGAACCAAGTGATATCTTTTTAGGTACTTTTTTTTTCACTTATGTGCTGCCAATCTTCAGTGCAGATCTTTATGAAAAGTCATTATTATTTGTATATTAACATTTGTATAAAATCTGCCTGATCAAATAAAAGTTATGAGGACAAAGAGAGGACAAAGGTTTTTTTCATTTCATATACTCAGCATGTTTGTGTAGAAATTATAGCTTCAAAATGTTTCACATCTTCTTAAACTGTAATAAGCATCTCACAATTGCCTTTTTTATCAGGACCTCATACCCAGAAACTTGATCACATATAAAAGACCTATAGGATTAATCAATTAATTTCACCTACATAGGATTTGCATAAATAAGGACTGTAATTTGCAGCCAGGCTAGTGGTCAGAGGTTGGAGTTTTTCTGCATGATAAGCCTGGATCAGGTTTAACTACTTAGCAGTACCAACTCTTGTGTTCAGGGTGACCTTTAGTTTTCACCTTAACTTCTGTAGTAAATTAAGACACTCCTTAGAGTAAGTTTCAACCAAGAATATCATATATCACTTTTAGGTAATTCTTATGCTGGGGATTGAAGAGACAACACTGGTAATTCGTCAGATTGCTGACAACATTTTGATGGCATCTAATATCAGTCCTCATGAATGGCTGGATAAATCCTGGCTTTCTATCTTACCATCTGAGGTTTGCTTCTCTTCCCATGAATTTACAGTTTTCTTCCTGTTTCTAAGATTCATAAAGTTTTAGGCTTTTTTGTTGCAGTTCTCTTAAAATATATTATTATAATAAGCATTATATTTATATATTTTTTATATATGCAGCTATATATACAAGCATATTTCTAGTATAAATGCAAAGGCATATATACACACACACACACATATATATATGTATATATATAGTATTTCCATCATCCTTGTCAGCACAATTAGATGCAACTTGGACTTTCCCTGTGCTTTTACAATTAACTTGTAGGGAAATTTATCCACCACATCTGCCTGCAAATTTGTGCAGTTCTACAGTTCTAGGCACTAAGTTTAGAAAAAACTACCCAAACTGTAAAAGATAAACTTACAGTGGCTCACGTGGGCTGGAAACCAAATTCGGCAGTGCTGATCCATTACTGAAGTCAGTGACATTGCTGACTTTAGTAATAGACGATAAAAACTTGTGTAACTCATGCAGTTTCTTGTTTAACTCATTCCAGTAAATGCTGGAACAAGCCCATCAATCACCACCAAATAGATGATATTCTTTAATTTGTATAGTAAGGTTCTCAAATGAAATGTATGGATTTGTTAATTGCATGTGACATTTCATTTAATATCTTGTAAAGATTCTCATTATTTCATCTCATTTAATCTCTTGTAAAGCTGAGATTGTTTTTGGCTTCTGTAAAATTCAGAAGCATTATAAAGCAGGTATTGGCATGGCCTTTCAAGAGGGGGGTATTGGATTATAGGTTTTCCAATTTAGAGATTAAGGATCCTGGTAAAAAATGAGGAGGAGTCATTGTATTGTGTCTCTGTTAAAGATATTTGATCTTGGCAGTGTTTTATGAAAGTCAGGAACAGGAAGCTGTCATTGATAACAACTTGCTGCCCTGTTTGTGACATTTGTTGTCCCACTGACTATTGCTTTTTTCACCTGTTTCATTGCCTTTAACAAATACAGCTTTTGTAAAACAGAACCAGTTTTGACAGTTTATATTGATCTAGGTAATTTCTTTAAAATGGAGAATTAATTGTAAATCTGTAAATGCATTTTAAAGTCAAGTTTAAGTTATTCACTTGTTTTAACCTTTAGAAAAATAAACATCTTTAGACTTGCTTTTTGTCAAATGATTATGCAGAACTTACTCTTTCAGAAATTATACTATGTTGCATCTGTAGTAAAAAAGGAGGTTTTATTGGACTATAAAAGTGCACTGTTTTAAAGCTGTTTTTCTGATATGCTCTAGGACTTATTCAATAAGATGTGACTTTGTAGTAACAGGAAGAAGGGATAAAAAGTCTGTCAGATGTCAATCTAACAAAATAATTTCCATTTCCAGACAGAAAAATTCCTGCTTACTTTTCCATGTATTAATCCTTTGGTTGCTCAGTTTATGTTAAAGAAGGGATCTTCACTGAACAGGTTATTTCTTGCAAACTTTTGTCAGCTCCAAGAACTTCTGCCAGAGGTTCCAAAAAAAGTTTTAAAGGTTGGCAAAAATTATTTTATGTATCAGATAACTTTTTTTGTTCTGTTGTAATATGTCGTTGGTTTGGGTTGTTGTGGTTTGTTTTTTTTTTTTTTTTTAAATCTGATGCTACATGTGCATTTATTAATGTCATTTAAAAATGAATTACAGGTTTTAGCATATCATTAATTTCTAAAATGTTGAGTCTGCTGATTCTCAGCAGATTTAGTCAAGTCACCGTTTTGTTTGTGGGAAGATAATGAGAGCATTTTCTTAACTGGAAAAATACTCATTAGATCAACTTCCTCCTCAAGAGTCACAATACTGAATTTTTTATCAGTGTGCAAGCTTTTGTGTATTTCTAATGTAAAAGATGTTTTCCAATGACGTATTTCCAGGACTTCCTTCCCTCCTTCCTTCCTGCCTACCTCCCTCCCTCCCTATAATAAACCCACCACTTAACGTTCATAGTACTAAGTGTTTGATAAAACCCTAGAGATGAAGAATTGTGTGGGCTCCTACTGTTCCAGTTGGGTCAAGTCTGGGGAATTTATAGGCTGAATATAGTCTTCTAATTCAATAAAAATGCACATATTTTATCATTCAAGAATATGGTTGAGGACACCATTCATTTTAGGTGAAGAATTCCATTAAGGTGAAGGAGCAAGTGAACAGGTATTTGGGCCCTGTGAAATTTTGCATACTATTGTTTTAACTGTATATGTGTAATGCCATCTTTATTGCCAGAAACAGCTGAGTTAAATTCTTCAGTGATGCATGATAGGTGCCAGACACTGTTTCCTATAGTCTTGGAGTAATGAAAGATAATAAACTGTATTAAGATATTGCTTTTCCAGTGTTTCAAGACAGAGACTATTGCTTAATCTGTTTATAGATTTAAGATAGGTGGTACATTGTGTACTGTACACACCTCTTCTGCTTTGATAAGTCTTTTTGTTGTAGTTCCAATAAACAAAAATGTATACATCTTAGAATCTTAACAACTGATTTAACTTTTTGTACTTGGCAGTGTAGATATGTACCATAAACATTCCTGACAAATCCTTTCTTTATCATTTCAGCATTTCAGTGACATAATATCTTCATACAGCCTAAATACTGCTGCTCCTTTAGAAAAAACTGTGAAAGGTGCATCACACCCAGAAAAACAGAATAACTTCAACACATTGTGTCCTGATAATAAACAAAATTGTCAGATTTTAGAGCTGCTTGATAAGGCACAAAACAGCACAGGTAATACCTTGAATTACTAGGAAAAGGTGTCTCCTTTGAAATCAAGTGAAAAATCCGAATGTATTAGAATCTTTATTTTCTAATCATGGTAAGGTCGGTTATTCTGATGAGACAGACTGCAATCACAATGCTTAATGACATCTTGGTTTTCTGTAAAATGTAAAAATAAGCTAATCTTTTATTTTCCAAACAAAATGGTTCAAATTTTTCTCTACCAGGAACGTCTCATTCGAATTCTGAAGCCCTAATTCCTCCACTGAATTATCATAAGGGGTTTTTAAAATCTGATCTTGCAAGTTGTATGCAAAAGAAAGCATGCTCATCAGAAGTAGTTACAAGGAGGAAGTCCAATTTCTTTGCTGTATCAAAGGACTATGAAGATTTTGCTCATCCAGAAGTTAAAAATTCTCTCCATGTTCAAAGACAGCCTTTGAGGATGCATGATAGCTCTGGTCATTCTTCTAATGACACTGAAAAAGAGGATTTCTTTGCAGCTTTCAGTGACTGTATACCTCAGAAGAGCTCTAGGAGTTTTCTAGAGGAATTTAGAGACAAAGCATTTAAAAACCCAGAAATTCAGATTGACCAGCCCCTGTGGAATGACTCTTCATCCACAGGCCTACATAATTCATTTGCTCATGATAGTTTTCTCTCTGATTTCTTTGATGATACGGATGAGCTTCAAAATCTGAGTTTTAACCAAATAGGTGGAGCATCTAAAGGAAAGAGAAAACAAAGGCCTCCATTCTTATCGAGAAAAGAAAAAGTTAAAAAAGGTACGTCCAAAGTAAGCAGATTTTGCTGAAATTCTTTTTGTTACTCAACCGCAGAGTTGTAAGGAGTACTGTAAGACTGTATTTTATCTTTTATTTAAGTAGTTGTTAAATCAAATTCAAGCCAAGAATTGCATGCTCCCTTTGCTAAAACTTACTTGCATATGTATTTCTTCTGTGATAAAAGGTTCCTTACAGATTTTATTTTGAGCACAAATATGTCTTGGGGTATTTAAAAAAAAAAAAAAAAAAAAGCCAAACAAATTCTAGTTCCTTAACTAGAATTGTGTTACTGCCATTATTTTTCCGTGGTAAATATTGAAAAGCATAGTTCTTCAGTAAAGATGCAGCTCCTTTTCTCTTTGATAGTGCCTAAAATATAGATAATGAACATGCCAGAATTAATTTAGAAGTCATGAGGAAGATTATTTTGTAAACATAGATTTAGGCAAGGGTGAACAAAAGATAGTATTTTCTCCATAGGACAAAAAGGAGATTCAGCAAATGCTGAGAGTGAAATTCAGATTCTACTAACGGCTGTGTTTTGCTGTTGGCACTAATGGAGTTAAAAATAAATGGCACTCTGAAAATTTTCTAAGTTTGTTTCATATATTTCCTTATTCTTGGAATATTTTTTTAGCTAGTATCTCCAGGGGTAAATTCTCCACTTGAAATAATTCCAAAGCTTATATTTTCAAAGAGATGGTATGATGTGTATTTCAAAACTTTGTTTACCCTGCAAGTGTCTGCAGTCCTTATACAAAATATTTGGCTCTTTTTTTTTTTTTTTTTTTTTTTTTTTTTTCTTTTTTTTTGTCATTTTCTTATCCCTAGTTTACTTCATCAAATATAGTAAGCCATAATATGTATCCATGGAGTCTTGCAACTAAGAAAATCCTTATCAGACTATGTATTGCTGTATCATTTATTGTGGTTTTTTTTTTTTCTTTTTAATTCTCCTATTTCCCTGTAGGTGAAATGCCACATTTTTTAAATAAATGCAAGTTTAAGTTTGTTTTTAGAAAGTGCCTAACACCTAGTACAGATAACTTAATTTATGATTTGTCTGATGCTAGCTGTCACTAAATCTCTTGGTGGTACAAGGTCAGCAGAGCCTTAATCAGATCGTTCATGAAAACCTAAGTAACTAATTTAAATCACTCTGTCATGAACTGCTTAGGGTAACTATGGAGGTAAAAAGAGAAAAAGTTAATTGGATATGGTGAGCTTCTTTTAATTTTCAGCCTATGTCAATGTTCATACAGAAACTCGGAACAGACCTTTGGCTTCTCTGGAATTAAAACTGAGACTTGCAGTATGCTGAGTAGATAACAAATACTCCAGTAACCTGTAACTGGCACTGATAGCATAAAATTCTACATACAACATGTTTCAGTAGAGATCAGGGCAGATTCTCCTGGTACCACATTTTACAGTGTTCTGGAAACACTGTGATCTCCAACTGATAAGCTTTCTGTTTTATTCTTGCCCAGTAGGATAAAAGTATACTTCAATGTGAATCAAATCAAAACAAGGAGAAGTGACTTCTGGTTTAGATTTTGGAAGAGGAGGCTTATTCTACTTTATAATTCACTAACCAGGGGGGAAAAAAAGTATACAAAATAGTTCTGCATGGTAATGCAACCCCCTCCCCCACCCCATCTCCCCCCCAAAACCAAACCAACCACCCACCCACCCCCCCGCCAACTTCACCTTAATACAATAAAAGCCTCTGAGAGCAGAAATTTAAGAAATATGTAGAGAGTCAAGTTAAAAAGACACACTGGGAACAAACCCCAAGGATTCTTCAGGTTTCAGATCAAGCTCTCATTAAACCACAGATAATTCATCACACCATGCCAAACCAGTATTTCCACTGGAGCAGATCAAATCCTTGGTCAGTTTTAACATTTTCTGACAATACTTTTTGTAAAGACTAAATATAATTTCCTTACATTAACTTGCTTGGAATAAGCAACTTCTCAAATACATTATTATAAAAACACTTGAATCTTAAGAATGTAAGTAGCTTTTTAAAACAACTTAGAAACATGACCATGTCTGGTTAAAAAATATTAAATGTCAACAATTGTAGAATAGTTCTAAGTTTAGTATTAATGAAATAGAAATAAACATTAAATATTTTCTGAAATATTGTGTTTAAGTATAGGTTGATTTATTTATTTTTGTATAAGGTGCACATTTTGTTTCATGCCAGTTGATACTTTTTTGAGGAAACACACCAGTCAAAGCCAAAGTCTGTTACTGCTTCTGAGAAGCAAACAGTTAGGTCTGCATACATGTTGTATTTTTAGTTTATCATGGTTTTTCTTTTTTCCACTTCTTTTTCAGATGTAGGATTTCCAGAAGTAAAGGAGTTCAAGAAAAGGAGATTGACATATGAAAGAGTCCCTGGAAGAAGAGATGGGCAAACACGTCTTAAATTCTTTTGAACATAAGGGGGATTTCCAAATTACATACCTTTTTTTTTTTTTCTTTTTTTTTTTCTTTTTTTTTTTTTTTTCATTCTTGAACTCTTTAGAGGGAAATAAATTATTGTTGTTCGTTTTTAGAAAGAAATTAGGATTTGGAAATTCTTACTAGCTCTGGTTTCTTCTGTATGTTTTTAAAATGTTGCTAAACTAGTTTCTTGAAGCTAGGTAATTACTGCTTTGCTGTTGTCATGGATGATATAGAGGTACTTTATCACTCTTTATATTAAAAAAAAAAAAAACCAAAAAAAAAAAAAAAAAAAAAAAAAAAAAAACCCAAAAAAAAAAAAAAAAAAAACCAAAAAAAAAACCAAAAAACAAAAAAAAAAAACCCAAAAAAACAAAAACCAAACCAGATGCTGAGGCTCACTCTGAGTTTTCAAGGCACCTGTGTTTGCTCTCCGAGCTTGGGCTAGATCTGCCAGAATCTCAAGGCTTCTCAAAGTCTTAAGAGATTTCTTGAAGTTACAGCTCTGCCTTTTTGTAGCTGTCCCTTGTTCCACTTCTCCTCTTCTGGCAGCTCCTTCAGGAATGATGTGATAAGTTCCTGAGCTCCTTTTAGTCATAGTCTAGGAAAAAGCTCTTTGTTTTGTGGACAACATGCAAAGGCCGTGTTGAAATTTAGCATTCTCCTAGATTTGATTCAGGGAACTAAGCTGTGACCCTCACTTTTTGCATAACTTGCTGGAGGCCATTTATTGGCGTCCACATTTTTCAGCTTTCTGCAAGGCATTGGCAAGCAGGGGCATGAACGTCATCAGGGAGGCAGATCCAGATATTATAGGGTACAATCAGAATGGGTAGAAGGTTGAATTAAAAAAAAAAAAAAATCTATCTCAGTTGTAAGAACAAGATAGAATAGTACCAAGACTCTCACTTTCCGTCAAAAGATTTGGCAGCAAAACTGGAAATATGTGTAGGAGCAATGGTAGACAGTAACTCCATTCTGCTGCAGGAATGCATAAACTGTTTGCACAGACATGCCAGCCAGTTTCAGAATGTCTCTCTCTGTTCAGTGGCCTTCAGCTGAGATAATTCAGGTTTCAAACTCACTAATGTTTTTAATTTTGATGCAGTAACAGAAAGGTGGGTGGAGCAGGGAAGTAATGAAAGAAAACCCATGAAATTTAAGATTTATGCTTGCACTTAAATACTTCTTTGACATTAAGACTTCATTAAGCACATATTCACTATTTGAATAACTGAAGCCAGCACTTAGGAAAGAAAGATTTGGTCTCTCAGAGAAAACAGTGTGCTGGTTTTTGACTAAATTCTTAAAAGCTATGACAGCAGTAATTGCAATTTTAGTTCAGAGTAATATCCCTGAATTATTTGTACACTGATTGCAAGATTTGAGGAAATAAGTTTCACAAGTGGTAACATAAGATTTCTAGTAAAATTGCAAACAAGGCACTGTTTCCTAGAGTAAGAGGAAGACTGAAATAAAAGTTGCAATTTGCTTACTATCCCTGGCCCATTTTTGTGGTCACCTCACCTAACCTTTTTACTTCTTTTGCATCGGCGGGTTATGTTGTTCCGAACTAGCTCCAGATTTCCAGAACCAGGAATCTGTTGTTCTGGGGTTTTTTAAAGTACAGCTCTACAAAGTCTCAGTCACAGATGACCACAGGTTGAGAAAATTATAGCTGCCAGTGCCAAGCTATGTATTTATGTTCTCTTCCACGAGCAAAGGCTGACTCGATAACTCCCACATGAACAGTTGCAAAAGTGTAGCATAGATAATCTGTAGATAGCTTCAAAAACAAAGGCATGTTGTCTACATTACATAAAAATTCCAAGTGCTGTCTGTGTTAAGTTTTCATTAGGTAGAAAAAATGTCACTGTACAGTTAAATGTCTGGTAATGTAGTGGAAAATAAGAGAAAGGGCTTGCAATGACCCGTTGTTTTTTACTGTATTTATTACAAATCTCGGTCTCTCACAGATATGGACACATTGACAAATTTATAAAATATTACATTCTTCCCCCTCCTTTTGTCTGTTTAATGTGGAGTAAAATTACCACTGAACAACAGTGATGCCCTTCCCCACTCCCCCCACCCCCCCTTCACCAAATTACCTGTTCCTATGAATTAGGAAGCAACTAATTCTTAGACAAAACTGCATAGTATAAAATCTATTCTCCAGCCTTACCTCAGCAGAAAGGGACACTTCATTCCTGGAAGAAGTTTATAAACATTTCAGTGACCAGGCAGGAGGCAGCTGTAAATGGAGAAGAGCCTTGCTGCTCAGCTGGGAGAGATGACAGTGAGACAAGGGGGCTCATGGCTCGTGTGAGGCACTGAGCATACAGATGTGCACACTCACTCAATCTTCTTTACCATGGGTGTCCTACAGGACCTGCTGCCATCAGATGGTATCGAAGGCCTCTGCGCAGCAGATAGCCCTCTTGGATAGTCTTTGGTAAAGGAAGCTAAGATGCTGCCCATAGTTGTCCAGCTTACTGGGGATCACACCTGTTGGAGCAGAAGTGGCAAAATGTGATGCTTGCCCTGGCCTAAGCCACCACTGGGTTCAGTTCAGCATTTGTGCAAACCCAGGTACACTGGCAGCTGTAGAAAAATCATTGCCCTGTAGACTGGGTAGGAAAGAGACAACATGTACTTCTGCCTACAGAAGCACTCAGCTGCCCAGGCTTGTTTGTCAGGTTCTTTGGGTATGCCAAGGAAAGGGGACCTGCAAATGCTGAGCTGCTGAGATGCAGCCACTTCACCCAGCCCGCACAAAATAAGCAGCACTGCCGCACATTTCACCAAACTGATTGCCAACAGGAACCAAAGAGCCTCTGTCACTTGTCTCTTACAGAGCTACCAGCTCCATTTTGCCCAGGCTAGCTCGAGACTGCGACAGGACAGGAAATCTCCCCTGGGTCCTAAAAACCCGGGGAGCGGTGGAGGGGTTTTTCCCCTAATCACGAGAGAGACCCTGTCTGTGGCGGAGGAAAGGAGTCAGACTTGACGAGATGGTGAATCCAAGGGCTTTATTCCAGTCTTTGTCCCGTCCTGCTTCGACGTCTGCCTCAGGGCCGTGGCTCAAACCAAGTCATCGCCCGTCTTCGTAGTCCAGGCTTATACCCAGGGGAGGGGCTAAAGGAGGGGACAAACCAACACCCAATGAGGGGTGAGGTGGGAGTGGAACAGGGTTGGAGGGACATTCAAAGAAACCAGTGGGAACATAAAGGGAGGAACCTCCTCGGCTCTTACCCAATCATCCGATGTCCTTACCCAAACTCTCCAGAAGCTGGGAAGAACAGCCAAATGACAGACAGGGCCTGTCCCCCAGTAGGAGGGGACTGGGAGGAGTGTGGGAGGATAGACAGGGAAGGGGGACAGGGGCAGTCCTTGGGATACAATATTTTCTAGGAGAACAGGGAAGTACAGAACAAACCACTATAAAATCCAATATAAAAATGAAATACAACATGAAAACAAGTAACACACAGCAACAAGCCTCAGTGATAACCAATCCTATTTTGGAGCTTGTTCTGACATTTGACTTGTCTCACGTAACATGCCGCTCTCCCTGCTTCTACCCAGCAGCTTGGATACATATTGCCCTTAGAGCAAAGTACAGCAACCACACTGCTCTGACAAGGCTGGAATCCGTGTCTGAGGATTAAACACCACGCTCAGAGGGACACTAGAGTGGAGTGTTCCCAATCCATCTCACAACTGCTGCACAGATCTTTCTAGTCCGTGTTGGTGCAAGACACTGATACAGCCAGGTCCTGCAGTATGCTCACAGTGCTACTCCAACTGTGTTGACCTGGTGCTCCAGCTGCGAGAGACCCGATGGAGTTGGACAGCACAGCTAAGAGACAAGAGCAGTTGACTGGCTGTCTAGCAGTGGTGGCTCTCTGCTGCTCACTGTGATTTGGCCACTCCTTGTGGCAGCTCAGCAGCCACTTCAAAACCCAAGCTCGATCTGACATTGCTGAGCCTGAAAGTGTATGCAACAGGGGGTCTGGGGAGAGAAAAAGGTGTGGGGATGAGGGTAGGTTTCATCCCAAGAAGTAAAAGAAATATAAAGGGCTTGCCTGAGAGGAAGTAGGCAGCAGCCATATGCTGGCTGTCCAAATCAGTATCTTTGACATTTTGGCCTCAAAGCAAGCCTCTAATAGTCTCTGCAAGAATAACTTGGTTTTCTCTAGACTTCCTTACCTGTGTCCAGTACTAACAGAAAAACTGCCGTACTTAATCTACAGTGAAAGGAAATCAGAATGATGAAAAGCCCTGAATGAAGGACATTCTCTTCTGTATTTAAAGGCACAATATATACAGGCAGTACTACAGCTCTCATGTGGTGTCTTTTTGCAGGACAGCAACATGAAAGTATTTGATGAAGACTCAACTGCCTGGAGGACACTGTCACCCCGTTTCAGTTAACATTCATGAACACAAAGTACTCAGACTGCAGAGTTCTCCCTTGCAGCTTCAAAATGTGTGAGCCCCATCATATCCAAACCCCAAATGTGGTCAATTGATATGAATGGGATTTTTCTACTAATAAGATACAGTTTCTAAAAATCCAACAGTAACCTTCTCTTCCCAAAAAAGCAAGGAGCTTGAGGCCTTCCTTCCCACTGCAAAATCCAAGTATCCTCCTCCTTTCAGTAGCTGCTCTTTGTTGCAATTACACGAGTTCAAAGCCAAGAGGGATAGGAATTTTATTTCCAAACTTCTAAAAGATTAATACAAACAATAGAAAGTAGACAAAATTAAAAACCTATTTAAAAATTGTTCTTGTAAAAGTGCTCTATCAAAAAAGTGAAGGCAAATAACCAAGCACAATTTAGTAAATTCTGTGTATTGCAAACTGTGACAACAATGCATGCAATTATCTTTGGGTGTTCACATATTCTTAGTGTCTGTTTGGTAACATTTTAAATACATCAAGAAAATTCTACCACGGCAGTACTGTTACAAATACAACATAGAAAAAGGCTTACAGATTAGAAGTATTGCAAGAAACATGCTTTAGGAATCAAGCCTCTGCTACATAATGTATTCAGCAGTTACTAAAATGTGTCATTTATGCACTGAGATGCAGTTGAAAAAAATTAAAGTTGGTTCCAGGTCTTGTTAATGGAAGCAAAATGTCCCCTGAGGACATTACTTCAGCACTAACAGCATTTAGCTTTATACTTTAATTATTCCTTTTTGGATAGTTTTATTTGGAAAAAAAAAAAAAATCCCCTTGAATAATTTTTGCTATTATTCTGGTGTTACAGTTTATCAAAATCATAATAAGTAATTTGGTTAAAAGGTCACTTTTTCTTCTAATTTCGAAAATGTAAACTTCTCAAGTAATACTTGTATAGTTAGCATGGTGTAGTAAAAGTGGTGATGCTTACAGGAAGAATAAGAGTTACATTTAAAAAGCTTCAAGAACATTACTAAAAGATAGTGGAATACAGATTAACAAGAACACACAGACAGATATCTAGGATGCTGTTTCAGCCACATAAAAGACAGAAACTCTTCTTGTGAAGGAAAGGCTGTTGTTATTCATGTCATGCTTGAAGGCAATTCTCCAATGACCTTCCCTACAAGAAGAAGAAGAAGAAGAAAAAAAAGGCTTATTAAATTCCATCTTCTTAAGCTGATAGATGTAATTTCTCTTACAATTTATAACAGAAAAGCTCCTTTGCACTGCAAAAACCCAAATAATGACTTTCCTTTTCTGGATCCTGTTCTGGATCTTCACAATATCATAAAATTTTTAACTGGCTTTTTTACTTTGCTCTGAATTTCTTATGATCCTAAGGTAACACAAGAATAATAAACTAAATATTTGATCTATCAGTGAAAAAATGCCAAATGACATCTTGGGCTAAGCTATGCATTTTTAAAAGTATCATAAATTAATCATCAAATTCTCCTGAGAAAATATTTTGTAATGTATCTGTATGATGCGGTCACCTCAAAATACAAAGACACTCGCACATCCAGATCCCCATAAACCCAAAAAGCAGAAAGGCTGCTTAAATAACAGGAGAACATATGCAAAGGTCATTAAAATTTTATCTTATTTGCATGAAAAATTACAGGTAGCACCCAAATTAATAAAATCTGCTTTTGTTTCATGCTCTCCAGATTTTTCCAGAAGATCATCTCATCTTCAGTTGTTTCCTTCCTTTAGGTTCAATCCTGTTTTGTTAAACCTATGTAGCAGCAATTGAAGCCATGCTATTGACAAGGCAAAAGCGCAAGTGAAAGCTCAGGAAAAGTTGGCAGCAGCAAAGGGAAGATTTTACAAGTATTTTATCTTCTAGCTTAAATTCTGCCCTTAGAGAAAACATTAATTTTTTCTTTAATAGCACTCTCATCAAAAGAACAGACTTCAGTGTTTCTTCCTCTCTCTGTAGACTTTTCAGCTCTTTAGCAGGAATTATTTTTTTCTTCTAAGGAGGAATAACCCCTTCTGAATATCCTACTTCCACATTTGTGTGTCAAGCAAAAGGAATAGATTTTCCAAGTTATGGTATGGTTCTGCCCAAGACTACTAGCATGCATGGCCTTTCTTTCTCCTGCTGCAATCACCGATAACCTTTCTCACAAATGGGAGAGGCCAGACTGGGAATCATGGAACTGGATCCCAAAGGTTTGCAAATGACAGCCACCCACCCACCTACTCTGCAGGTGTTACAGGGGTACAGGCATTGCAGAGCACTAAGCCAGAGTTCAGGGTGTAGCACATCCTTTAGTTATAAAGGATGTGATTACAGATTGCCTCAACTCCTCTCTGCTTCCACTGGTGTTGGTGCTGTACCAACAGTAAGAACAGGAAGAACCTAGGGACAGACACGGCAAAATGAACTGCAATATGACATTAAAGACCTAAATGTATTTTAACATGATACTTGCTTAAGCTGTGAGCCAGTCATCAGGTCACATAAGATTGCCCCGGCTTTCTCTTACTTCTCCAAGCTGGGTATGTGACTGTCTACTGTCTGGCTATGCCAAAGACAGCTGTGTGTCTTGACAACTTTAATTAGTTTGGATGGTGCTAATTACCTTATTGCTGCACAAACACAAAACCACAACTATCCCAACAAAAAACAACTATAAAGAAAACACCTCTAGAAAGAGTTGTAGAAAAGAGTCATGTTTCAACTACCACACCTGAAAAAAACAGAAAACCATTTGCAGAGCCAGCAGAGAAATAATGAACATTCGAGCAAGAGCTCAACACTTAAACAACTATCACCATGTGTCTTTGTCCCAAGGGCTTGAGTTTCAAATTAGAGTAGTTGTCATGGCATCTGTGACTTTATTACCTGATTTCAGAGCAGAGCACAGGATCGGGGTTCTCGGAAGGGATTGCTCCCTGCAGGAACACCAACAAGCAAGGCATCTTTGCAGGCATTTTGCATACAGTACTGCTGGAGTTCTGCAGCTGCCTGAGAGACCTGAAAAGGAGAAAAAAAAAAAAAAAAAAAAAAAAAAAAAAAAAGGCATCCAGAGAGGAAACAAATTAATTCACAAGCAGCTATTTAGCATTTCCTCTTGAAGAGCTATCAAACAGAGCTGGAGTGCAGCCAAATTGCCTTAGATTCTAGAACACCAAGTAAATCAGCACAGAAGCACAATTTACAAAGCTCTGATGAAGTACACATGAAATATTATGCCAGTGATAAGCCAGAAGAGTGTAGAGAACTGAGGTGCCAGTGTGATGCAATTTTTTCCCATTAAAATGTTCAGAGCCATGACCATTTTCCAATCTGTTGTGGTGTTTGGAGGTTTGTAATTGAACTCTAATATTCTCTGATATTTTATCAAAAGGATTTTCATTCCAAACTTCTAAACAACACAGAGCATAACAAGGAATGAAAGCAAAAAGATGAGGATGAAAAGCTTTTGAAGCACATAGTGTCATGTTTCCCCCAGCAGTGAAGTGAGAACTTCTGGCCCCGTAAAAGGAGAGTCCAGAGCTGCAGAACAAGCCCAGGATCCCAAAGGTAAAATGTCTTCAGCATTGAACTCCCCTGCTCTCCTTGTGAATGGCAAGTCAGTCATGTACCTACATTTTTGAAGTAAAATGTAGAGGAATTTCCAATTTCCCAGACACTCATTAGGAACAGCTGCAGGGAACTGTCAAAACCCATGCTGCCTGATACAGATTTTATAAAAGGAAATACTAAATATATAGATGGAACTATAAGTTCCCCCCTGACTTCACTTCCTCCTTTGTTACAGGACTCCTGAAATACTGACTTTTCTTCCTACACAGCTCTGCAGTGTTGCCAAAACAATAACCAGGAAGACCATCCACACTTCCCAGCCTCCTGTCTAAAAGAACTACCCCAAAGCCCCAGTGGAATTTTGGTTCTGGGCCATCCCATCTAATAGCATCTGAAAACACATGGGAAATCTGGCCTAGCACACACTTTTGTTTGCTATTTTGCTGCTCTCCTTTTCACTGTATTCCAACTTCCCTCCAGGCTCTCCTCCAGGACGCTCATCCTAGCAATTGCCTGAATTTAGCTTGCAGTTGTTGGCACTTCGAGGAGTTGTAAGAACCCTTTTTCCCTCAGTCTTTCAGGTTCTCTTGAGCAGAGTACAGGGAGAAACATCTGCAGCAAGGATTCCTGCTAAGTCAGCAGGCTTTGTCATTCCTTCCTTACCTGAGAAGAAGCCCTTCCTGGAGGCTGCAGAGGTCTCCTGCCCTGCCTAGTCCTTTGGACCCCCTGAAACATTAGCACCCTTGCCTCAACAACAGCACATGCCCCTTGTGGTGCCCAGCTGTGCACCACGTGGCTATCAGGCAAAGATGCCACCAGCCAACCTTGGTCAGGCCATGGCCATGTGGAGCTTTTTCCTTTGAGAGTTAGCAGTGGCTACAGCATCTCCTTGCACTTTGCTGCCAAATCCCCCAACACATACCAAGCTGTGTATATCCTGGAATATCCTCAAAAGATACATGCCTATTCTTAGTCCTACCTATGCCCCATAACATTCTTCTTTTCTCCTGTTCACATAGGAATTTTCAGCAGTATCTCATCACATGACAAACACGCTCTCTTCAGCAGCCTCCTGCATGCAAGATGTGTACGGGGACTTCTTTCCTACTCAGTTTCCTCTTTCTGAAAATATTGTTCCTGTCAGCTTTTTCAGCCAGCAGGGTAAACAAACCCACCATTGGAACTTGGCAGTATGGAATGTATTTTTAAAAATCCTTTCATAATCATCTTCCATCTGGAAACACATTGTCTATTCAAAGTAGCTGAAACAATGTTTTCTCCCATTTCAGTGCTTGCTAAACCTGAACCAAGTGTTTTTTCATCAGCTGAATATATTTCAGGTTATTTTTATATCCTATGTAAAGAAACCCAGATGACACAATTTATATGACATATTTTTAATCATGTGTCATTTCAAAGCCATGAACAGGCTCCTAGAACAGCCGACCTGGAAAGAGACTGCTGTGCACTGTGCTGCAAGAAAGATGTGCCTGAGGTCCATGAAGAACAAGCCTCCCTGGATTACGAGAGCAAACTTAAAAAAATACACAGCCTTGAGAAGTCCAGCTGCAGAATATGTTACTGCCACAAAGTAACACCTGTAAACTGCAAACTATCTATTTTACAGCCACTCCCCCCACCCAAAAAAAAAAAAAAAAAAAAAAAAGTGGGGAAGTGTATATGAGTATTTTGAGTTTATGACTCAAAATGAGCAGGAACAGCGACCCAGGCACCAACAATAACTGGTGGGCAACCGTTTCCGTGTTTGGCAATACTCGTCTTACCACAAGAGTCTACATTTCTACTCTGAAACATGCTGTTTTTCACATTTCCACACCTTATTGCACTGATAAGCACAGTCACTTCTAGTGTATCAAACATCTGCTGATTCTGTTTGGCTAATAAAATGTGATAACATTAACAAATTGATTAGGATGATATCCAAAAGCCAGACTGGCTTCACCTTGCAACGAGCACTCCAAATTTTCACCAGCCCAGGACAGGAGTAGTGTGAAGAAGTATTTTGAATTATTTTTAAATCAATTAGCTAAGGTTCTGCAGCTCAATATGCTTGCATTGCTGTCAGACTGAGGAAGCTGGTCTTTTGTGACTGGCCAGAAAAAAAATGGCGAATGCAAGGCGAATAAGAAATAAAATGCAGGATATAAATTAATTTGACCTCCATCTCTTCACAGACTATGCTGGATTTTATTCGAGGTTATGAACCCCCCCCCAACATCTGCTGGAAACCAAGAGCTGTCTCGGTCAGGTCACCAAGCCTGAGGAGCTGGCAGACGACAGGACCGCCTCATCATGCTGCCTTTGTCTGGAAACGTGCAAGCAGAAGACTCATGCGTGCGTAGCGAATCGCCTGCCTTCCCCAAGTGTGCCAGCGGGTACCACCCCGCACCGCCTCCCCCTGCAGATCCCGCCAGGGCTCCGAAGCCAGGGGGAGTCGGGCTGGCTCCGCTGCGCGGAACTACTCCCGATCTTCTGTTTGCTGGCGCAGAACTAACGAGGAGCTGCTGTATTATTTATCGCTGCTGCTTCCACCAGGGAACGGCACTCGCTCCATCGCTCCCGTGCGGCCGAGGCTCGAAGCCCGCCGGTCACAGGCACCCCTCGCCCTCTTCCTTCCCAGGGCGAGCGGCGCGGACCAGCGCGGAGGCAAAGGCAGGAGCGGCTCCTCTCCACCGCCCCGCCCTGGGGGTCGCGGCACCCGGCGCCTCACCCCGGTCCCCGCGCCCCGCGCCCCGGTCCCCGCGCCCCGGCTCACCTTGATCCTCTCCACGGCCGCCTCCAGCTTCAGCTGCTCCACCAGCCGCTGCATGGTGCTCAGGCTGCCGCCCGACGACATGCCGAAGCCGCGGGGAAGACGGAGGGGATGAAGCGGGCAAGCAGCGCGACTCGGGCGGGCTCGGCTCGGCCGCCTCCGCCCCGGGGAGGGGCCGCGGCCGCTCCGCCCGCAGCTCCCGCGGCACCGCCCCGGCTCCCGGCCGGACCCCGCTGCGCGCCGCCGTCTGTAGCGCCTTACAGCGGCGCTGCGTGCGGGTTTCGAGCTGCTATGGGGGGCGGAAACCTGCTGGTTGCGAAAAAAAATAAAAGGGAAGAGAAGGAAACAAGCAAACAAACAAACAAACAAAAAAAGTGGGAAAAGGGGGAAGGAGGGGGAGAAAAAAAAAAGACGGCGAAGTGGGAGGAAAAACAGGGATGAAGAAAAGAAGGAAAGAAGAAAAGAAGGAAAAAAAAAAGAGGAAAAAAGGGGAAAAGGAGAGAAAAAGGAAAATAAGGGCGAAACTGCAAAAAGAAGTGGGGAAAAATGGGGAGAACAAGAGAGGGGGAAGGGAATTCACAGAGTAATAGAATAGTTCATAAGGGACTTTAAATATGGTCTAGCTCTAACCCCACCAATTTGGGCAAGGATGCCACACACTATATCTGGTTGCTCAGAGCTCTATCAAACTTGGTCTTGAACACTGACAAAGATGGAGTTCTAAATATGTCTTCTGCCCGCAGGCAGCTGTTCTGCTCCAACTACCTGGCAACTGCTGCAAGGGTTGCTGCATCTCCCCTCTCCCCACCCAGCGCTGTTCACCACCATTTCAGCAGTGACCATAAATAAGTCTTTGCACTTTTTGGCAGGGGTTTGCCAGCTATTAGTTTGCTGGTTTTTTTAAAAGTTATTGGGATGCAGCTTATAGCCTAAAATTGTTGCTTTTAACGTAAGGCAGAACATCCAGAAGTCCAGGCCCAGCCAGAATGGTTTGTGGAAGACAGGTCCTGCCTGACCAACCAAATGTTCTTGTATAGCAAGGTGACACAACTAGAGAATGAGGGAAAAGCTGTGGATGTTGTCTACCTAGACTTCAGCAAAGCCTTTGACACCATCTCCCACAGCATTCTCCTGGAGAAACTGTCAGCTCATGGTGTTTATATGTGAACTCTTTGCTGGGTAAGGAACTGGCTGGATGGCTGGGGCCAAAAAGTTCTGGTGAATGGAGTTAAATCCAGCTGGTGGTTGGTCACTAGTTGTGTTCCCCAGGGGTCTGTACTGGAGTCAGCCATGTTTACTGTCTTCATCAACTGTTGGGATGAGAGGATAAAGTCCGCATTCAGCAAGTTCATAGATGACACCAAGTTGGGTGGGAGTCTTGATCTGCAGAGCAGGAAGGCTCTGTAGAGGGATCAGGAGAGCCTGGATCGATGGACTGAGGCAAATTCTGCAAGGTTCCACAACATCAAGTGGTGAGTACTGCCTTTGGGTCACAACACCCTAGGTTGTGCTACAGGCTGGAATAGAGTGTCTAGAAAGCCGCCTGGCAGAAAAGGACCGGGGGCTGCTGGTCAACAGCAGCTGAACATGGCCCAGCATGTGCCCAGGAGGCCAAGAAGGACAATGGCATCCTGTCTGTATTAGCCAGTAGTGTGGGCAGCAGGACCAGGGCAGTGACTTTTCCCTCTGTACTTGGCAATGGTGAGGCCATGCCTCATATCATATCTCACAACAAGAAAAACATTGAGCTGCAGGTATTGCCAAATTTTTGGAACTTGGACATTTTAGGAACACAGACAAACATTTATGTTTAGAAAGGAGTTATTGCCTATTGTACAGAGGGTGCAAGGTAGAAATTTTTCTACAAATCAAGCACACTGAAGAGTGAAAATGAGAATTTATACACAAATTTTTACATAACCCTATCTAATACTCTATTTTTACATAAGCCTAACTAATAACTTGTTACCACCTACCTCATGCATAGTCATTTAGTTTGCACAGCCTTGTGACTGTCACAGCACCTGCATGGGCCTCTACTGGTTGCTCTTGGTCATTTGAGGAGGTGTCCCCTACAGAGTTTCAAGCAAAGTTCAGCTCGGGTCCTGCAGAATGATGGTCTTAATGGACTTTCCCCACTCTAATGATTCTATGATTCTGTAGGGACAACCAGGCATGCACATGCTTATGCCTCAGTCAGAGCCTCAGCATGGTCACAGAAAAGACGCACTGAATCTTCTCTAAGATCCTAATACCTTGCAGTCCTTTTCCCCATAATGATCTTACCAGTACCCAGTGCCAGCAATACTTGTTCATGTAGACATTCCTCTCTCAAGTCAATTCAACCCACACTGGCTATACTAGACCTACTATTGTAACTCTCAACAGTCTCTGAAAATTTATTCCCAGAAGACAGACATAATTTAGAACTACCCTGATAGTCTAGAAATGCCTAGTAGCCTTTGCTAAGGAGGTGTCACTGCAGGGCTGACAGCTTTCTAAAAACGCCCGAGTTTTTTCTATCCTTTGTTACAGGAATGTGACTGCAGTGTTTCTGCCGAGCAAATTTTTGCTACATTCTATCAATTTATGTCTGCATTTGATTATTTTCGAAGGGGTGACATGTCTAGAGAAGAGGGGACTCCAAAATGAGCCAGCAAAATGTCTCACTTCCAGGAGGCTGCATGATAAGTCTGACTTCTCCAGCCACTTGGTATCTGGCCAGAAGTATTATGCAGAAAAAACACCATTGCCGCTGGAAGATAAGGCTCTGTCCTCTGCCAGGACTGTACCTCCATTGCATTGATTTTCACTATACTATGAGGTCATTAAATTAATCTTGATTACAAGGAAGGTAGACAACAAGGGAAAACAGATCTGTGTTTCAGCTTCATATTTGCATAACCCAAATATTTGGCTTGGAAAAAGACAGAGCAAAAATGAGGCAGAAGGTCAAGAGCAGCAGAGCTATTAGCATGTGAAACTGCACACACAGGTTTAGATCCTCTTTTATAGAATTGCCTTGTACATTTCCAGATACAACTGTCTTTTCTAATAATCAGCACCACTGTATTTGTGCTTAGCTTCATTCTCTGTTTCTACCACAACAATTTATTCTTCCCTCTTCACTCTTGCAGGAGACTGACTGTGTTTTGGGGGATGAAGCAGCAACACATCAAAGCTGTGGTCTCTCACTTTGTAAGCATCTTTGCAGTGTCCCTAAGATTATTTCATGAAAGCAAGCACAGCTTTTTCTGCATAACTTCTTTAACAATTTTTAGATTTTAATTGATAATTAGATGCAAAATGAATTCAGTTTATTTCTACCCTACATTCAACAGAGATGAAGGAACAATTTAGAAGTTCTTTTTTAATTTTACTACTGTTTATAGAGATCCAGCATAATATTATTATCATGATGGTCCCCATCAGATGGGATAGAATTAATTTCTTCTCAGTAGCTGTTACAGTGTTGTGTTTTGATGAGAATGGTGTTGATAACATACTGATGTTTTGGGTTTTGCTAAGTCCTGTTTATCCAAAGTCAAGGACTTTTTGTTCCTTCCTTTTTTCCTGCTCTCCCAAACTGGGAGGGAGCATAGCAAGGACAGACGACCATAACTGACCAAAGAGATATTCCACACCATAGAATGTCATGCCCAGTACCTAAACTGTGGGGAGTTATCAATCTGGGTTTGAGAAGGGGAGTCTAGCATCAGTCAGCAGGTGGTGAGCAATTGCATTGTGCATCACTTGCTTTTTTCCTTTTTGTTATCACTGTTATATTATTTTACTTTATTTTCGATTATCAATTTGTTCTTAGCTTACAAATTTTAATTCAGCTCTCCTTCCCATCACTCCAAACTGTCCAGTTTTTAGGCAGATCTCTAGGTAATGTTCTCAATTTTTTCTCTGACCTTAAAGAAGATTTGAACCATTTGCAACAACATGCTGGCTCCTAGTAAAAAAACCAGTTGGGTTTCAAAGGTAGTCAAAGAATATTCAAAATCTTTAAAATTCTTCACTGCCATAATCAGCCTGGAGGGTAAGGAAGGAAAAAAGGAGAGGGAGAAAAAAAGGTGAAGGTCTCCCCCCCATAAGTTTTTCCTCTGAGGAGAAAAATACAAAGCTTAGTAATCATGCATGGTAAAGAACTCCCAAAGCACAGAGGTGTCTGCAATGCTGAATACATATGCCTGATTGGTGTCCTGCCCAGCAAAGCTGTCATATCATAGCCCCGTCCTACAAAATACACCACAGAGAACAAGTACTGCAAGTACTACTGGTACAATACAGACAAAATGTCACAAACATGAGAGAAAAGAAGTGCACATTTTAACTAGCAATGGTTAAACTACTACAATGAATGTTTATAGCAATTTTCTTTTAACACACTTTGGTCAGACCTGTCCTTACATCAACCTTTTGGGTCCATGCTCAGGTGCCAAATGCTCAACTATGGTTTCAGCTGGGTGGAAATTAAGCACAATGCAACCACTTGCTCAAATCCACCCCAAATTCTCCACTTCCAACCCAGTGCAACGGGGAGAAGGATCAGAGTAAAATTCACACATTGAGATAAGAACAGTTTAATAATTGAAAAGAAAGTAAAATACAATAATAATGGGAAATAATAATAATGTTAATAAAAAGAAAACAAACTACCATACAATTGCTCACCACCTGCTGACAGATATCAGACTCCTCCTTCCCAAATCCAGAGTGGCTACTCTTCCAGGTAACTCTGCCCACTTTATATACCAGGCATTATGTTCTCTGGTGTGGAATACCCCTTTGGCCAGTACAGGTCACTTGTTCCAGCTATGCTCTCTCCCAGTTTGGGTTTTTTGGTGTATCTTCTCACTGGCAGAGCATGAGATAAGGAGGGAAAAAAAGTCCTTTGGATAAGCAAAATTTTAGGAAAAACCAAAAACATTGCTGTGTTATCAACACCATTCTCATTTTAAATCCAAAACACAGCACTACAACAGCTACGGAGAAGGAATTTCTTCTACCCTAGCTGAATTAACTCTAACATAACCTACCCTACCCTACCAGAACAGCTGAATAGTTTGGCGTGGCAGGGTGTGGGGGATTTTATGAGATGTTTGCACTTTACCCCTGAGGAAGTACAGAATCAAAAAAACTAGTAAACTGCTTTTTTAAAGTGTGCTGTCACCCTGGCAGCCCAGAGAGGACCTGGATCACCGTGACATGTTGTGGCCTGGCCTAGGCTTATTGAGCCATGGTCAACACTGCTCAGTTGTCTCAGGGGTAAAAGAAGATCTCTGAATCTGGCAGTGAGATGAAAACAGGCCATGCAGCTGCTTCAGACACTGTGAGACGCTGCAGCTCCCCCAATCCCAGCAACAGGAACTGCCACTGAAATTACTGAAACAGAATCTACAGGTACCAGTGTCAGTTACCCTTGTATGGAAGAGGAAACGTACATGAAAACACCTTTAGCAAAAACAGTCAAGGAGGACAGGAAGAATAAAGAGGACAAAGAAGCAACACCATCACAATGATAAATTACAGAGCCATCATCAAGGCCATCATAGGAAATGGAAGAGCAGACAGAAGAGACAAGCACAACTTGATCCCTTTCCATGAGTGAGCTGTGGGAGATTTCAGTCATTGTCCAGGTGAGTGTATAATCACCTGGCCATTCCAGTGCTGGAACAACAAAGCCAACAGTGTAGCAATAAGAGAGTAAGGAAGGCAGAGAACTGGGATCATTTGCTTAGAACCTGAGGATTAAAAAAGCAATGGGAAAAAAGACACAAGTTCTTTATCTGTGGAGGTAACTTATCAAGTGTGAGGGCAAGGTGTCCCTATAAACAAGATATTTAATGTAACTTAAGCAAATTGCCTGCAATAGAGAAAGGTATTAAATACCTGAGGGAATTAGCCACATGAGAAATGATATTTTTTGACCTGGACAATGTGCAGCCCCCCCCAGGTGCAGATGATATCTTATGTCAACGATTCATGGTGGAAATTTGTACAGAGTACACCAACAGCGCATGCCAAGCCCTTGTCAACAGTAGTTTGGAAAGATGATGCACAAACAACAGTGGGTGGATTTTCCACATCCAGGAATACAAAGACAGTATTCCTTCCCCCATCATTATAGCTGTGGAAGAGCTATCAGATAAACTAGTAGATAAACTGACTCGGGATTTCCAGCATTTCAAAGAGAATATGCCCTACTCCTAACCTGTAGGGACCCCTGTTTTTACAACTGACAGCAGGAGTCCTCTTGCTCAAGAGGGAGTATATAGAAGGTACACACCACAGGTACACATATGTGGTTTTACCAGAAGGACCACAGAGAGGATATGAGGAAGTGGGATGAACAATTGTCATGGGTTGGCACAGTTTAGTTTTTAGTTATGGAGAAATGTGGAATGTATTTCCAGGTCAAGACCTTAGAATTAAGAGGAATGAGATTTGTCTTTACAAACAAGCCCTGAGTCTGCTAGTAGATAAAACTAGCACTGAGAGATAAGAGACACAATGGGAAGGATTCTACTGGTTGATGAATGAAAAAGAAGATACTTGCCTTTACAAACAAACCATAAGTTTGTTTATAAATGAAATTGAATATTGAAATATGAAAGCAACAATGGGGAAAACCCATAAATCCCATAAAAATTAAAAATTAGCGGGGAGTTATACATTAAAAGGGGAATCTTAGGTCTTAGGCATTTCAGGAAGCCTGTACCTCTCAAGTACCTCAGCCAATGGGGAAAGAGAGAGGAAAATGTGGCCAGAAAATTGGAATAAATAGGAGGCTGCGTCCTCAAAAAAATTTGAGAGACCCCAGGGGAAATGCCCCATGGCCTCTCCCTTTATTCGAATAAAGTAAAAGGACTCCTCTGTCTCCTTTTTGAACATAAACCTCTGGTGTTCGTGGATTAATTTTCATAACAGAATTGCTTTAGGAAGAACAGGGACCTATCAGAAAGCTGGTTTAAGATATTAGCATCTGTTTTGACCACTGAGAATGTCAATTGTGACTTTGGGAAGTATCCATGCAAAAACCCTGATTCCCTGCAGGTCACTCCCTTGTTTCCGGGTCAGTCACCAGGTAACACCGTGGGCAGCAGAGGAGGGCCCAACTCAGGCCCCGCTGCTCTTAGGCAGCTGGGCTGGGCCCAGCCAGGCCTCTGGAAGACACTGCCTACACAGGAATCGGCCCGGGCTGAGCCCCCTTTTCCCTGTCTGAACCCACTTTCACCCAGCTGAGCCCCCTTTTCCCTGTCTGAGCTCCCCTTCCCCCGGCTGAGCCCCCTTTTCACTGTCTGAACCCCCTTTCACCCAGCTGACCCCCCTTTTCCCTGTCTGAATCCCCTTTCGCCCAGCTGAGCCCTCTTTTCCCTGTCAGAGCCCCTTTTCCCTGTCTGAACTCCCTTTCCCCCAGCTGAGCCCCCTTTTCCCTGTCTCAGCCCCCTTGTTATAAACAAGTTCTATTCAAATGATCTGTTTTAGTTACTTAATTGTTAAGTAACTCCATTAAGATTGTTAATGCTAGTTCTGTTCAAAGAATTTGCCTTATTCCTGTTTTAATATTGATTAATCACCTTATTTACTTGTTTGTTAATTAAGAATTCACCTCATTACCTGTATCTCTGCTCCCATTCGTCAGATAGCATCTGAATATGCAAATAAAAAGAACACGGGAATTCTGGGAACGACTCAAGAACTAAAGACTCTGAAAAGCAGGGAACCCAACTAGAATCCAGGACTGAAGTCGCACTTTAGACTAGTGCAAGGGGCACGGGGGTACGCCGAAGCAGCTTTATTTAGTCGCCGTGCCCTGAGAAGGAGTCCCCCATCGCTGGATGACCCCTGCCCAGCGAAGCGAAACGGACTCCCCGGCAAGGGGAAAAAGCCCGTGAGGGGTGTGGGAGTCCCCAGCTTAGCTGTGAAGCGAAGCTGTGCGTACCTCCTCCTCCGCATTGCCACAGGAGCAAGCAAGCTCCCCCAGAGCTAAGCTAGATAATAAAAACATACAAAAGAGCAAGTCTCCAGTCTCTCTGACTCTCTTTTTTTTTCCAGAATAATTTTGGGGGCTCGTCCACGGGATCTGGCCACGCCTGGAGAGGGACCGAAGATGGGACAGCCGCTCGCTCTTCGGACCTCCGGGACAGCTGGCCAAGCGGGAGCAGCCTGGGACCGGCAACGAGGAGGAGCGCCGGAGGGTGAGCATTCTGGCAGCGGGTAAAGGAGGCGTGCGAGTGGGAGTGTGAGAGAGTCGGGGGCCGGCAGCTCGGACCCCCGGAACTGAGTGTGGACCCCTCAGTACTGCGGTTTCGGACCCCCGCGAGGGGGCCGGCCAGGAAAAGGGGGAAGCGAAAGAAACTAGTGAGTGAGGCGTCTCCTTAGGGGCAGAAAGACACCCCCCCCCCGGGCGTGCAGGGGAAAACAGAGGGTGAGTGGCACGCATTAGGGGCAGGTTCCCCCCCCCATAAGGGCTAGAGTAGCCTAGGAGGGGTTAGAATTCCTGGAGGGCCGAGAAAACCGTACCAGGGTTGACGGGGTGTCCCCAGACACTGCGGGTGCCGAGAGCTCATGAGAGTCCCTGCTTCCCGGGACTGAGCCAGACGCACCGGAGAGGGTGTGCTGCCACGGTCTCAGGGAGGAGGCCGTAAACCCATAGCCCGAGGACACCGGGGTGGGGAGTCAGCTTGGAGGCAAGGCGGGCATCCTGCACACACACACTCATCCCTCTTGCCGAGGCTGCTTCGCTGGGGAGAAGTAGTCAAGCCAGTCCTGGTGGAAGGCAAAGGAGTCGGGCCCTGCTCGGGTTGATCCTTGGAAACAAGGAAGGGATACCCCCCCAGGTAACCCGTGCGGAGTCTTGACCTCTTACCTCCGTTTCAAAAAGTGAAGAGGGGAACGGTACTAGTGACAGGGCAGTCTAGTCCGGGGTTCGGACTGAAGGTGTCCGGCCCGGCGGGGGCTGAGGCGCGGGAAGGCCCTGAGGCCCGGAAGGGGATGCCGGTACTAGGGACCCTGTCGTGCGCCGCAAAGCGTGTCCAGAGTCTCAGGGGTGAGGCAAGGCGCGGGGGTACATAGGGGGTGAGGTCATTAGGACTCACCTCAAAGGGGTCAGAAGAGAGTCTGAGCCCCTGGTGTAAGTAAAGTGTGAATGTCCAAGAAAGTGAAGAAGGTTGGGGAAAGTGACTAGAAAGAGAGAGTTTGTTCCCTAAATGAAAGCAAAAGAGTAGGAAAGAGTAGAAAAGCATAAAGTTTAGAAGTTTTATGTTGAAGTGTTCAAGAATTAAGTCAAGAGATTTGAAGTAGAGTGAGAAAAGCCGAAGAATATTTTTTTGCTTAAAAACCTGTATTGCCCATCAGTAGAGGGCAACTTTGAAATTTTAATTTTCAGTCTAAGGAAAATGGGACAATGTACTAGTAAGAAGAAGAAATCCCAAAAGGAAAATAACAAAGTGAAGAGTATTCCACCTGGTAGTCCCTTAGAACAACTTTTAGCTAAATGGGATTCTTCAGAGGCCACGAAAGGACTAGATCAGGTTAAAATGGTGTTTTATTGCACAGAAATCTGGCCAAAATTAAAATTACCAGGAGGGTGGCCATGGTTTGGAACATATGATGAGTGGATGTGCTGTCAGTTAAATCAATACCTAAGAACTCAAGAAGATCCAGACGTTAATCAGTTAGCCTATGCTGCTTGTTGGCAAAAGAGAGCCACGAGTAGAGAGAATATAAAAGTCTGCAAATTAAAAGAAAAAGAAAAGTGTGAAAGAAAGGAAGAGAAAGAAGAAAGAAAAGAAACTAATAAAAGATGGGACCCTCTAGACAATTTACCCCCTCCAATTTACCCAGAAGTGCCCCAAGTCCCTCAAAATCCTGTCCCAGTTCCCCTACTAACTTCCCCGAGTCAAACTCAAACTCCTTCAGAACCCTCTCTTCCTCTTCCCCCAGTGGTTCCATCATCACCTCTCCTTAACACCTCTCCTCCTCAATCCTTAGTACCTTCTCCCCCTACTCACCCAACAGCCCCTTTGCCACCTCCTTCCAATACCGTCCTTCCTCAGTCGTTATTAGCCTCCTCACTCCATCCCTTAACAACCCCAATTAAACCTTCCTCGAGCCCAAATCAAAGTCAACGTTCTTTAGCCCCGGTTATAACCCCTTCAGTTTCCCAAAACACAACCTCGTCCCTAGTCCCCCTTCCTCCCACAGTACCATCCTCTGCTTCTCCTCCTACAGATTTTACTACTCCCCCATCACCTACAGTAATTCCCCTGTCACCCCCTAATTGGGAGTTAACCAAAACCCCTACAGACTCCCATGAGTCATCCCATTCTCCTGGAAACCCCCAGGAATCCCTGACCCAGATGGTGTTATCAGTTAATAATGTAAGTGAAGGACCCTATTGTAACATCAGGTCAAAAGCCTTAAAGCCAGAAAGACTTTTTCCCCTCAGGGAAATGCTTATGGGAGGAGTGATTGGAGGAGTAGGATTTGTAAATGCCCCATTAACAGCGTCTGAGGTAAGAGGATTTAAGAAAGAGCTAGGAAATTTAGTTGAAGATCCCATAGGTATTGCCACACAGTTAGACCAATTCCTTGGACCCAATGTTTATACATGGGGAGAGTTAAATTCTATATTAAACATCTTGTTCTCCCCTGAGGAAATACGAATGATCAGAACAGCAAGTATCAGAATCTGGGAAAGGGAAAATAGGTTAGGGCCACCTGGAGATCATAAATTATCAATAGCTGACCCGGGGTGAGACCCAAATCGAGAAGAAAGGAGATGGAGAAAGAAGTTAAAAATGTAAGTATACAACTTTAAACTTTTTTGGAGAAAAGGGGTTAAAAGTATCTCCAAGTAAACTACAGTTTGTGGAAACTGAGGTCACTTATTTAGAACACATAATTAAAAAAGGGGAGTAAAAGGTTAAGCCCTGCAAGATTTTCAGGAATAGTATCTATATCACCTCTAAAAACTAAGAGAGACATAAGGAAACTTCTAGGCCTGTTCAGATACTGCAAGCACTGGATAGATAAGTACACTCAAGGGGTCAAATTTCTTTATGGTAAATTAATAGACCAAGAACCAATGAATTGGATGGAGAGTGACGAGAAGCAGCTACAAGATCTAAAAGAGAAATTATCCTCAGCGCCAGTTTTAAGCTTACCAGATCTTAAAAAGGAGTTTGATTTGTTTGTAAACACCGAGGAAGGGATAGCATATGGAGTTTTAACCCAAGAATGGGGAGGATACCAAAAACCTGTGGCATTTCTATCAAAACTACTAGATCCAGTGGCCAGGGGATGGCCAGCTTGCGTCAAAGCACTCGCCGCTGCAGCTATTTTGATAGAAGAGGCTCAAAAGTTAACATTACAGGGAAAAAATAAAGATACATACTCCACATGATTTGAAAACAATTTTAAGCCAAAGAGCTCAATGGTGGCTCACAGATTCTAAAATCCTAAAATATGAAATTATACTAATAAATACAAATAATCTGGAACTAACAACATCAAAAAGCTTAAATCCAGCCCAGTTTCTCTCTGGCGAGCCCACCGAAGAGATAGAACACCACTGCCTAGAACCCATTGATATGCAGAAAAAAGTGAGAGAAGATTTAGAAGTCACAGCCCTTCCATATGGGAGAGTATTGTTCACAGATGGGTCATCCCGAGTGGTGGAAGGGAAAAGAACATTCCGGATACTCTGTGATTGAGGGAGAGAAAATGGAAGTCTTAGAAAAGGGAAAGTTACCAAGTAATTGGTCAGCGCAGTACTGTGAAATATATGCACTAAAGAGAGGGCTAGACTTACTTAAAGATGACCAAGGGACCATTTACACAGACTCTAGATACGCCTTTGGTATCATGCACGTGTTTGGGAAGATTTGGGAAGGACGAGGATATTTAAATTCAAAAGGGAAAGACTTAATACACACAGAATTAATAAAGTCAGTGTTAAAATCTTTACAAAGACCAGTAGAAATTGCAGTAGTCCACATAAAAGGGCATCAAAAGGGAAATACGCCTGAGATAAGGGGAAACCAGTAAGCTGATAAAACAGCCAGAGAAGCAGCTTTAGAACCAGGAGAACCAGTAAAAATCCTTAAATTTGAGAAAATACCAAGAGAAGAAGAAGAAGGGATAGAGCAAGTGTTTAGTGAAAAAGAGCAGAAAGCAATAAAAGAATTAGGATTACACCAGAAGGAATATGGAGGATGGTTAACAGCTGACGGACAGAAACTTTTGAATAAAGCCCTAGCCCAAAAAATACTTACAGAAACACATAATTTAACCCACTGGGGAACCCAAGGGTTATGTGACCATTTCCTAAGGGAAAACCTATGTATTGGAGTACACAAATTAGCAAAAGCAGTTACTCAAGGATGTATAATAGGTCAGAAAATAAATCAAAAATTATGGGGAAGACTGAGCCTGGAGAGAGGGAGTTAGCCTTAAGGCCCTTCCAGAACGTCCAAATTGATTTTACTGAGATGCCCCCTGTTCAAGGTTACAAACACTTGCTAGTGATCATAGATCACCTTACCCATTGGGTAGAAGCATTCCCTACAAAAAAGGGAAACAGCAGAAGTAGTAACAAAAATAATATTCGAAGATATCCTCCCTCGGTATGGGCTGATAAATAATATTGATTCAGATAGAGTGCCACATTTCACAACACAAATTCTACAACAGGTAACACAAGCCTTAGGGATAAAATGGAGGTTACACACCCCATGTCATCCCCAAAGTTCAGGCAGAGTAGAAAGGATGAACAAGACCATTAAAAATGTACTAACTAAACTAATAGCAGAAACTCAACTAAATTGGCTTAAATGCTTACCTCTAGCATTATTGCGAATCAGAACACAGCCACGAGCAGATATAGGAGTGTCACCATATGAAATGTTATTTGGGCTTCCCTTTTTGTTATTTCCTTATAGTTCTAAAGACTATCTGGAAGGAGAGGAAGTCTCTAGAAAAATATCTAAAAACCCTTGGACAAACCCTAGAAAATCTCAGAAAGAAAGGCTATCTTCCTCAAACTTCCCCTTTGGATGCAAATGTGCATAATATCAGTCCTGGAGATTGGGTATTAATCAAAATGTGGACTAATACCCCGCTGACCCCGAAGTTTTAAGGTCCCTACCAAGTACTGTTAACAACTCACACAGCAGTGCGCACTAAAGAAAAAGGATGGACCCACATCACCAGAGTTAAAGGGCCGGTACCCCCTCCTGGAGAGAACCTGAGTTCAGCACCCTCACTGGATGAAACCGAGTGGACAGTAACACCACATCCAAAGGACTTGAAATTAACCTTTAAAAAGAAATAAGAGATAACAGAGACTGTGAAAACCTTTTTCAGTTGCCTCTCCCATAATCAACGGACTCAAAAAAAAGGGGGGGCACAATAAGAGTTAATTTATGTAAACCTAAGTCAGTTTTTGTAAGTACCAATTTAGATAAGTTTAAGTAATAGATATATTAGAAAAGCATAAGGGTTTTTTGTTAATTTTTAAAGATTGTTTAAGTTTTATAAGTAGCAATTTTAATAAGTTTAAGTAATAGATATATTAAAAAGTATGTTTTCTTATATGTAAATTTTAAAAGTTGTTTAAGTTCTATAAGTAGCAATTTGAACAAGTTCAAGTAATAGATAAATTAAAAGAGTATAAGTTCTTTTAAGAAAAAAAAGGTAAATCTCCTACAGAACATTCTCTAAAGGCAACTAAATTAATAGGGAAGGGAAGTGGAAGCATGTAAGTGGGTTCTTTAGGAGACCTCTCCACTCCAAGAGGCAAGGCCGGGTGGAGCAAGAGATCCAGGAAGGATGGCCCATAATGGACTCTTAGGAGGGATCGTACTGATGATGTTCATAAAGCACACCTACGAAACAAAAGCCTGTACTAACTGCTACCATCCAGTGTACGATGGAGAGGATCTCAGATCCTTATTCAGGGTCCATGCTAACGTGAACCCAAACTGCTTTGACCACTCCCAGTTGAATACTTGCCAAGAGAATGGAAAAGTTTATTGGACCACAAAAAACACAGCTAGTTATGCACAGCGCCTATTTGGAGAATGTCCTATAGGAGATACTTGGTTATGCTTTGAAGCAGATCACAAAGGATTGAGAGATATAATAAAAGAAAAAGTGTTGACAACAAAAATTGAAAAAAGCCTAGACATCCCATCAGGAAAAAACCTGTTCATTGACTTAGTAGAAAGGATCAGTCGAGAATTAAATTTAACCGAGTGCTGGATATGTGGAGATACACAAATGTCTGAAATATGGCCTTGGGAGGGAATTTGTTTAAGCCTTCTAGAAATTCTAAAATAGAAACAAACTGAACAGAATACACGAAGTCTAAGAACAAGAGGAAGAGAGAAGTGGGATCTCAAATGTAAAATCATTGGGGAAGAATGTATTATGAGGACAGGAACCAGATATCAAACCCGTGTAGGAAAATTAATGTGTAAAAGGTATATAATAGTGACAAACTCAAGTGCTAAATGGGTTCCCAAAGGGCCTAACAAGTATTGGTCAACTGAGAACACGGAAAAATGTATCTATAATGAGAGGTATGAATTATATGAATGTATTGACAAAGCTATAAATCCTTTTTGGGGAATAAAAGAACTGTCTCGATTTTGGCAACAGCCTTTTGAAACTAGGGAAGATTACTGGGAAGCTCCAAATCACCTGTTCTGGATCTGTGGGGATACTGCTCATACAAAATTACCTGGGGATTGGTCGGGAAGCTGTACAATAGGGATCATAAAGCCAGCTTTCTTCCTGTTACCCAAGAGATTAGGAGCACACCTAGGAGTCCCAGTATATGACAATCTGGGAAAAGTCGAACGAAAGAAAAGAGATACTCTAACAATTGGTGGAGACCAAAAATGGAAAGGAAAAATATGGACCCCAGAAGAAATCATCAAAACCTATGGACCAGCTACATGGGCGCAGGATGGGTCCTGGGGGTATCGCACTCCAATCTACATGTTAAATAGAATCATTAAGCTCCAGGCCGTCCTAGAAATGGTATCTAACCGAACAGCTCTCGCATTAGACCATATCAGTGACCAACTAACACAAACAAGAGCTGTAATATACCAAATACGTCTTGCTATAGACTTCCTTTTAGCAGATGAAGGAGGAATCTGTGGTAAATTTAATTCATCTCAATGTTGTTTAGAAATTGATGATAAAAGCACAGTAATCAAAAACATCTCAAAAGAAATCAGAAAGCTAGCCTATGTGGGAAATCAAGAGTGGACTCCTCTAATGGACACCAAGTGGTGGAATAGTTTTTGGTCATTCAAAGGGGACTGGTGGAAGAAAGCTGCATTTATGATAATTTGCTCAGTCACCGGGTTAATGTTCTTACCCTGTCTAATCCCATATCTAATTCGAACTATTACCTCCACAGTCCAAGTCAGTATCCAGATCCCTAAAGCAACCAGTCAAAAACAAACCAAAATGATGGTGATAGAGTCAAGAACCCGAACATGAGAATGCCAAAGAAATATATGAAAAGTTCCAAAAATGTAGAAAAATTTATTTTCAAGAAGAAGAGGTAACAAATTGATGCGAGCTAAAGCTCAATCAAAGAAATAAAGGGGGGAGTTGTTATAAACAAGTTCTATTCAAATGATCTATGTTTTAGTTACTTAATTGTTAAGTAACTCCATTAAGATTGTTAATGCTAGTTCTGTTCAAAGAATTTGCCTTATTCCTGTTTTAATATTGATTAATCACCTTATTTACTTGTTTGTTAATTAAGAATTCACCTTATTACCTGTATCTCTGCTCCCATTCATCAGATAGCATCTGAATATGCAAATAAAAAGAACACGGGAATTCTGGGAACGACTCAAGAACTAAAGACTCTGAAAAGCAGGGAACCCAACTAGAATCCAGGACTGAAGTTGCACTTTAGACTAGTGCAAGGGGCACGGGGGTACGCCGAAGCAGCTTTATTTAGTCGCCGTGCCCTGAGAAGGAGTCCCCCATCGCTGGATGACCCCTGCCCAGCGAAGCGAGACAGACTCCCCGGCAAGGGGAAAAAGCCCGTGAGGGGTGTGGGAGTCCCCAGCTTAGCTGTGAAGCGAAGCTGTGCGTACCTCCTCCTCCGCGTTGCCACAGGAGCAAGCAAGTTCCCCAGAGCCAAGCTAGATAATAAAAACATACAAAAGAGCAAGTCTCCAGTCTCTCTGACTCTCTCTTTTTTTTTCCAGAACACCCTTACTCCCAGCTGAGCCCCCTTTCCTCCCGGCTGAGCCCCCTTTCCCCTCAGCTGAGCCCCCTTTCCCCCAGCTGAGCCCCCTTTTCCCTGTCAGAGCCCCCTTTCCCCAGCTGAGCCCCCTTTCCCCAGCTGAGCCCCCTTTCCCCCGGCTGAGCCCCCTTTCCCCAGCTGAGCCCCCTTTTCCCCAGCTGAGCCCCCTTTCCCCAGCTGAGCCCCCTTTCCCCTCAGCTGAGCCCCCTTTCCCCAGCTGAGCCCCCTTTTCCCCAGCTGAGCCCCCTTTCCCCGGCTGAGCCCCCTTTCCCCAGCTGAGCCCCCTTTTCCCCAGCTGAGCCCCCTTTCCCCGGCTGAGCCCCCTTTCCCCAGCTGAGCCCCCTTTTCCCCAGCTGAGCCCCCTTTCCCCACCTGAGCCTCCCCCTTTCCCTGGGGCGGCTGCAGCTCGGCAGCGCCGGCCACGTGCCCGGGGCTGCGGCAGACGGGGCCCGGCCATGGCCCAGCTTCACAGCCGCTGGCAGCAGAGAAAGAAAACCTGCAGCTTTATAACAACTTCGAGCCGAGCCACCCTAAATGAAGCCGAGGGGTGGAAGGGAGGACACCCACCAGCCTCCCCCATCAGCACGGCTTTGCTTTGCGTCTCTGCAGCCCTGCAGGCCGGGGCAGAGAGCACATGGCTGCTGCAGGCCTGGGCAGATACAACCCTGTCCGGGCAACATGAAACTGCTAAGGCCTAACCCTTCCCTGAGAAAGAGAAGAAAGAGACAGAGTGGACGTAAAAAAGACACCACAAGAAGGGAAAGACCCCTCAGGAGTGAAAGTAGTCCACATGAAGTGGATCAAGAGTGAAAGAACTCCCATTGTCAATGATATCGGACAATGGGATTCAGGAAGTGGACTTTTTAATCTGGAGTAAACTATGGAAGAATGGACTGTCCTTTGTAACATCTTAATGTTGTTTGGGGGAAGGGGACTGATATGATTAAGATTTAAGCAGAATCTCAAAGCCCTCTCTCCTGGCTTAAAAGGAAGTCTCAGCCTTTGAGACAAAGATGATTTTAGAGAGAAAGTGATTTGAAGCCCTCAGCTCCTGGGGTAAAAGGAGGTCTTTATTTCTTTTGAGATAGAGATGATTTTAGAGATAGAAGAAGAGAATCCTTGTTTTGGACTAGAAGAAGCATTCCTAAACAGTACCCCAGATACACTGAGAGACCCATAAGTAGCCGGGGGAGCAGCACAATCTGCAAAAATTCTAGGTGGTTGCAGCTTGTGACATTGGGAGCCACTAGACTGTTGTAGTTTTGTGGCGAGTGTCTCCATAGTACTCTAGAGATACTCCTCTCCCAGAGTGATGAAGGATTATGTTTAAATGGTGAAACTGACTGAAAATCACAGGTTGTGTCTCTCTATGTAGTTTTGTAAGAAAGTTAACTGTTTGCAGGGGGAGGGAAGAGTGTTTTTGGAGTTTCATTCTGTTTTGTTTTAGTTTGGGTTTTTTTTTCCACAACTTTCTTTTTTCCATTCTTTTAGTGTGTGTTAATAAAACTATTTGCTATTTGTTTATTTTTAAGCTTGAGCCTGCTTTGCTTTTTCTCCTAAACTTTCTCCCACAAAAAGAGACTAAACACTAAGAACACTACACTGAATTGTAGCCACCAAAATTTAGCAAATGTAAAACCACTACAACAATCCACCTTGATCCTAGATGTACAAGTGCAGGAATCGAGGGGGAAAACAACCACAGTCCAATTTTTTTCCACGGATGTTGCTGCTCCAGTTTCCAGCAGACAGTTTTCCAGGCAGAATGGAGGGTCTGGTCATACTACTGACCCTATGTATAGAAGTCCTAGTCCATTTCTACAAGATGTTAGCGGGGAACCTTGAGATCAGTATTAGAGGGGCCCTGCCTCTAGCCAGCTGGAGGAGAGGGATAACTGGGTTTACTTGGCTGCGTGGATTCAATGGCCTGGCACAGCAGCCCCACAGGATTACAAGGCTTTGGTAGACACTGTTGCACATTGTACCCTAATGCCATCAAGCTATATAGGGACAGAATCCCTTTATATTTCTGGAGTGACAGGGGAGTCAAAAAAGCTAACTCTGTTGGAGGCTAAGATCAGCCTGACTGGGAATTAGAGGCAAAAGCACCCTAGTGTGCCTGGACCAGAGGCTCCGTGCACCCTTACCATAGACTGTATAGATACCAGGAGATAGTATTTCAGAGATCTAAGAGTCCAAGAGGGTATTGTGGGCTTTTGGTATAACTTCCCAGAGACAGAGGAAATTAAAAAGTGGTCTACCTTGCCTGGTCTCTCAGAAGACTCTTCTGTTGTGGGGTTGCCGAAGGCTAAAAAACAGCGGGTACCAGTCACTACCACAATGGTACATGGGAGGTAATGAGGCTCCAGCCAAGGCTCTGTAACTCCTACCCATAAGGTGGTTTGCTGACTGGAGAGCCAAGGAGTGTCAGCAGATCTGCGTAGCCCTTAACAGCCCCATATGGTCAGTTGCAAAGTCTGCTGGAGAATGGAAGCTGACAGTAGGCTCTCATGGCCTGAATGAAGTCGCTCTGTCTCTGAGTGATGCCATAGTAGACATACTGGAACTTCAGTATGAGCTGGAGTCAAAGGCAGCCAAGTGGTGC
This sequence comes from Hirundo rustica, assembly GCF_015227805.2. Taxonomy (NCBI): domain Eukaryota; kingdom Metazoa; phylum Chordata; class Aves; order Passeriformes; family Hirundinidae; genus Hirundo; species Hirundo rustica. Next base: position 65,378,735 of record NC_053488.1, read on the forward strand.
CACTACTGACATTGCTGATACGTTTTTCTCAATCCCTCTGGCAGCAGAGGGCAGGCCACCTGGAACCAACTGTGCCCAGGATGGAAGTGCAGCCCCACCCACCATCTGCCATGGGCTGATCCCGACTGCACCGGAGCAGGGTCAAGCAGCACACCTGGAATATATTGATGATATCTTTGTTTGGGAAAATACTGCAGGAGAAGTTTTTGAAAAAGGAAAGAAAATAATCCAAATCCTGCTGATGTGCCCACCTACTAATTAGAAATAAACAGAAGCTTTTTTAGGCACTGTGGGATTTTGGAGAATGAACATTTCAAATTAGTCTGATTGTAAGCTCCCTCTAGCAAGTGACAGAGAAGAAGAATAATTTTGAATGGGGCCCTGAGCAGCAACAAGCCGCTGAATAAACCAAACAGGAGATAATTCATGGTGTATCCCTTGGCCAGTCTGAAAGAGGCAAGATGTAAAAAAATGTTCCTTATACTGCAGCTGAAGAGAATAATAGTTCTTCCTGGAGCCTCTGACAGAAAGCACCAGGTGAGGCTTGAGGTTGACCCCTAGGTTTTTGAAATTGGTCATACAGAGGATTTGAGGCCTATTATACCCCACTAAAAAGGAGACACAAGGCAGCTTATAGACCCCACTTTAGAGGTGATTGGTAGTGAAGCACAGCACCTCCTGGTACACTGGTTGCCTGTGATGGGCTGTATGTTCAAAGGGAGGATCTCCTCTACACATCATGCAAATGATGTTACATAGAGTAAGTGGGTTGCAGTGGTCACACAATGAGCTTGGATAGGAAACCTCATCATCCAGGAATCCTAGAAGTGATCATGGACTGACCAGAAGGCAAAGATTTTGGAACATCATCAGAAGGAGAGGTAGTAAGTGCTGGAGAGACCCCACTATGCAATAAATTGCCAGAAAGGAAGGAGTGATATGCCTTTTTTATTTGGGTCCTTTCTGTCTTGTGGGAAAGCACTGGAGATGGAAAGCAGCTGTATGGAGTCCCCCACAACAAGTCACAGAAAATGCTGAAGGAGAAGGTGAATTGAGTCAGTTTGCAGGAGTGAAAGCCATCCAGTTGGCCTCAGACATTGGTGAATGAGAGAAATGACTGATGCTTTATACTGATCCACAGATAGTGACAAATGCCCTATGGGGGTGTGTCCTGGTTTGAAAGACAGGTATCTGCTAGGGAGAGGCGGAGCCTCTCTAGGAATGGGAAATTCCAATCCCTTCCCTCCAAGTTATTATAATTTAGAAGATTAAAGAGGGTTTTCAGTCAGAGCTATGGGGAAAGGAATAACAGTCCTTTACTAGTAAGTATAACAAGGCAAACAAACAACAACAGCAATAATAATAAACTAAGAACTAAAGAACTAAGAACCCCGAGGGGCTTTGTCTCACAAGTCCCGGGCAGTCTGATCTCTTGGGATCCCAAGAGCACCAAGCCGAAACGGTGGAAACTCCAGGGGCTGATGGCTGGAAACGGTGAGTTGTCCTGGCAGGCAAAGTGAGCAGTGCTGAAGAAGCTGCAGCAGCTGGACCCGGGCTGACCCAGATCCAGCAGGGCAGGCGAAGAGCTCCGAATTCCTGGGCGCTCCAGCAGATGATAGAATTCCCAAGATCGGACCCTTCATTAACAGTGAACTCCTCACGCAGCTAGCTGTCGCCTGACCATCCTCTCTGAAGCTGAGAGCAGAAGAAAAACCACCCAGCTCAGCTCCCGGAGCCCCCGAGCCTTTCCCTCTCCCCCAAACTAAGTGATCTACCGCCCTCACCGCTTCTTTTGTGTGGGTCAAGTACCCTTTAAGCATCAGTATTTAGTCTCTTAGCAATTTATGGGGGGGGTGGGGGGAAGTCTAGAGGGAAAGAAAAAAAAACCAAAACCAAATTTAACCCCCAGCAGGGTGGTTGCAGTAATGGAAGCAGAATGATTGGCAGCATAGGGGCAAACACATCTGGGCTGCTGCATTGTGGCAAGATGCCACAATGCTTCCTGGCTGGAGAGCCTGGTTGTGAAGCCACATCACATACCCAAGCATTGCACCACTGAAAAACATCGGAACAAACAGCAGGTGGATCAGGCTTCCAGGACTCAGGAGTCTCAGATAGTTCTGGACTGGCAACTCAAGGGTAAATTATTTCTAGCTTGGTGGGCCCATGACACCTTGGGACACCAAGGACACCAGGAAGAGATGCAACATAGAGATGGGCTTGGGACTGAGAGGCGGACTTAACCAAGGGCACTATCTCACGGGTTCTCCAAGAATGTGAAACATGAGCTGCAATAAAGCAGGCCAAGCAGACCTCTTTGGTACAGAGGATATGGCTGAAATACAAATACTAGGAGGCCTGGCAGATTTGTTATATCATACCCCCCCAAATCTGTGATGTCAAGTACCGTGTGCTTACAGTGGTGGAAGCAGCCAGCAGATGGCTGAGGACATGCCCTCTGCCTCATGCCACTGCCTGGAACACCATCCTCGGCCTGGAAAAGCCAAGTCCTGTGGCAACATGGCACTCCAGAAAGATCAGAATCAGTAAATAGAACTCCCTTCCTAAACAACCTCATAGACATTTGGGCCAAAGAACATGGCATTGAGTTGATGTATCAATCCCTACCCTGCACCTACATCTGGAAAGAATGAATGATGTAATGGGCTGTTAAAGACTACACTGAGAGCGATCGGTGGTGGGACACTGAAATGTTGGGATACACATTTAGCAAAGGCCACTTGGTTAGATACCAGAGGACCTGCCAACCAGGCTGGCCCTGCCCAAAACTTTCATATAGTGTAGAAGGGGATAAATTTCCCATCGTGCATACTAAAAACATGCTGGGAAAAACAGTCTGGGTTATTTCTGCCCCAGACAAAGGCAAACGCATCTGTGGGATTGCTTTTGCTCAAGGACCCAGGTGCACTTGGTGGGTAATGCTGGAGGATGGAGAAGTCCTGTGTGTGCCTCAATGAGATTTGATTTCAGGTGAAAATAACCAATGAATTAAACTGCATGATGTCTGTCACTATGCAAGTCTGTTACCACTTCTGTGTGTAGAAGTGGTAATAATGGCTGGGTGCATCTCCTCACAGAGCACCTCAAGGCATTGATCTTAACTACAACTGTTCTGGGGATCTCAGCCTGACTTCCCTCTGATCATCGCACTCACAAAGAATGAACCTTGATAAAACTGAACAAGCGCAGCAGTACTGGGATCAGAATGTGCCACATGCAACAATCCAACACCTCGCACCATCTTTTCTGCTAGAAAGGCTCTTACCAAGGATGAAGGCCAAGGTCATGGACCAAATTAATTCAACAGGCTTTTTTTGTGTGTGTGTGGATGTTTTATGAACACTTAACAAAGTGTTCCATTGACTAAGAGAATGAGGTTTGTATATCTATCAAAACAGATAAACAGGGAAGGTGATAGGATATTGGGGAGTGTGAAACTTGGCATGACATAAATGATACAGAATATGTGGTGGGTATTGTCCTGGTTACAGCTAGGGTGATTTCTTCTCAATACTCGTCACAGGGCTGTTTTGGATTTATAAAGAGAATGGTAACATAGCCATGTTTTAGTCTTTGCTAAATTGTGCTTATCTGAAGTCAAGGACTTTTTTTTCCCTCCTCATCTCATGCTCTGCCAGTGAGAAGATACACCAAAAAAAAAAGCAAACTGGGAGGAAGCATAGCTGGAACAAGTGACCTGAACTGGCCAAAGTGATGTTCCATAGCAGAGAACATAACGCCTGGTATATAAACTGGGGGAGTTACCCAAGAAGATGCGTACAGGAAGGGAAGTCTGGCATTGGTCAGTGGCTGGTGTGCAATTGCATTGTCCATCACTTGTCTGTTTTCTTTTTATTATTATTATTTCCCATAATTGTTGTATTTTACTTTCTTTTCAATTATTAAACTGTTCTTACCTCAACATACAAATTTTACTTTGACTCTCATCCCCATTCTACCAGGGGGAGGGGAAAAGAGAGGGGAGTTGAACAAGTGGCTACGAGGTGTTACATCTCCAGCTAGGCATAAAACTACAACACGTGTTTTTGAATATGTTATTTTAAACAGAAAACTGAAACATTTCAAAAATGTGCAAAAGGTCACAAGTAGCAAGTTCAAAACCTGCACTCCCAGAACCAATCTCCACAAAGGCAGCTAACAAGGCAGTGTTTTCAGCAGTTTCCTTCTAAGGAACTCACTTTTACAGGTGTGATGATCAGAGAAAGACTACGCTCCCATCTTCCCCAGTAAAATTACTGAAGAGGAATAAGGTAGCAGAAGCCCTTTTACCAGCAAATCACAGAAAGTGTCTGACCTGTGCTGTTACAGAGCAAACCACAGATTGCTGTTATGCATTATTTATTCTAAGTACTTAGAGGTCTGATCAGAAGAGATAAATGTAATGAATACTTAAGACTTAGAATTTAAAAGCTAATTAAGTATGCATATATAAATTTTTATTTACATAAGGCATCAAAATTGCCCTTTTTAACAAAAGGGTCATTCTTTCCTTTAATTAATACTTTGGTGAAAGAAATGTCACATTTAATAGAATATTTACTGCTATACTTGTTCTGAACAAGCAGGTATAATCCAATGTACAAGACGAAAAACCACAAAATATCCAAGCATACTGTTTCATGAATTAATCTGTAGAACAAAGAATTAAGGCTTGCTTGCATCACAATGATGATCAATCATGCATCATTTATTCCCACAAAGAATAAAATCCATTTCCAAGTGAAGCAGGAATAGCAGTAGTCTTGTATAATCCCCATATTGTTTACACGAAACAAAACCAATTTGGCATCTTAGAAATTAGATTGGAAAGTAGGGGGAAAGAGAGGAAAACAGAAAATGGTCCTTGCTTTGGAATCCTTTATAAACATTTTCAGTTTCCACCTGCAGGAACCCTTCAGTTTAAAGAGGAAAACTGGGACTTGTCAAAGTTTGAACTAAAAACATTTTCAGAAAGACTAGAGTTATGGTTTTATTGATGATGAATATCAAGTATCTAGAAAAAATACATTGTTTGGAATAATGAATTCCACACTGATATCCCCAAGTAAATGGCATATATACATTAGGCTGAGCCTGTTTAATAGGTGATTTATAAAAATGGTAAACCTGTATTATGCTTCGGCCTGATATAACAGTTCCTGAGTTTTAGATCCCTGCTAAGCCACAGCAGACAAAACTCTGAATGATGCAATGAAAAGGTTTGCAAATCACTTTCAGCAATAGTACACATTTTGTTCAGCAAATTTCAATCATCAATAAAAGTCAGTCTTCCAGGTCCTTCATTTTTCATCCACCGCCGGTATCTCTTCCATCGGGGATCCATGGCCATCTTCTTCTTTAACTCCTCCTCTTGTTCTCGTTTATACACCTGGTAAGACAGACAGAAGTTTTTAATAAGGATGAAGAAACAGCTTAACTGAGCCTCAAATGGGGTGTGTTTATACTTCATTTATTTGCCAGCTTATTGCTCTTACAAAAGACTGGAATGCAGTGCAGAAGCAGACCCCAACCAACACAAAGCATTGGAACACCTGCAGCCCAAGAACCTAGTGATGCTCAAGATGATTTGTGCTTTTGCTGAGTAGAACTACCTTCCTGTAACCTCCAAAACATTTTTTTGCTATATAAATAGATGCTCAATGAACAAAAGAAAATACACACTAAACAATGGCTAATATTCTAAAAGGCTAACCTTGTGAGACCCTTTCAGCACACATACTGTTCAAAGCAGCTGTTCAGCTCTTCATTTTAGCTCTTCATTTTAGTTCTCCCTTTTCAAAGTCACCATCTAACAGAATATTAGTATAGAACTTTTTGTTCCCAAGTAAGGTTCTCAACAAAGTTCAGAATATCTCAAAGATCCCTGCATCCAGTATTTACAGTACTAAAAGATAAACAATTATATTCTGTGAAGAAATGGTGTCACTGCAATGGAATCTACAGTTACCAGCAAAGTCAACAATCTTTAAAAAAAAAAAAGTCAAAAAAATGCAACAGCATCTGCATTTTTATTTTGAAAAGCAGTTTATGTAGATGCAGCCAGCATAAATCTCAATACTATCCATGATTTTATCATCTCAGTGTCATGTTACTTAGTCTGACTCAAACACCAATAAAATTAAGTGTTCTGCTATGCACAAACAAGATTTTTAAAATACATTCTAGATGGCTACATGAATACACAAACTCAATTCTCAGTGAACATAAAGGTTTCAAGAATCATTAGGAAACAGTAGAAATATTGTGGAGGTCTATAATGCACCTGTGTATTGAATTCCTGGTCTTTCCCATCCTAAAACAACAGTGGAAAATTGAACAGTATGTAAACAGACATCTCCAGTGATGAAGGAACAGACAAGCTCTTGGGGAGAAACACTACAGCGTTATTTTTCAGCCTACAAAATACATTACTGTTTCAAGCAAGGATATGGCAGTGGTACACAAAAGCACAGCTAGCATAAGAACAGAATAAAGCATGATTATTCTCCATTTCCAGAAATCCTGGAATGAGCAGAAGTCCAGGTGGCTTCTAAAAAAAAATCCTCTTCTAACACCTTCTACAAGAATTGATGAACTCATGACCAGATGGCACAGCAGACACTGAAAACTTTAATGCACTGGGCAAAAACTCATTAAAGCAATTACCTACAAAGACACTATTTCCTCTTCAGAAAGCCACAAAGCTGCAAAGTATGTTGGATAAATATTACTACAGAGGTGCACCTGTCATGCATTTGTCAGGGAAAATCAACTGCTGGCCACCACAGCGGTGGTGTGAGCTAAAAAGACTTCCCCTGTGGCAAATAACAGTAGCTCTTCCACATGCAGTGACCAAAGTGTCCTTAGTTAGAAACTGCATGGATGAGAAAGCAGGGCATTTTTTTCTCTACTACAGGATATCCATCCAATCTTTTTCCATATTAACATCTGCTTTAACTGGCAGCATTACTCAGTCTTTGGACTTCCAGATTGTTTTCTAGCAAATGCATCCTAACTGAACATGTATACATACCTGGCAGCTAATCCTTTCCTTACATTAACACCTATTTTACTATTTTCCTCTTCAACTTTGTAGGGTAATTCACCCTTGTCTGCCTTTGGAGAAACATTCTCTTTTCTCTGGTGTCCTGCTACCATCCCATCTCTTTTCCCAGCACATGCAGAACAGCAACACCACCTCCTTTTCCTCTTAAGCAGACTAAGTTCATATTCTCATGTTTTCCTTTAGAAACCTCCCATCCAAATGGCCCACAGATGCATCTCTGTGGAACAACAGAAGTGTTTTGTCAACCTGCCATGCCCCAGCATCCCAAGTAATTCTGGACTGCAAATTCCATGCTGTGGCTGATGTTCCTTCTCTCCTCTCACAATTTTTTTTTAAAATTATATAGCGACTATCTAGTATTGACTATTGATTTATTGACTATCTACAGCTAGAGTAGAAGTTGTGCCCAATGGAGGTTTTAATGCCATCCTTACTTGAATATACAGCACTGTAAGAACAGTCCATGATTCACCACAGGCCAAAGAACTATCAAAGGACAAATGGGAAAACCAAAACAAAACAGTAAAAAACAAACAATCAAAACCCCCTGAGGCAGGAATTAACAGCTTAGAAGACTGAAGAAATAGGAGTTTCAGGCAATTCAGACAATTCTTATTATAAGTTATTACTGTTCGGAGAACAGACAATAGTCTTCAACTTACCATAATAGCACACTGTTATTATTGCTCTGGGAGTGCTGGATAACTAACATTAGTTTTTCCACTAGGGCTACTGATAAGTAACATAAAGAGAAATTTTCAGTTTCCCTGAAGCTGCTGGATGCACCTTATTAAAGACTAATTAGCAAAAAAAGATAAATATATGTAAAAGTAGCTGGAACCAGTGGATGAACAGATAATGAGGAATACAGTGGCATTTTTTGCATGTAACAAGAAGAAACAGTGCATGCCCGAAGAAAAAGTTCAAGGAAAGGTCACCTGTAATACTGAAGCACTTAGTCAATAAAATCACCACAGACCCCTTCAGACAACTCTCTAGAATCATAATAGGACTTCCAGCAGGGGCTGGATGCATGCAAATTAGCTCTAGGAAAAGTGATATTTCTGTATCAGCTAGGAAGTATATTGTAATGAGTATGTATGATCATGATGGAATAAATACCCCACTGTAAAGTTTCACGACACACATTCAATTTGAGGATATATGCTTTGGGTGTGTCCGGTGCTGTAATAAGGAATACCTGCTTTCCAATATTTCAAATTGTGTTAAAAAGTTTATTTCCTGGCCGATTTCAGTATTACTACCCACCTCATAGTTTTCTCGTATCCATAGCTGCCGTTCAAGAAAGGTCTCTTTCTGATGATCTTCCAGACTGTCAAACTGAGACTGAGACATTTTCATGTATCTTCGTATGATATACAACTTCTCTTCCACACCATACTCCTGCCCTTTAATAGTGAAACAATAAATCCACCAGCAGTACCAAACTATGTATTTGCACCAGTAAAAAGGAGCAAGAAGGATCTGAAATAGAAGGATATCATAGATTTTGGGTTTCTGATAACCACCCTTTATATCTATTTTATTTTTAATAATGTCTTTGATAATTTCTTCCTCCTCTTCACGAATTTCTTCTTTAGACCGCCTGTTCTTGCCTTTTTCTTTAGTCTTGTTGAGTAAACCTTGTTGCCTGGCAATCTCAGTAGCTTGTATACGGTATTTTGGCACAGATGCTAAGTAGTTGATAGCTTCATTGTAACTACTCCACCAGCTGAAGAACTGTAATTTAAGAACAGTAAAAGTAAAAAACATGTTTTAATACAGATGCATTCCTATTTAGGGGTTTCCCAGGAAAGGAAAAAGTAATGCTGTCACACACTTTTAACCACCACAGTTACATTACAGTAATGGCAAAAAAAAGTTAACAGTAATTCTGTGGTATCACAGAAGCTACAATCATCCCTCCAGACTCAGTGAAGCACCTGGAAAATGGATGTATAGAAGTGTATCTCACAGCAGTTCATGATGACAAGGAAGGCCAAGCAGACACTGTTCTGAAGAGTTTTGCTCCCGAGTAGATGGCAATCTCCTGCAACTTAAGACCAGGCTGTGCCAGCCATTCTCAGAAGCCCCGCCTCTTATATTTATAAATATAGGAGCTAGTATATGAACATTTAAGTATAAAATTGTTATCCATTTAAAACAGTTCACTGAACATAGACAAAGTATATGACAATCTCATTAGTCTGACAGCGTCCACTTTACAAGACTCAACATACCTCTCTGATCTCCAGCTGCCGGCTGTATTTCAAGAGAGTTGGGGAAAAAAACCCTAACAACAAACCAGAAATATACTGTCTGGGTGAACACAGACTCATACAACATCCTGAATTGGAAGAGACCCACAAAGATCATCAAGTCCAACTGCTAGCCCTGTACAACACAACCCTAAGAATGCTTCCTTCTAAAGACAGAAGAAGCACAAATTACTTGCTGAGAACAGATACTGTTGCCATCTAGTGTCTTGTAAATGACTTGAGATGAGACATGAAAAACATGGAAGAAACTAGATAGGAGGGAAAAAGTTAGCAGCTCACTTTCATTCTTGGGACATCCAAGCACGTCTCACTGAAGCAACTTTTTAAACAATGACGCATTTCACACCATTTACCAAGACAAATTGCAGACCCACTATAAACCCACTATACAACCTTAGCAAAGGCCAAGAAGCAGAAACAACAGAAAGCAAGATGGGCAAACCAGTTTACACAGATGCTTACACTGAATCTAGAACCATTTGGCAGGTGGACTCCAGGGAAGTGAGTGTCTGCACTCACAGACAAAGTAAGATATGAAATGAAAGTTTGCCATTGGAACTAAATCTGAAGAGAAGTAAGATATTTGGTTGAATATGCCATTAGAATTTATTATTCCAAGTTTTCAAATTCTGATCAGCATACTTTTTATTCTAACTTCCAATATCCCACTAAACACTGAGCTACCTGCACCACAGCATAGACGAAGAGATCTTCATCTCTTAAAATTCCTGGGTATTTTAAATGATGTTTTGAACCAGTGATTTAAAAGATCCTAGAAAGTTATGCATTTTCATCCTCTTGTCAACAACAGCACAACTGTTTTCATTACAACACAGGGGGTTTTCTTGGCCTTGGATCTACCACCTTCAGAGTAAACTCTGTTGAACTGAATCTGCTTCTCTCCTGGCTTCATCTATGTGGCGTTTAAAATATACCGCAATGCAACATTCACATTTTAGTAAACTCCTGATATTCAGTCCTATTGCCTGAACTGAGTCTTGAATTCAGTTTGTTACTAGTCTGGTTTTTTTTAAATTTACTCATGTATCTTGACAAACTGACACACATTATTTGGGGCACTAGTCCTGCCTGAGCTATCCTGAGCCTGCCAAGAAGAACTGAGTAACTTCTTCAGAAAATATGCACCTTGTCTCAGCAAAATTAAAAGAAACTGATCTCTACCTTTGTTTAAGGTGCTAAGTACCTCCTGACTTCAGGATTTTTATAGACACCATATGGAACTGGACAACAGCATACAGGAACAGGGCTCCTCACCGACACTTTTATTAAATGGCACATTATGAGAGCTGTCACTACTTCTCTTCTTGTTCAGAAACTCACAAAGCAGTATGATGGAAACATGAAATTTTACCTGAAACACGGAGATGGCACACACTGTAACCAGGATCACTATTGTGACATCTACTTTGGGCGCCAGTCTCCTGCTGTAGTAGTGGTAATAATGCCTGTAATACTCTTCAGGATGATCCAGCATGTAGTCATAATCTTTACGTGTTTCTTCATCCTGCAGGATGAGATGAAAAACTCATTCAGGTTTAAATTCCTGCTTTCACTTGCTCTATTATACCTGTGTTTTACATCTCATTAAGGACCATGCTGCTGTAAAACTGGAGAGCCCAAGTGAGTATGAAACAGGAAATTTGTCCTTTTGCCATATTCCTCATTAACTTGTTCTCACACTTATCTGCCCATGCACATATGACATACCTAGCTTAATAAGCAGGCACTGTGCAAAGGCATTTAAAACTAGAAAACACACAAGTAACTAAAAATCCGCAGAGTAAGTTGTTTAACTTCAGAATAGGAAGTCCAGATGGAGTGGAGTTAATAAGTATTGCTCAGGACAAGATTTTCAGACCAAACAACCTATTAGGAGATTGTTTCACAAAACTTAAAGGAATTAATTTACAGGACTATGGAATCTGTCCAATGGAAGGCCAATTCAAAACCTCATTGTTTTCATGTTCTCTGAGTTTTTCATAATTTTCCTCCATATAATTGTGGTAAGTGAAATTTAATTTTGCCAGGCTCAACTGCATTCCTTTCAAACTCTGTTCCCCCTTCCCCTTGGGGGAAAAAAAAAAAAAAAAAAAAAAAAAAGGTTCCCTTTCCTAATCCCTTGTAGCCTTGAAACACTTAACAAGTCTCCTTCTTCCCTTCCTGGGTTCCATCTTTGCCAAGTCACACATGCTTTGCCCTGAGAAGCCTTCCCTTAACAGATTCCATACGCTACTCGAGTCACTGCTACTTTAAAAGGTATACCTCCAAGATAAAGCCCAGTAGGTTGGTTATAAATAAATAAATAAATAAACCAAATAAATTTAAAAAGTACGAATTCTAGACACAGAAGGATTTTCAAGAGCATTCCATCCTCCTTCCCGTACTCTCGGGCTGGCTACGGAAGGAGGATTTTTCGGGGTGTTTCTCCTCCCCTCCCTGACTGCTTACCGGAGCGGCTCCGGCCGTGGCGGCGGTCCCGCTCTCTCACCTTGAGGGTCTCGTAGGCGGCGGCGATGAGCAGGAACTTCTCGTGCGCTGCCTGCGCCCCGCTGCCCTCGCCGCCCGCGGGCTCCCCGCGGTAGCGGTCAGGGTGGTACTGCCGGGCGAGCTGCCGGTAGGCGCGGGCGATCTCCGCCTTGCTGGCCTGCCGGCTGACGCCCAGCACCTCGTAGCAGACTCGGCGGCCGCAGTAGAGGCGGTCGCTGAGGCCCCGCGCCGGCCGCGGCAGCAGCGCCGCGCACAGGCACAGGCACAGCACCCACCGCCCGCCCGGACACCGCGCCGCCGCCGCCGCCGCCATTTCTCCGCCGCCGCCACCGGGGCCGGGCCGCGCTCCGCGCCGTGCGCGCGGCCGGCGGCGGGGCCGGCGCGGGAGGGCGGGCGCGCGACAGGGGGCGGGTCGCGACACAGCCCGCGCTCGGGGGTGGCGGTGAGCGCGAGCGCGGCCTGTTCCAGGCGCCGAGCGCTAGGAGGGGTCCTTTGTCCCCGATTTCTCAGGGGCCGCTGCCGCCCCGTTCTTCCAGCCGGCAGTGTGCCATTGCGTGGCGCCCACGCCAACGGAATCCTGGGATGGCTTCGGAAGAGCACTGTCAGCAGGTCGATAAGGTGATCCTGCTCCTCTACTCAGCCCTAGTGAGGCCGTATCTGAACTGCTGTGTTCCGCTCTGAGCTCCTCAGCTCAAGAAAAACACGGAGGTACTGAAAGCGGTCCAGAGGAGGCCGCAAAGGTGATGTGAGGTCTGGAGCATCTCTCGGATGAGGAGAGACTGGAGGAGCTTGGCCTGTTCAGTCTGGAGAGGAGACGACTGAGCGGGGATCTCGTTAGTGCATATAAATATCTCGAAGCCGGGTACCGAAAAGGGTGGTGCCAGACTGTTCAGTGGTGCCCAGCGATAGCATGAGGAGCAAAGGCCATAAACACAAGAAGTTTCACCTCAACGTGAGGAAGAACTTCTTTACACCGAGGGTGGCAAAGCACTGGAACAGGCTGCTCAGGGAAGTCATAGAGTCTCTCTGTCTGGAGATATTCAAAACCCACCTGGACATGTTCCTCTGTCACTTGCTTTAGGTGACCCTTGCCTTGGCAGGGGGGTTAGAGTATGTGAAAAGTGCATATTATATGGCTCTACGCAAAATATTTACTATATGTATTATGTTGTATTGATTGTTAATGTTGTATTAATATTTTGATAGTATAGTAAATGTAGTTTTGTAGTTAAAATGTAGTTTTTATGTACCAACCACAGGAAAACGTAAATCTTTCAGAGAAAAAGGAATTTACTACTTCCTTATCAGAAGAGACCAACTTCTCCTGCCTTGCTTAGCCCTGAAGACGCCATAGAGATTAAAGGAAAAAAGTGATACTAACCAGAGACAATTCTTTGTTTGAATGGAATTTATGCATCATGTATGAAATGTATGAATATTCAACAAGCTATTGTTTTTAAGAGATAATCCTTTGTTAACCGGGGTCCCTTCTCCGTAGCTTTTTTGCTCAGGGAGGCATCCAGATGTCTGTAACTTTGTTTTTATTGTCTCGTGCTGTCCTAACCCTAATTGTTCAATTTTTTACTCTTAATTCTATTTTTATAACCATCTTGTTTACTATTAAACTATCAAAATTTTAAAAACAAGTGATTGGTGTTTTTCACAGAGTAGATGGTCTCCACAGGTTCCTTCCAACCCCAGTGATTCTGTGGTTCTTCCAGGGAAGAAACCTTTGAAGTACTTCCTGAGCCTGTACCTGGTTTAGACTTTCTCTTGGCAGAACTCAGGGTCTGACTCTAGCAGTGTGGAGATGGATGGTGGTTGCTGCGACCTCTCCCTGAAAAGCATCTCTTCTGGAGAAGCCGCTCGGGTGGGCGCACAGGCAAGGCACCCAAGTCCACACACGCACACACACCACAGCTAGCTCAGTGAGGAAAGGCAGGCAGGGTCTCCTGTGTACTGTATAAAGTTGCAGCACACTTTATTTTGCAGACCCAAGGTTTATTTTGCACGCCCAAGGTTTCAGGGACAGAAGGACCCAGAGCAAAGGAATGTCCCGTGTTAAGTATGGGGTCAGGAGCCAATGGTCTGAACACAGGGGCGGTATGAGGGCAGGACAAAAGGCAATGACCTCTAGAGAATATGGGGCAGACCATCAGTGAAACCACAACCAAGGGGGAAACAGTGAAAGGAGAAACCTTCTTGAACTGGGGACAGATATGAACAACAGAAGTGGGCAAGGCCCATGGGCCAGTGAGGAAAGCAAAACTGAGGTGGATTAACATAAAGAGCACCCTGCGGGGAAGCCTTTTTTCTCATCCTCAGCTATATGAGGTATTCTCAGAGCCAATGGTAGATTCTTCCAGGACAAAGCTCTAGAAATTTCCCAGACAGGCTTAGCAGTGTCCACATCTGACCACCTGTGATGTGGGGTCCAACGCAACTTAAGTGGCAGTCCCATGTTGGGTACTGACCTGTGCACCCATCTATGGCCCAGAATCTCAGGAATGCTCCTGCTGCCCGAAACCACAACTGATAGGTGACCTCATCTATATCTAGAAGTATCTGAAGCAAGGGTGACAGATTTCCACCTGAACACACAGAGAATTTCTTTACTGTGCAGGTAACTGCACCTGGAACAGGTTGTCCGAAGAGGTTGTGGAGTTTTCCTCACCTGAGAGATTCAGGAACTGTCTGGATGCAATCCTGGGCTATGTCCTCTAGGGTAGCCCTGCTTAACCAGGGAGGTTGGACCAGATATCCTTCCAGCCTGACCCATTCTATGATTCTGTGTAATTCTGTACACACCGCTCCTTGAAATGGTGGCTTTATAGTAGGTCTGCCCCCTGTGTTGTCCTGTACCCCAAGACTTCTCTTGGAAAGGAGGATTACATCTCAGCTCTGGTGTAACCAGCAGGAACATCTCCTCAGTGTTTGACCTTTCCTAGGAAAGCAGATACAGGCTTGATGCTGTAAATAATCACCACAAAAAAGCTTAGCTCGTCAGAGAGCATGTGCTGTTCTTAAAGCTAGAAATAAGTGTGCCTCCTGTGTGGCTGGTCTCCTCTGCCTGTCTCCTTTTTGCACTAATAAATGCTTATAATTTCCATCAATTGTGGATGGGTCCCAAATCTGCTCCCTCAAAAAAAAACCAAAAAAACCAACTTGCTCTTTGCAGTTCAGTAGAGCCCAGCCTCTCAGCATTGGAGGCTGGGAGTCAACTCAGACCCTGACCATAAAAAATTGTGGTGGGCTGTGCTCGGCTGGGTGGCTCTGGTGCACACCAAGCTGCTCTATCACTTCCCCTTCTCATCTGGATGGGACAGAGTGAGTAAGATGCAAAACAACTTATTGGTTGACATCAGGCAGTTTACTAAAGCAAAAGCAAACATTTATGCATGGACAAGCAAGGAGGAAGAAAATAATTTTATTCTTTATTTCCCACCCGGAAGCTATATCTGGCTGTTTAGTGGAGAGTGGAACTTCAGGATGCATAGAGGTTGCTCTGGAAGGCAAACACTGTAAAAAATGCTTTTGTCACCTTTTTCTTCCTGACTCGAGAAACAAGCCATTCCTCTGACACCTGTCACTGACACTCACGTCTGCCTTGGGACTGGCCCTGGAGACGTCGCCAGCTGCCCCGTGCCACCTGCAGGAAGCAGTACGGGAGCTGGAGAACGGGCGCCACGCTGTCTGCTTCACGAGGTGCCCTAGCGACCCCTTGGCTGAGGCATCTTGCCAACATGCTCCTTACAGAGATCACATATGGCATCGCGGAGTTTCGGAGAAAGACGTAGTGTGGTGGTCTCTCTGAGCAACCCCAGAACGGCAAGCGAGGATTTCGACGGAGCGACTTTATCCCTTCGGGAAATGGCTTTGGAATAGAGGCTCGGCAGCGCCTGCGGCGGCGGCGGGGCGTCGCCGTGCCGCTCGGTGGGCGGGGCCATGCCCGGCCGCGGGCGGGGCTCGCCGCCCTCCCCCTGCTAGGTCACCCACGGCCGCGCGGGGGCGCCTCACGCCGCTCCCGTCCCCTCCCGTCCGGTGCCTGCGCTGCCGTGCCGAGCTCGAAGCCGGCGCGGCCGCCATGGAGGTCAGCGCGGACTCCGGTCAGTGCTGCCCGCGTAAACCTCCTCCTCGGGGCCCGCGGGCGGGGCGGCGGCGGCGGCCGGGGCCGGGGCCGGGCTGTGTACGCGACGGGGGCGGGCGGTGGGGACGGTGGCTCTCCCTAAATATAAACTGGTGGTGACAGAAGAGCGGGCGCTGCCACTGGCGAGCGGAGCTGCAGGGAGCAGGACGAGGAGGAGGAGGAGGGGGTGGAAGAGGTGGAGAGGGAGGAGGAGAGAGGCAGCTGCCGGCCCGGTGCTGGTGCCCGAGAGGGGTGGGAGGTGCGGAGCGTCTCACGCCGCCTCCCCTCCCTCCCCAGCCGGCAACATGGCCGCGGCCGCCCAGGACGAGCTCAGTAAGTGCTCGCGGCGCAGGGACTCGCAGCGGGGGCTGGCGGGCGGGCGGGCGGGCGGGCGAGCCGGGGTTTCCCCACAGCGGGTCTCCTCTGCGGTGGGGCCCGGCCGGACGGTGACGGCAGCGGGGTCGGACCGGCCCTGGGAGGCCATCTCGGGAAGCGGAAACGGGGAGCAGCGGCACCTCCCGCATCCCCGGCCCCGCGGCAGGCACATCGGCTGCGTGACCTTGTGGGGAGATGGCGGCGGCTCCTGAGACGGAACCTGGGGTCGCCGGTACCCCGGTGCAGGGGGAGCGGCCTCCGCCCACCGCTCCTGAACGGGGGCAAGCGGCAGCGCCTCTGCCCGTCGGTGCTCTCGCCCTGCGTTGTGCGACCGCCGTGTTTGAACCACGGCCGCCGTGTGTACACAGCGCAGGCTTGGTACGTCCAGGGGCGTGTTCCCCCAGTGCCCTGAGGTGCTGTGCCGGGTGGTGGGTACGGGAGCGCATCGCGGCCGCCCCTGCAGCGCTCGGCACATGACCGGAGGTGCCGCTGCCACCGAGCATTCGAGACGGCGGAGCTCGGCCCTGCCTTCTTGTCACCTCCAGAGCCCTTTTTTCAGAGACTCTGGGAGAGCACACGATCAGCTGCTCTTTGGAGGAGCTTATGAAACTTCAAAAAAAGTGGCTTTTCTTTCCTTGCTTTTCCTAGCCGGGTATTAAGCTGGTTTTTATCTGTGAAAGAGTTAATAGCAAGATAGCATATGACTCAGCCAAATGAGAGAGCCTTTGGTTGCCCTGAAATAGTACTTGGCAGTCGTCAGAGAGGAAGGGCAGAAGAAATACTTTGAGCATATTTGAGCACTATTGGCTTTCAATACTAAAGAATTTCTGTGTGCTGTTTTTTTGTTTGTTGGTTGATTTGTTTGTCTTTTAATTGTGAGCTTCTGTGTAGCTCACAATCCTAATTCTGCTCTTTGTTAGATGTTACTGGAACTAGGCTGAGTGATATGATAATGGTAGGGTTGTCCCTTATGTAGCCAAGGTTCTGTGGTGGAGTAGAGAAGAGTCTTGATCCTGTACTGATCCTACAACTGGAAGACCCAAATGCCAAGCTGTTTTTTCCATTGACAACTGGGATAAATTGATGTAAAGACAGTGGAAGCTCTCACTGCTGCTGTAAACCAAGAGATTTTGTTGTTAGTTTTACAATGCTGACGTGATTCCCTTTGGTGAAACCAGTCCGTGTGAGATCTCTTATTTGTAACTCCTGGTTTTTATCTGTGTGTAATCCAGCTTTCCAGGCTCCAAATCTGATCCTGTAAAAAATTAGTCCTCAACTACGTGCCTATTGTACACAGCTGTTTCTCTTAAAGCTGGGCTAGAAAGACAAATGTCTCAAGACTGAGATTAATCATTAATAATGTCATTCAGGTTGTTTGTCCACTGCATCCTTCCAAAATGAGGGAGTTTTATTGGATTTTTTAGAAATCTTTTTTGTTTGGGTGGGGGGAGGAATCTCCTTTTGGGTTTGTTTTCTTTTTTTTAAGTTTGTTTTTTTGTGGTAGCTCCCTGTGGCTGAATAGAAAGTACCATCATCTTAAATAAAAAACAGATTAAAGCTAATGAAAAAGAGTAAATTCATGTAGAGAAAGCGGGAAACTAAACCTCCATGGTGGCTTACTCTCTTCTGATACACCCAAATAGTTAAATTTCAGCATATTTGGAAAGAAATCCTTTCTTTTATAGGATGATGACTAGTCCTGAAATAGCAAGAGTAATTGCCATCAGTTTTAAATTGAAAAATTAGGTTTCCTTGCTTTATATTTACATGGCTATAGGAAACTTTCATCTATAGCCCCAGTCAAACATGGAAACTCTGTAAATGCTGTGTAACGGATGCTTCTCATTTTAGAGGACAGGTTGTTTGAAGGCAGCATAAGATATGGCAGTTTAAAAATTAATGCAAAATCAGTAAATTGTCCCTAAAGCCGTAAGATTTCAGATACAAGAGAGGCAAGTTAACTTCAGGAAATAGTAGTCATCCATTCAAATGGAGAGCCTGTGCCTGGCATATTGCAAATTATTTGGGTTCTGGTGTACTAGTCAAGCTTTTACATAAGCTTTTCTATAAACTGAAAGAATAAGATGGGAAAAAAGACCATAATATATCCCCCCTCCAATAAGTCTTCCTAGCCTTTTCCAGCCACATCTTGTAAAACAGCCTGGTGACTGGCCTGTTTGTACAAGTGCTCCCTTTAATGTTGTTGGCACACAATGGGTTACTGATAGAGACAGGAATAGCACCAGCAAATCCTGACTCACTATTTGCTGCTATAATCGTACTATATATGTTTTCTGCCAGAGTCTAATAACATTTGAATGAGAATTTGACTCCTATTTTAGTAGTTGCACAGCAGATGAGAACTTTATTCTTTCTTCTGCATATGGAATAATTCAGAAGCAGTTGCTTAGTTCTAGAGGGACAAAAGGGTGTGTTAGAGCTTTTGCTTTAGCAGAAACCTGCCCCTAAAACTACCCCTGCCATCTAGAAGGTGAAGTTGAAATGCTTTTGTGCCCAGAACTCTTCATTTGATGTAGAGCGCTTTGGAAAAAATGTGGGGGGATGCTTGTGCATGTAATAGTTCTACAGAGTTCATGTAATAGGGGAGGGTTTATGGGGTTTTTGTTTGATTTACTGAAACCATTGCAGAAATTACTTATTTTGTAGCAATTCCACCAATCTGTCAAACTGATAATTCTCAGGAAAGTGAAGATAAATTCTGACTTCATGCACAGATCTGCTCTGTTTTGCCAAGGACTCAAACACTCCTTTTAGTTCCTCAGATGTTTTGTGGTCAATAGTCAAACTGTGAAGTACAGCTAGTCTGACATGTCCTAGCCCCAGCAGTTTCTTCAATCAATTTTCATAAAAGGAAGGGTGTGTGTTTTACTTGATACTCCACTACACAAATGTGCATTGCTGAGGGGTCTCTGTAGAATAACTAGTGTGCTGTACATAATATCCATAAGTGCCAGAGGGAGGTGTTTTGAAATGGAACTGTGCTTGGCTGAACTGAGAGATTTCTGTGCTAAAAGTACAGTGGCATAGCTACCTCAGTAAAGTCAAGCTTTTTTATATTTTTTTAATTTTTAAAAAAATTAAAATAATGAGGGTAAACTCTTTGAATTCTTGGCTTTATTGAGGTATCTATTTCACTGTTTATCCACATTTTCATCCTTTATGTGTCTTTCTCTCAGATCTCTTTGATGGGCACCATGTCAGTATTTACCAAACGGAAGGAAAAGGCATGTTTTGTCTGTGAGCAGGCTATGGGTTTTTACTGTTACCTTGCGTGACCACAAGGTCAATTCTGAAGTGACAAAACTTAAAATAACTCTGACCCTTTTATGGATAGTATTGCAGGATTTAGAAATTAGTGTCTTATTGTCAGAGATTGTCATGTAGAATTTGTATCCATTATCTGTGTTTTTAAAGCAGTTCCTTTTATTTTTTTGTCTTTGCAAGGTTATTAAGTGCTGAAACCTGTATTTCTCCATGTAGTCTTAAATGAAGATTGGAAAGAACCAGAAGTGAAACATGCATTTTCTCACAGATAGGTAGCTGTATTGCCATGGTAACTTGGGAATTGCAGATTCCAAATACACCATGTCAGTTTACACAGATTGGACACTGGTGTTAGAAGTAAGGATACAAAAATATATCTTGTTTTGCTGCCCCTTTGTTTCTTTTACATACAATGAAAGGAAATGTTGTCTTCATAGGCAATACCTTTTATTCGAGTCTCTGTGTTTATCTTTGCCTTCTTGTAAACACTTTTTTTTCTCAAGAAAGTGCCATAAAATCGGCATTTTTTTTGAAAGTACTGCACAGCAGCATGAAAAGAAGTGGTTATGTCAACATACATGAATAACTGTTTCAAATCCTGCATGGACTTAGTTGTGCGTATTTTAAAAGTAAAACTACTACATACCGATTTTTTTTTTTACTCATGCACCTTATTTTTTGTTTTGTTGTGTTTTTTTAATCCATAGCAAAATGCTAACTGTCATAGCGGTGGCACACGATGCTTCTAAGATTGGTTTCCAGTTGCTAAGGCTTTTTCCAAACAGTTTTTGTCCTTTCTAGCCCCCTCCCTCCCTCCTTGGTATGTAGTCAGACATCTTGCCTTACTTATTTCTACTATCAGATAAGCTCCTGAAATTGTAATTGTGTAGTTTTTCAGTTGGGAATTGGGGCTGTAAAGTCAGATGGAGAAGATTTTAGCTTTATACATAAAAAACTTTGGAAATGCATGATGTGGGGAATTGAGACCAGTTGCAAGAAGACTGTCTTGTTTGATGTCTGGTGCAGAGTGGTCTGCTTGCTGGCTGAGGCTCAGTGGAGGCTGTGAAGAGACATGAAGGAGGGAAAGACACTTTCCTCATGCCAGCGAGGAGGTCTGCAGGACACATGAAGACAGGACACAGCACCTGAGACCCAGATACTTCCTCCACAGTTACTTTCCTGGACCAGTGTGTGTGGTGCTTTAAATCTGTGGTGTTTATGCGTTCCTGTAATGAATGCTGTCAGCTTGAGAAATGGTCTTAATTGTTAGTAGAACAAAAACCGTGGAGGAAATGTTTGATGTACAATACTTGGGAGGTTTTATAGCTCTTTGTTTTCCTGTCCCACTGCTATGGATACAGCCCGCATTAGCAGCATGGGAGAGTGCTCTGACAAACTCCTAACCAGTTTCTTAACTACATCCAGGTGACCAGTATCCTTGAATTTGGTGAAGGGTCTTTCATGATTATGTTTAAGGGAAGAATATCTGATGGCAGTATTAGGGCTTAACTGACTTTGCAGCAGAGGTTTGAGAAAAGTAATAAACTTATCTCACAGGCAGCATAAAGAAAGGGCTAGATTTTTGTCATCCTAATCTCTGTTATTATTGTTGTCAGTATTATTATTATTGTTATTATTTCCACCATTCTGGTTGCTGCTTGAAACAAGAGAGCAATGGAGGAAGCTGGAAATGGGGCAGGTGCTTGCAATTCAGTGCATTGCTGCATTTCCTGAGTTCACTTGCAAAGTGATTTCTCTGCCTTTTGGGAGGTGTTTGTGTAGTTCGGTGACTACCAACAAATGGCTTTAGAACTAAGTTCAGTTTCCTTACAATTGTTTTTGACCTATTGCTATGTGAAAGAACATGTTGAGAAAGTTCCTCAGTTGACGTATTTGAGGATGATGGATCTGCAGTGTTTTCCTGAAGTTCTACGTTCAAGGGGAAAGATATGATAGTTTTTGTTAATTGTTTGAGTATTTTCAGCAGCTTGATGTGACTTTAGTAGTCCCTTACTGCTTGTGAGGTAGTGATACACTAAGGAAGTCTTTGGATGGGGGCTTACTGGGATGGGAGAGGCGGGGGAAGGATGACACACAAAGGAAGGTGAAAAGAAATTAAATGTCATGATTTTTTTAAAAATTGAAACATGAGGTAAGTGTTATAAAGCCATTGACTAGCTGACAATAAATGGTCTGTGAAATCTGTCTGAAACATGATTGACTCGTATCTTCAGTTTATATTATAGATATAAGTACACTACAAAGTTTTGGATTGTAGTTTCCTTGACAGTAAAATTTCATTGTCCTCAGTCTGTTCAGCTGCTTGTCATATTTGCTCAACAGAAGATGGAATCTTGGAAATGGTATGTTTATGTTTAATCTGCATCTGGCAGCGAAGGAAAGATGCTAAGAGTGCAGGGATAGCACAGGTTTTAAAAACAGGACAGTAAAGGCTTCTGAAGCTAAATCATTATAGGTTTGCTGGTTAGAGCTGTATGTGCATTTCAACACATTGTTGAAATGCACATACACATACACATTGCATTTCCCTTTTGTTCACTTTGGTTCTAACCATATCCATTCAGCTCAGTCTTTACTGCTGCCCTGTAGGAGTGCTTTTTTGCTTTTAATTCCCCCCCACTGTAGTCCTTTACAGTCAGCTTGATGATTCTCCTCTGCTTAAGAAGGCCTCTTCTTGGTCTCCTTCTAATCTCAGCTTGCTATACGTCACTTTACATTAGTCTTTGGGGAAATGATTTCTTCCTTGTAGGATGTCTTAAGACCTTTAGCACTTCAAAAGCATTGGGTCTCCTTGCTGCCTGTGGGTCTTGGGCTCCATTGCTGCAGGATGAAAAATAGATGATCCTGGTCCTATTTACAAGGACTCTTCTTGGTCCAGCTGTTGGGAATGCTGCTGGGGAGGCTTTGCTTTGTTTCTGGTGTAGCTGTTGGGGCAGCTGCATGCTGTCACTTAAAGACTTCTAACCTTGTTTTAATAAAAACAAATGGTCCTCAGCCTTTTGTGCTTGAGCTGTTGACAGAAGATTTTGTTGTCATCTGTTTTTGTGAAATGATTTTTTGTTCATTCCATTCTGGGTTTGGGGAGTAGATCATCTGGCCGGAGGAAGGTGAATTAAAACACTCCAGCCACTTTGTGGAGTGATAGTAGGATCACACATGATCTACATTTGTCCTACATGTCCTACATTTCATGCTTGTGCTCTTACTCCTGTTGATGATAGTACTGTCTCTTTGAAAATAGATCAGCTACTTACAGCAAACAAGTAACTGATTGAGCCAATGTTTGTTCAGATTTTCTGGGAGACATAAGTGCCCCAGTGGACAAGTGCTCGATAGGTTATCCCATGTCAGGATGTCATATGAATACTTCTGTAACCCTAACTTGTGAGTATCAAATTTACCCTGGAACAGTTCAACCTTCAAAAAGCTGATTTTTCACTCTAGCTTGTTTCTTGTGCTTTCAGGTATGTGGACTGTACAGGCAAAGGCAGCCTTAATTGTTTTTGTCTTTGCTAGGAGAGGTCTCCATGTGCTTTTGAAGGCTAGTACTGGAAGCCATGAGGCTGGTTTCTCCCATCAGTAGTTTTCTCAGTGTTAAAAATCTGTGATAAGTGATGTTGAGATATAAGTACTGTAATGACATTGTGCTGCTTTTCTTGTAAGTCCATTAGGGGATGTTCAGAAAAAGTTTTCTTGCTACAGGAATTTTGAGTTTCAAACAGTTTCTCTCTTTTTTTTTTTTTTTTTTTTCTAAATTAATTGCAGATCAGCTGGAGCGCGTGTTCTTGCGTCTCGGCCATGCAGAAACAGATGAGCAGTTACAGAACATTATTTCCAAATTCCTGCCCCCTGTTCTCCTCAAGCTGTCCAGCACACAGGAAGGAGTTCGCAAAAAGGTAAAGATACACTGCTGATCAGCGAGAAGGAAATGCCCATGTTGTATCATGATTTGCTATGCTTGGATGTTCTCTCTTTGAGGAAGAATTATCATCACCGTAGTAGAGAATTGGTTCATTACACCTGTTACAGCTCAAACAAAACAGTCAGTGCTTGTGTCAGCATGGGCTTTGCAGATGTGTGGAGGCTGTATTTGTTTCCACTTGAGGTCAGCTAGCTCTGAGTTAGCCTGGGACCCAGGCTTATTGCCATAGGAACAGTTGCCTTGGCTTCCAGGGCTGTTGTGCTTCCACCTGACTTAGGACACATGTGAAGCAAGCTTGCTTCTGTGCACAAAATACCATGCAGCCGTACTCATTGATGCCATTCACTTGGTTAATAACTGGAATAAGAGCAAGAACCAAGTAATTTTGAAGATGGACTGTGATACCTACCTGAAAAAATTCAGTTCCCTAGTACAGAAGATAGCTTTATCACAGAATTTATTCAAGTACCGTAATATGTACTTGAATGACCAAAACTGTTTGGTTTTTGCCTGTAACTAGGCATAAGGAGCAAAGACAAAGCAGTTTTGGAGGTAGAATTTAATGTGTAACTGGGGAATTCAATATCCTGCATTAGGTTTTAGTTTTGATAATAGGAGTAGACTGGAATGTTTTGGAGCAGAGTGCAGATGAAGTGTTGGGGGTTAGTGGTGGAAAAAAAGCTTTTCATAAGTCCCTCTGCCTTGTAGAAATAGGGAAATGATCGAACTATCACTACATTTATAAGCAGATTTTAGAACCTGCAAGTAACTGTAGCATAGATTTTTCCCAAAGCTCTGCACAAAAACATGGCTCTAAGAGCATTTAGAGCTCTAAGGCTCTAAAACATGAAATTGGATCCATGGATGTCGTGCCATTCCACTGTGCTGAAGGACAGATACTCCAGCTCGGATGGGGTGTACTTCCTTACCCTGTGTACTTGAAGCTGTGAAAAAAGGCATTTAACCAGATGGTGAAATTTCTTAGAGTATCTTTGTATGATCTTTTTTTCTAAGCTGGGATGTGTTATCAGTTATTTTGGAGTGTTGAAAGATTCAGAAAAGAGGGAGGACTAGTCTTTTGAAAATTAAATTTTAAGGGGCCTCTTGAAATCACGCAGCCTACTTAAGAGTGTATTGTAGTAGTAGTTAGTAGTTTTTGCATTAGAGTGAATAATGAAATAAAACTTATTTCTTCTTCCTTTTAGTTGTTTAAACTATTGATTTTCTTCCACACCAGATGGTAATAATACAGGCAATTATAGCACTTCCATGTACTTCTTGATATTTGTGAAATTCATTGCAGCCATCTAGATTGCCCTGAATTCTGCCCTTGCCATATCAGTGAAGGGCATTTGACTTATTCAGTATTGTGTTTTCATTATAAATTCAAAATGTAGAAAGAAGGCTCCATATGTGTTGAATTTTTAAAAATTTTATATTTTTCCCATAGCAAAATAATTTATCAGTGAGACAGAGGGGTGGACTGTGAGTGTTTTATTCTAATTGATATCAGTGAACATATACTATGTAATGTATAACCTGTAAGTAAATTTCTTCCTTGTGCATCTTCCTCTTTTCCATTATTTCTGTTGGTACTCATCTTGTGAATCTGCTTGCTTCTATATGTTGTTTTATGCAGTGGGAAAACATGCTAAATGGTAGAATTCTGCTGCCTTTTCAAATACCTAACTTTCCATTGCTAATTTTGCCTGGTGGATAACTAAGAATATGTTTGTTGTTCAACACCAGCTTAAATCATGTTAAAGCAATGTAAGCAAAATGAAAACATATATTTTTTAACATGAGCTCTCAAGTTATTGGCAAGCTAATCTAATAAAGCTAAGAAATGAAATAGAATGGAAAGAGAAGGGCAAACTCTTTATTAACCCAATGGCTCCTATTACCAGTAACAAAACTGACACCCTATGTCATGTTTCTCTTCTGCAGTGATTGTTGTGGTTAAAAACCCATAAACCCACTGCCAAAAGCAATAAAAAAGTGTGCCAATATAGTTAAACATGCTTTAAAAACAATTATATGGATTGACAGTGTAGCTTTTGACAGTAGAGATATAAGCAAATAAGAATATTTGTGTGTTGTGAGTATACTGCTAAGTGTAGAGCATGGCAGATGTTCAAGGACTTCTTTCACCCAACTTTAGAGGCACGATTTAGTTCACAAATACTGTGGAAGGATTGACTGTGTTCTAATTTCACTTTGACTCCCCAGACTAACTTTGTCCTCATGCTTGTACTGCTAGAATAAAAAGGGGGAAATCAATTCCATTTTTCTTCCTGTTGCCTTAATGTATTCCTTTGTTGGTTTTATTGCTGCCCTTAATTTTATGACTATTAGGTCACTATCACTGCAAAATTCAGTAATTTTAACTCATTGCCCTCACACATTTTCAGATCTAGGATGTAGTCTAATTGTGAGGATAAGCTTGTAATGCCTATACCTTCTTAATTCAGTTAGGGTGAAAGAGTAATCCCTTTTCAGACCATAGTTGGTCAAATGAGTTAAATTTTACTCTGTCTTCTATGAAATCAATTATCCTAGTGGTGTCACACAAAGAACTAGTCCAGGGTAAATTCACTCTGCTTCTTCAGATGAGCTCCAAGAAGTGTTTTTACACTGGCAGCATTTGCCCCAGACTGGATACTGCTGTCACTTTAAATGCATCCTATGTGAAGCCTGCAAAAACAAAAGAAGTCAAAAGTGCAGACTTTTCTTGAATCAGGTCTGTAGAGTACTATTGGTGAGATACTTAGCTCACTTACTTGACACTAATGATTAGAGAAACCCTCACACGTACCCAAATCCCAGCCACATCTTTTTTCACCAGCCACCATTGGTAATTTGTATATGTTTCTTGAGTTCTGTCTTAGTATCTGCTACCCTTTCTCAAAGACATCTGTGCATACAGATTTTTTTTCCTCTCTAAAATACTATGAATCTGTAATGGTTGCAATAAATTTACAGTAGCACAATTTAGTAGTTGTCAGTTCATGCTTAGTTCATTGGTTCAACTCTGGTTTGAATCACATGCTTGCACTCAGCTCTTCAGTTTCCCTGGATTATAGCTGGACGTTATTTTATTTGAGACCTAGTCATGGAGCAGATGTAAAGATGATGTTTAGGAGGCTGCTCATATGCAGCTCAGCGTACATGTGGTTCTGCAGTTTCCATTACGGGCTTCAGTGACAGCAATTTAGGTGCTTTTTTGGTGTGCTGCGAGCAAGGCAATGATTCTTGAAAACACGACACCCTGGCTTTTTGGCTTGAATTGCTTCAAGTCAACATGAATCTAAGACTGTCTGTGTCTGGTTTTAATGGAAGTGAACTGATTTACATCTAATGTCACTTCCATTTTTTTTGCGCCACTTTTTCTGAGAATCTGATATATCAAAGTTAGCAAGCGAGATGCAGATGTTCAGTGTGATTTCTCAAAATGGATAATTGTTCCAGAGTAGAAATTGTAGCTTTTCGATTTCCTTCATTCAGTTATGATACCTCCATCAGGAGATTTACAAATGGCACTTTGGTGATGCTGAGAAACTATATAAGGGGGCTGTAGAATCATGTGATAATTCAGCTTGGAGGGGACCTTAGGAACTCTCTAGTCCAATCTCCTATTTAAAACAGTCAGTTATAAGTTCAGTTCAGGATTAAGGTGAAGATTTTAACAAGATGGGTCTTGGAAAACCTCTGAGGAAAAAGACTGCACAAACCCTCTGGGTCCCAACCACTGTTTCACAGTCTTCATCATGAGGGAATACTACAGTGCACCTCTCTTATTTCAAGACTCTCTAGCCCCGGTTTTGCTTGCTGTCTGTCAGAGCCCAGGGTCATTCCCCTTGAGCAACTGCCTGTTCCCACTGGCATTACTGCTGGGGCTCTGCCTGCCTAGGCAGGACTGCACATTGCTTTTGCCTGACATTCACAACACTCCTGTTGGCTTCTCCTCTTATTTGAAGGATTTCGGTTCTGTAATGTTCCACTCCAAACAGTTCTCATACACTTATTTGATAACTTTATTATGGGTGGGGATTTATTTTTTGGGGGTCTGTTCTGTGAACTGGAGTTGTTCTGCAGCTCGATATAGAGCAGCAATGCAGATTTCCAAGTGAGAGCTGGATTTGACAAACAGTAACCAAACTGTGGAGAGCACAGGTCATTTTCAGTAATCCTTTCTTTCTTGTATTTCTGTTGATGGATGTAATTGATTGTGGTGTGGTTTGGGACTTCTGTGTTTGTCTTAACAGTGACGTGATTTCAGTATAGTACTTAAAAGATAGTACATGATGGCTGCTGTTCTCTTACAGTTTAAATAATCTGTCAGATCAGGCCTGATTTGCTTATACTGATGCCTAATGGGCTGAGCTTGATGACTGGACCCTGAAGTAACAACATTAGTGGTGGTTCTTTCAAGTTTTTTCTTTTTTTTTTCCTCCTCTCAGGTCATGGAGCTGCTGGTTCATCTAAATAAGCGCATCAAAAGTCGACCAAAAATTCAGCTTCCAGTAGAGACATTGCTAGTTCAATATCAAGATCCTTCTGCGGTGTCATTTGTCACTGTAAGTGTGTGTTCTTCCAAGACTGTTTGCTGCTTTTCTTTAGAAAGCAGAATATTCTTTAAAACTCCTGTCTTTAGCTCTGTCAGTTTTCTTGACAGAGTATGTAATTATTAAGGGGTTGATGTTGTAAGAGCTTTTTTTGTACTCAATTTTCTAGTCTGGTGTGGGTGAAACTTAGTTTCATAAAGCATTTTGCTGTTCACGTTACTGACAGTTATTCTTGATATTTCATGATTGCATGAATTGTCATTGCTTGTATTATAAAGAGTCTGTTCATTGGTAGAAGCTGCATTTTGCAACCAATCCTTATCTTGCTATCTCCAGGATCAGAGTTCTACTTAAAACACCTTTATCTCTTTGAACACATGAGGACCTGTATTTTTATGTGGTTTTAGGGTCAGGACCTTAGCTGATGCAAGATGAAAAAAATGTTATTTTATAGATAATGAAACTTTCAAAGATTATTTAATTAAATCTAATTTTAAAAGTGAAAATAGTTTTAAAATATTTTTCTGAAATTATGAAACTGTGACACAGTTTACATTTCAGTATTTCAGTTTTAATAGATCTGTTGCAAATCATGTAACAAAAGTGATTAAATCATAGGGAAACTTTGTACTTTTCATTTTAATGTTCAGTCCTATGTGTAGCATAAATTAAAAATATAACATTGTAGAAATATGTGGAGAAATATTTAGATTTTAAACAGCAGTGTCATGCATAAAAGTAATCTTAGGTTATCCTAAGCAAGTGGCATTATCTGTAATTCACTTTTTAGAAATGACCAAGGCTTCAGTAGTGCATATGTTTTGTAAAGCAAAATGAACCATCTTGTTTAAAGACATACTTGACAAACTCTGCATTTGGCTGGACTTGTCTGAAATGTCTTTTCATTCATGTATCTCAGCGATGTATATTGCTTTGCATCATAAGGCTTCATAGTATTTTAACTCAAGTGTCATCTACAAAGTAGTGTAGTGCACTACAGCATTCCTCTTAGGCACTTCTTTCAGCCAGGTCATCAAACACAACTCTTACCTCTGCCGTTCTTGGCTGGATTTAGATGAACAGCATAACAGTTATCTAGTCCAGTATTCAGTATTGCTCTGCTGTGCCGTCCTGTCACTGGACTCTTAACTGCATTTACAGGTTTTAAATAAGGTGATTTAGAAACAAGTTTTCAACACAAATTTTGTCTATGCTGCTGACTTCGTATTTATTCCATATTGTTGTCTATTTTATTTCAGAAATAGGTAAGAGAGATCATTACATTTGCTTTCTTTTAAGCTGTTGCTTAGTTGCAGATGCTTTTGGTGAAATTGGCAGTGAAAAAGGCAAACCAAAGCGATTTTTTTTCATTTTTTTCCCATATTTTAAAGCAGAGGCCCAGCAAGACCTGCTCTGAGTAGTCCTTGCTGAGTCTCTACTTTCGTGGCTGTCAGTCTGATAACTCCTAGACTTGTTCTTACAAGAAATATGTTGTTTCCAGTACACAATACCCAATTATGTAACAGGATATACAAGAAGCTTTTAAGGAACACACACTTCTTTTCCATTGCTGCAATACTGTGTGCTTTTTCTACCCCTTTAGAATTTTACCATAATTTATGTTAAGATGGGATACCCCCGTCTGCCTGTGGAAAAACAGTGTGAATTGGCTCCAACCCTTCTCACTGCAATGGAAGGGAAACCTCAACCACAACAAGACAGGTATAACTATTTAATCTTGGAGAGAATTTTGTTGGTATTGTTTTAGTAAAATAATTTACATCAGTTGTTAAAATATTTCTTTTCCTTAGTGCTGTCTTCATTACTTAGGATGTTCTTAGCATGTTGAATTTGGATCAGTAATTCAGTCATTTGGGTGGTATAAAAAATTCTTATAGTCTAGTGCTGTAATAATATACAGAATTGGCATCAGCAGACTTGCTGTATGATAAGAGGTCTGTGTTATGATGGAAGTGAAATGCCTGTCAATATCCCCATGCATCTTCGTCAAGTTCTGGTTTCCAGCGTAAGGCCAGACCTTTAGTAGATACCCTCTGACCAGCTGCAGGAGCAGCACTAGATGTCTCAGACTGGCCTCTTTAAACTGAGAGGTAGTATTTCAAGTAAATAGGAATTTTAGCTAAGTTGTAATATGTGAAAAAAAAAGACCATTGGGAATTGCTGTATACTAAGAACCTCTAGAAAACTGTTGCTGATGGGCGTGGTTCTTACCTACACTGAGATGAGTTTCCACTGTTCTGGCATTGGAAAAAGTCATTAAAATCATGTCTTCATTCACTCTACATATTGTGGTGGTGTAAAAATATTTTTAAATTACATTACTGAAAGGTTTTGCAGTAAAATCTTGCTTCCATTCACGAGATTATTGTGAAAATACTTGGAGCTTGGTTTTTCTCAGTTGAAAAGGCAAGTACATGAGTGAAGAGAGCTGAGGAAACTCTGGCTGTACTGCTATACAACCAGTGTATTTGCCAGTGTTTCTTAAGGATGAGACAGTCCTAGACTGTTGTTTGTGACATAATCATGAAACTACCAAAAATCTGGACAAAGACAATGACTTTATCTCCCTAGATGTCGGCATGCATGCAGACACATGTTCCATTTTAAGGACAGAAGGCAATTTATCTTCTGCTTTTCATTTTTAAGTATCTCAGGTGGTAAATAGAGGCCACTGGATTGTGAATGTGTTTAACTTTTGTTAAGATTTTCTTTTTTTGCTATTAAGGACCAGGTTTGTTGTAAAAGGTTTCTCTTTTGTATGTTATAAATAAACAGTTTTTTTTTTTTTAATGGTTGCAGTAAATGTAATTGTTTTTCAGCCTAATGCATCTTCTAATACCAACCCTTTTTCACATGAAATACCCTGCTGAACCACTGAAAGCAGCAGCTTCTCCATTTAATCTTGCTGAAAAACCAAAGACTGTACAGCTGCTTTTGGACTTTATGTTGGATGTTCTTCTTATGCCTTATGGGTGAGTTGATGCCAGTCTTCTCTAGTATTGATGTGTTCTTTATGTGTGAAACAGTACAAATTATACCCATGAAAACTAATTTAAAGTACACTATTACTTCCTGGCTCAAATGAAATCAGTGGAAAGGTACAAAGGAAGTTGGTAATTTCAAGAACAGGATTGCCATCTTCCTTATTTTGCAGAACATCTCTTTTCTATTTAGCTAGGTGTTACACAATTCTGTCCTTACCTCTTTTGAGATCAAAGTGAATCTATGAGATGTGTGAGCTATCTGTTAAATAGGCAACCCTTTCAAATAGAAGCCTGACAAAAATGTGTGTTCGTCTTTCTGCAGTTGAATTTTAAAGCTTATTCCTCTGAGGTCATAAGCAAGAATAATCTCTAAAAACTTGTGCTTTCCAGAGTTTAAACTTTGAATAAGATTTGTCTTTTGTCTGTCTTCTGGTGAAAAATTATCAAACTGCAATGATGTTGTCTAAGTGTGAACACTGTTTTTGAAAGCAAGAAGAATGTATAGACTAACTTGAATTTAGTCATCACTGCTTGTTGGGAACCTTCTAGTGTCTAAAATCAATACTTTCTCAAAATCTCTTTTTCCACTAACTGTTTTTTCTGTGTCTTTGTATTGCTAGGGGAACTTCTGTTTTGATAGAATAATTTTGATGGTAGAACACATTTCTATTTTTTCTGGCAATAAAAGTCTCATAGGATTGGTGCCAGTATGATTTTTTTGAGCTCATAACTCTTGCTCACCTGAATGGATTAACCTAAAGGAATGAACTTCAAATAGTGAGCACATGGTCTTTGTGTAAAGTTGTTGGAGATGCTTCCCATCTGATAATTTGGGAGCCACTTCCCTTTTGTTTGAATATACAGAATCTTTCAGCTTGTAGTTTCAAATGCCTGTTCTTCTGTTTACACTCTTCTGTTGGCCCAGGTTAATTGCTTTTAGCTTCATCCATGTCTGTAGCTTCAACAGATAAAATCCTTGGGCTTTCCAGTGAGACTTCACCCCCTTACATGCTTAATACTCTGACCAAGCATGAGTTTTTTAAGTCACAGAATCATTTAGTTTGGAAGAGACCTCTGAGAAAACAGTCAGAGACACTGAAAGTACGAGGTGAAGATTTTAATTTTCTTTCTAGGAGGTGCTAGAGAGTGTATTGAGCTAGCCTGTGGCTCTGGATGTCTGTTTCTTAGTCTTGCTCCCTGAGGTTAAGTGGTTTGCAGTGGTTTACAGCTAATTTATGCTTGTTGGAACTTGGTCTGTTTGCTGCAGTAAAGCAACCAGAAAGCTTAACTGTAGGAGTTAAAGCTCATAATAAAGTGTTTAAAGTTTTAACTAATGAGACTTGGAATGAATCTTTATTGTTGAGATTGTTTACCTTTTTTTGTTTTCTGTGTGCTGAGTGCAAAATTCAGGAGGCTGGCTGGGGCAAAATAATTCTTGCTGGTCTCTGCACTGCAATTTTGAGGCAATTTGGCCAGCTTCCAAGGATACATGGAGACATGGGGTGGCTTTTATGAAAGCATGGAGGTGAGCACAGGGCAGCTAGACAATCCACTTTTACAAAAGAACAGGCTGGGTAAACCTTTTTTTTTTTTTGCCTTCCTTCCCTGCCCAGTACTAAAACTGCCATCTTCCAATACAGTATCTCATTTGTTTATTTTTTTATATCAGGATTTGTTTCCTGCCACTTGTGTTGCATGTGCTTCATTGTTTCCCTTTGTAGGTTTGTGGTTTTTGTAGAAATCTTACAAATGCTATTGGAGCTTTTAGCAAGAGTTTCCTGAATGTAGTACTGCTTGTAGTCCTGTTTACTTCTAATACAAAAGAGGTAATTTTTTTTCCTGGTTTGTAAGCTAAGAACTCTTTCTGGAAATGCCAGTGGACCCTTCCCTTTTCTAACTGAAGTTTATTTTCATTTACAATGACATTGTTATGGCTCTTGCAGGATATGTTGGGATAATTGGTAGCAGAGCCTCTAATTCTGTCTTATGTTAGAGTCATGGGATTAATTAAAGAAAAATAATCAAGTTGGACAAGTTATCTTTCTCAGTTCCAGAATCTAATTCTGGTAATGTGGATTGGAAAAGGCTCTAATAAAAGTCTCCCTGCCTGCTTAGGTTTGTATTGAATGAATCTCAAAGTCGACAAAATGTGCCCTCGGCCCAGGGGTCTTCATCAAGTAGCACAGGAGGTACTGGAATCCCTCAGCCACCTCCCGGGATGAGCTTCTATGCAGCCAAAAGGGTAATTGGAGATAGTCCATGGACACCCGAGCTGCTAGAACAGGTATTTAGAGCTGTGGAGCTGGTTCTTGTTGAATTGTGGGTGGTAATAGGGACAGTTGTGATGGAGGAATGGAGAGCCAGAGGGAAAATATGTAACTGATTCTGACCAGGTCTTTAGTTGCCCTGAGGGATTTTGCATGATGCCTTTAGGAATTTTATAGTGGGTTGAGGAGGTTATAGTGGGTTGAGGAGGAAGGTGGTTAGGAAGCAGTTGTAACTGCAGCCTACCCTTGTGTTTTACTCTCCAAGGTTGCAACAGTGTCTTCTGTTTCTGAAGCATCTCTTTTTAGCAGTGGTGTAACAGAGTATCCCATAATGGTAATACTGGTACTTTGCTAGGATGACTTTGACAAGTGATGGAGGGCATGTGAACTTCTCCATAAGCAAGCAGGAGCCATGATTTCAAACAGCTGAGCAGCTACAGTTACTGTAATATCCCCTTTCTTGTCAGTAACATTGTCTTTCCCTGGTGTTGAACAGTGTAAGCTGGGGATAGTGAAGTTCATTGAAGCTGAGCAAGTGCCCGAACTTGAAGCTGTTATACACCTTGTTGTAGCCTCCAGTGATACAAGACACAGTGTTGCCACGGCAGCAGACCTGGAACTAAAGAGCAAGCAAAGGTAAGGTCTGGATGGTTGGAAAAGATGGTGTTAATATTCCTGAAACAGCTAGCTGCAATGAATGTAGTGCTCCAGAGAGGCTATGCTTGAGGGAAGGAAGGCTGAAGTCCCCTATATATCTGTGAAACTGCCATGTATTCCCACTGGGCTGGGAATAATGTGGTTTGCAGTCTTGCAGCTGGAAATGTCGCGGCTCCAGAGCTGACAGCTTTAGCTGTGTGGGTTTGATAATTTTGGTATCATTTTTGAGCCATTTTCTTACCAAATCATGAAGAATAATTGCCCTCTGTGGATTATCAGTTGTCAATAAGGCTTTAGTAAATGATTCACGGAAAAGTATACTTTCATTTAATTTATTAGGAGAGTAAAGAGACTAATTGTGAAATGGATCATAGTCTAGAAAGTTTGGCAAGCACTGTTGTTACTACTGAAACTTTCACTCACCTGCAGTTCACCATCATCTAAAGACAATACTTCTGTCTTTAACTCATCAAGAGGCCAGAGTAATGGCTGTTGATACTGTTTGCTGAGACACTGACAGTGGGAGATTTGCTGGCTCATGTAGGATGTTGGAACAAGACAGGCCCATCTTTGAAATGTGTAGGTGGCTTCTGTAGGACTGTTTAACATGGAGTCAAATTTGTAATGTGAAACCTTCTGCAACTGAAGTCTGTTCATGTACCTCAGTCATTACAGGGGAGACGATTCTAGTAAATGATGAAGCCTGATTAAGAAAGCTGGTCTCTCCTTTGCTGCTTGTCTAATCTTTCTTTCTGAGTTGGTATTCTTTGCCCAGAGAGAAAAATAACTGTGGACAATATGTAATGCTGAATGTCTTTTATGAGAAATACATGCTACTTGAGAGATTACCATTTGATATTCAATTGGTAGATTATCGTGGTCTGTATGTCTTATTTCAGTGGGACAGAAGGAAGCACATAGGTTTCTAACAAATTACATGGTATCATGTTGTCAGAAAACGTTGAAGTGTAATTAGTTCACATTCTTTATGCTCTCTTTGTGGTAAGGCAGCATGCCTTGGGAGCTCTGATGGTATGAGCTCCTGGTGGCAGCTCCAGGGCCCTGAATTTCCAGAGCAGTTGCCAAAGGATTGATGCATAACAGGAATGAAGTGGGCCTTGCTTGCAATTCCAAGAATCGTTTATTGGAGAAACATAAAAAAGTGATACAACTCAAACTAAGAGCAGGGGCAAGGACCTTGAACAAAAGCTGTGCTGTGGTTTTTAAGGAGAAGGGGTAAGGGAGGAGTTCGGGCCCAGGAGCAATAACAAAGCAATCAAGGTGGAGCATAATCTGGGGTGACAAAGCTCAAACCAACCAGGGAGAACAGAGGGAGGATACGACCTTAACTAAACCAATGGGACATCAAGTAAAACAGAAGGTTCTGGACTCAGGGGTAGGGTCAGGAAAGGATTGACAACTAATATGAGGAGATATGGGCAGAGTGACAATGAGGTGTAGGAGAGGAGAATGAGGGATGATCTAACTCCAGGGTAGTTGTAATAAACCATTAGGGACATTGAAAGTTAAAATACTGTAGGAAGGGGGTTACAAAAAATTTTACAGAGCAGAGGGATATAGCAAAAAACCCACAACACTTTAGGATTATATATTATGTGGATGTTGGAAAAGTGGTTAGAAGTCAAGCTGAGGAGTTCTATGTAAATTTTGGGAATAATATGAATATGATGCAAAATGCTGTATTTTAAGAAGTAGTCAAAGATCAGAATCATAACATGTTGGTGTTCAATGTGGTTTTTTCCTTCAGTTTAATTGACTGGAACAATCCTGCTATCATCAACAAAATGTATAAAGTGTATCTTGGGGATATACCACTGAAAACGAAGGAGGTAAGATTTGCCTTCAGAGTTGTCTATCTTCTTAATTGCTGAAGAAGTAATTTTAGTTGTCTTATTTTATTACAAAAATGTATTTCTTAAATCTATCACTTCCTTTGATATCTGCTTTCATTGAATGTTTATGCTATTTGAATATTTTTTTTCTCTGTGCCAGTGTGTTCTGATTTGCAGCAGAAAGTAATTTACTGGTGTCCAAAGATGTACTGTTTAATCTCTGTTTCTGACAGGGGTCTGTTCTGAAACCAGAAATGAAACGAGAGTCAGTCAGCACCCGTGTTAAATTAAAGATAGTTCCTCATCTTCTGCGATCCCGGCAAGCTGCAGAAGTGTTCCCAGCTAACATTCAGGTGATGCTTATTTTCCAAAGTTACACTTCCTTATCAGTTTGATGATACAGTTCCTCCAATACTTAGAGGTATGAAGCATTGTTACTGAGGACAGTGTTTAAAGAAGAGGAGGAATGAAAATCTTTGAAAGTGAAGCCAGACACTCTCTAATCGGCTCCTTCCTTTTGGTCAGGTGGTATATGATGGACTCTTCGGTGCAAACACAAATGCAAAACTGAGAAGTCTGTCTTTGCAGTTCGTGCATCATATTTGTATCATGTAAGTAGTTCAGAGAGCACAGTGTTTTTTGGCTATTTGCCTAAAAGCCACCCTGTTTAATAAAGATATAACTGAAATAATGAGTACTAAAACTCAGAGAAAGTAGGGTTTTTTTAACTTAATCCTGAAAGCTCAGTGTATCTGTGCTTGCACATGATAAATTGTAATTTCTCATCTTAACACAGCTGAGAAGTGATACTAGAGAAGATCCTTTTCAGGGATGCCAAAGATAATATTTTGTTGGTTTCTCTAATTGCAGTTGTCCAGAGAGTAAAATAAAGCCCTTAGGTCCGATGCTTTTAAACGGACTTACAAAGCTGATCAATGAGTACAAAGAGGTAAGGTGAAAATTTCTTTACTGTAATTTTACATGTGAATGCAAGCAAAAGATAAACTTATGATGAAAACAGATATATCTTTTTTTTTGTGTTTGCTTGAGAGGCTGCCAGAGGATACCTTCTAAGAATTTTTGTTGGAAGAGAAGCAAATATTTTAAAAGGCTTTTTAGGAAAACTGTTTTGTTTATTTAACACCTATAGATATGTGCTTGGGCACCAATTGCAAAATCTCAGGAAACAGTAGTGTTAGTAATATAAAGAGAGCACACACAAAGGACCTCAACTCTGGATGTTTATCCCACTGTGTTAAGTGTTTGTGTAGGCCTGCTTGTTATACATTCCATCCTATCTACCCAGGGATGGTATTACTATGGAGTGTTACCAAAGAGAGCTGCAAATGCCACTCTGGCCTGACGAGCTGTTTCCAGTGCCATTTCAGAAGTCAAATTCCCCATTATACTCCTACATGTACCTTAGAAAGGGCAGATGTTGTATATCACCTCTTCTGCAGCTTTGAACTTCTTGCTGCTTCATTTGAGCTTTGAATATGACCTTCTGGCCTGAGTTGGCATTTGAATGCACGAGACACCCTACCGTTGGGAAGGGAATGAAAAAGGAGGAAGTAAGCCCCTGTGTATATATATGCTGTATTGGTCACCCACAGGATACTTTATGCAAACAGCTTCCTTTTTTTACAGCTGCTTTTCAGAGCTAGTGAAAGATTTCTGTCCCTCTGCTACTGTTTCATATACTCACTGAATTTCCTTATTTGTTTCTCTTGAACTGAGACCAGAAGAGATTACCAGAAGAGAGATTTTGCCGCAATTTGCAGTTCTCTGTTTCTTAGACAAAAGTGTGCTGCCTCTCTTTCCATGTAATGTTTTTATTCTTGGATAGAAATATTTTATATTTTAGGATTCTTCTTCCATGAAAGCCTACTTGAGCAATTTGAGGACAGAATTTAAAGTAAATGTTTATTTATAGAAGATATACGTGTATGTATTTCTGGTTTTGCTAAACCCTGTGTATTGTTTTATTATTCAAGGATTCAAAACTGCTATCAATGGCATATTCAGCGGTTGGAAAGCTCTCCAGGTAACTGAAGCATCATTTAAGCAATGGGACATTGAATGACTTTTCCAGACTAATCAGTTAATTTATCAACAGCAAGCTTTATGCCACTTGCTAATTTTGCAGTTGCATGGTGCATGGTGCAGAGAAAAGCATTCTTCTTTTGACAACTCCAGAGTTGTAAAAAGAAATATGTATTTAGCTGATAGCTTCTCTAGCAGTGATTAATGGCAGCTCATGAATTAAGCCCAGAATTTAAGAAATGGTTCCGCATTCTGGTTTGCCAGAAATACAAATCTAAGAAATGTACAGCGAAGACCAGAGTGCATGACGCTAGGCAAGTGGTATGTTCAGTCATGTGCAGGTGATCTAAGTGGTTGTCCGTAAAATGTATCACTTTCCAAACTGTGTTAAAGGAGGAAGAATATGCTGCTTTATGATGGATATGGCTAAGACAGAGCAAACTTTCTGTACCGTCTTTAACTGTTTGACACTTAAAATTTGGAGTGAGGGGAAGACCAATGAAATGTGAAGCATTTCAATTAAAAAAAACCAAAAAATACTTAATACATTAAAATATCTTGTTTCAGCCGAATGCCTCAGCTCTTTACCAAGGATATAGCGCTGGTACAGCAGTTTTTTGAAGCCTTATGCAAGGTGGGTGCTGATGGGGCTTTGGAAGATCATTATTGTTTTCTTTTGAGTTTGCTCAATTCTTGACAGTACACACTGTAAAGTGAAAACTCTTGGTTTTTTACTGCAGGAAGATGCTGATACTAGGCTGGCCATTCAAGAGGCATTATCTATGATGGTTGGAGCATATAGTAACTTGGAAGGAGCCCAGCGTACCCTGATGGAAGCTCTTGTAGCTTCTTACTTAATAAAGGTATTTTCAGTGGAGTCAAAATCACATACCTTAAAAAAAGAGCGATTAATTGTCTTCCTGTTTTCTGACACTTCCTGTTAGATACTTCTGGAGCATATCTTCCTTTTCTTACTGAATGTATTGGCCTGTCTAAGAGAAGGCAGGATGTGTATGCTCTGATTAAATGTTTTTAACATGGCTTGGTGAGTGCAAGGAGGGTAACACCGCAGTTCTCTATTTGTGTTCTGTGTAGTGAAAACCAAATCCATTGCAATTGCATTATACATTTGCCCTAGTTTTCTCCTTAGAAAACTCTGAGAAGTAAATGCTTCAGGGACAGTCTTCTGAAATGCTTTGGGACATTGAGAGTTTGGTAGAAAGGATCATTCATTGCTAAGTGGGGTTTCAGCAGGCTGTGTGGTATAAGGCACATGTGAACTTCTGCAGGTGCACAGCCTTGAGACAGGAGTCTAGACTAAACCAGACTTGACTTACTCGTAATTTGAGTACCTTGTTTGTGTTCAGAATACACCAGAAGTCTGGATTTTCAGAAGGAGTGAGTGTTGTATACTCTGTGTTTGGATGGCTACTCAGGCTGACTGTGGAAATGTATGTCTTTCTAGTGTAAGAGATAATTTTCATGCTGATAACTCCTTTGCTCAAGGGATCTCAATCTCCAGGCAGTAGCTTTTTGAGACTGTCTGTACCTTACAGACAGAATGACTACCCTAAGCTGATGTTTCCTTTCCCAACTCTGGCTATGCTGCTCCTAAGCATCACTCTGTTTTCTGTGGAGAGATGATGCAGGTCAATTTCATTTCAAAACTGCCTGGACGGAGTAGTTCAGTTTTTCAGGAATTAGTATGATTCCCTAAAGTGTGCATGTGTTTAAGTAAACATTTATTCCCCCACTTGTGTATATTTGAGAAGTTTGCTTTTCTTTGCCCTATCTACTGCCATATGAAGTGTAAGCATGAGTAGTGTCTCAAAATGTCTAGACTTTTTGAATCATCTTGGTATCAGAGGTCAAAACAGATGACTCATTATGTACAAGTGGTGAGTGAAAGTCATTACTGCTGTTGTTTAAAATTCTACCCTATATTTGTGTCTTTTCCCTTTAAGCCTGAAGTTCAAGTACGTCAAGTGGCTGTAAAATTTGCTAGCACAGTGTTCCCTCCAGATCATATCCCTTCCAGATACTTACTTCTCTTAGCTGCGGGAGACCCGTAAGTTGTTTTCCTTCATAAATTATTTTCTCATATGTATGCACACACACATGTATATACATTCAGTATATATTTGAATTAAATATGAATACATGTATTTGTGTGTGTGTGTAAGTTCGCACATAAATAACTCAAAGAAAATGAAATATGGTAATTTGGAAATCAAACTTCACATTCTTGAAATTTCTGTGGAGAACTGTTACTGTAGTCAGTGACAGTCTTTGGATTGTTTTTCTTATTTCAGATGAGCTGCAGTCAATAAAGCACTTCCTATTAATGATCAGTTGCAATTGCAAAAGTAAAAATGCATTAACAGAAATCACTTCTGCAGCGTGTAGAAATTATTTTTTCCTGGCAATTGCTATCAGTCTATTTATAGCTTGTATTTGCAGAGAGTTGAGTATGCAATTTTGAGAGTTGCCACTCTCTGCTAGGAGTAGGTGACTTGTTAAATTACAGTAGTAATTTCATATGCAGTTTTCTGTTACTGCAGTGTAAAGTTGTGGGGTTTTTTTCCCAACTTAATTTAATTACTAAATTTTTGATGAGAGTAAGCTATTGTGTAACCAAGGAAAGCTAAAATATATCAGTTGCAACAACCAGCTTTGTCATTGCAGTGTCAGCACTGTTTCAGGAGTAGTTATCTATTGTAAAGTAGATAATGATAAACCTGGTAGGTGGCAGCTGAAGCTTGACTATAAGAACTGATAGGGACTAGTAGCAGATAGGAAATCCAAAGATGTGGGAACCAGGAACTGATGGTGAGCACTAGAAGGATGGAAAAGGAACAGAAATGAGCTCATCCAGACAGTTTTGCAAAGACCCCTCAGAACTATCCCTTTTTCTTTCCTGTCTAAAAATAAACAAATATAAAAAGTTGTAGTAGAAGATTTTTTCTCCCTTTCTTTCAAACCCCGCCCCCACATTTCATT
This sequence comes from Hirundo rustica, assembly GCF_015227805.2. NCBI lineage: Eukaryota > Metazoa > Chordata > Aves > Passeriformes > Hirundinidae > Hirundo > Hirundo rustica. The sequence continues at coordinate 65,419,728 of NC_053488.1, forward strand.
TAAAAATTGTTCTGTCTCCCCCAGCTTCCCAACTTATCTTATTGCTCATTAAAGGCTGTTCTGTGCAAATAATATCTGTTTCTCATCTTTTCTTCTGAAAGGCGGGAGGAGGTGCATGGAGAAGCCCAGCGGGTATTGAGAACATTTTCTGGAAAAAATGAAAAGGAGTGTTCTGGGAAGCAGATGCCTTCCTTCCCTGAAATGGTCTATTACATTCAAGACAAGGTACAGTGCTTCTGTCACAGTAAATGACAAATAGATGAATGATACTCAGACATGGGTTAAGTGGGGTTCTTGCCTTCCCTGTGTCTGTGTCCTACAGCTGCTCCAAGGAATAAAGTTAGTGAAAATCAAAGTAAGGACCACACATAGTATTTCATTGCCAAGATTACCATTTGTCATCACTTTCTGCTGGCAGAAATTGCAAGAGATCCAAATGTTAAGTAGCGAGGCAGATCTTTTAACAAAGGGAATGTTTTTCATTCTTGCAATTTGTGCCGATAATATGTGGAATGAGGAATCCAGTTTTTAAGGCTTATAATCCAGCATGTTTCACAAACACAGTTCCTGAAAGTGCAAGAAGACTACTTTTTATTTGGCCCAGTGAACAATAATGTACATGGACCAAAAAAAAAAAAAAAAAAAAAATCCTAGGCTGGGAAAGGAGATACTAGGAAAAGTGAAGAAGCCTGATTTGTTGACTTAAAGACTTAATTTTTCATTTTAATTGCAATTTGTGGAATAATGGCCATGTAAATAGCCTTTCACAAGTTCAGAGGAATGGTGCGCCCTGAATTGTGCCACTCAGTTTTCTCAGTACAAACAGTTCTGAGTACTCATCTGGAGAAGTGCTAAAATGTAGTCTGTTACACACTTCTATGCATAGTAGCTATACTAGGCTTATAAGCGATAAAGGAGATGTGGAGAGTCACTGACAATATTTTTTCCTGTGATAGCCTACTTTTTAAAAAAAGTCAGAAGTATGTAATGTTGAAGCACATGTGATTTTGCAAGAGACCTCTGATAGCAGAACTCTTACACCTGAGAGATTTCTTGTGAAATGTGTGCTCTGATGGTGCTGTACTCCATTAATACTCTGAAGTATTTGAAGTTCTATGAGAGAACTTGCTTTTTGTCCAGAATCCTGACTATTTAAGTAGATATAAAAAATTAAGAAACCAAGATTGAGTTTTAGATAACATTCTTAAATTCTGTCCCCATGAAGGTAGTTTAAAAATTTTCCTTAACGTTTGTAATGTCACTAAATAATTATGGATCGGTGTAGTTTAATCACTACTGACAAAAGCAAGAGACCCTCAGTCAGGGGGGAGTTAATTTTCTTTCAAGCACTTTTCAGATCTTCTTTACGTGTCCTGAAGGTGTTTTAAAAAAATCCTAGAGGTATAATTATTTGTTTAGTTATCTCAGAGTGTGATTTTTCACATACTATCACAGTGTGGTGAAGGGAGTGAGGATCTGTTGTCTTCTGCAATTGCCCTGTGTGTTTATTCAAGTACAAGGCTGCCTGACTGAATCAAGCCCTACCACTGATGTGCCGTGCATTTTGTTTGTTTAATATATATATATTGCTTTTCTGCAACATTTGCAGCAGGTGTCACTTAAACTTCTGTTTGGATGTTTTTCTGCTGGCATATTCCGGCTTATCAAAGGTAACATTTACATGGTTAGAAGTCATTCGCTGCTACAGCCTTCCACATGGCAGATGGAGATTCTCTCCGAGTGTCTCTCAGTCTGAGGAGCTCCCTGGACTTGGCTGGCGCAGCACAGGGCACCCACCTCTGGTACTGGGGGAGCCTGGCTGCTGCAGCCTCTACAGGCAGAGCTGCCATTTTAAAGCTTTCTGGCTGCCTGCCAGGGGAGAGGCTCAGATGTGGTACTTTGGAGAACTTCAAGTGGTACTTTACTTTTAAATTCCAAAGTGCTTCTTTGTTTCCTGAAAGGAAGAAAGAACTCCTTCAGCCTCCCCTGCTATTCCCTCTCATGTATTCAGAATTTCTACTTTCTGAATTGAAGTAAAGTAGATTGACCTGACTATTACCAAGTGCACTGTGCCCTTTTTATTACAGAGCTGTTAAACATTTTCAGTTGCTAAGTGAAGGATTAATGCAGTCACATTAGCAAAATTTCACTGAGCTTTCTAACATCTCTGCTATTATGTGTCTGAATGTTCCACTTTTAATATGTTCTATTGTTTAGGCCACTCACCGAATGAAAACTCCAGCTAAATATATGACTGGAACTGCAGCTTTGCCTTTCAATCCTGCCACATTTGGAGAGGTAATTGTCTGGTTTTACTTCCTCAGATATGTGTACCACTGTTTACCTAGAGGACAGCGTAAGAAGCTGACAAGTTCCATAAGTCACCCTATATTCTAAAATTCTTCAAAACAGATGTTGGTATTAACTCTCCATCCTTTGTCCTTAATGGCAGTCTGAACAAGATTTTCGTGGGGGGTCTGGGTGGGATGTTCACAAGAGGGTTGCCTCACTGCTTTCTGCAACATCTCTAATGGAGTAGCATTAGATGTCAGACAGGCAGTCCTGTGCAGCCGTCCCATTATGCTCCTTGGGGCCCTTTTTCTATCAGAATCCCAGGCTTCAGTGATCTGTAGACACAAACTGAGATGGTAAGCAAGGTCTGTATTAGTAATGTGTCAGGTTGTATTTGTATGCATGCCAAATTGATATAGGGTACAGGCTGAAATCCCTTCAAGAAGTTAACATCAGCTGATGATAAACCAAAAATCTGCATGCAATTTATCTTTAGAGAATGGTGTAGGCTTGTCAGGCCTATTACAGAAAGTGGTCCTAAGGTTAGTTACCTTTTATATTTGTTCCTGACTTTATACTAATTCTTCTGTCTATATTTAATGAAAGAAAAAATCATTCCATTTTGGTTACATTGGATGCAGTGTATTCTCTGCTCTTTTGTCTTCTGCGTGGTTTTTCAACTACTTATACATTCAGGATCCTGTGTTTTTGTCTTCTCTACTTAGATAGTTCTCTATCTCCGGATGTGTCTTGCTCACAGCGCTGGTGTGGTGCCAACCTCACAGAGCTTGGCAGATATGCAAGATCATGCTCCGGCCATTGGACGTTACATAAGAAACCTCATGTCTGGCAACCACGTATCTTTCTCTTCCTCCTCCACTTCAAAAAGTGCAGAAACCAACCCTGTACATATGTATATTGGCCTTCTTCAGCAGCTCTTAGCTGGTGTTGGAGGTAAGAAGCTCTGTGCAGCAGTATCCTGAAGAAATAAATGTCTTCTCTTATTAGAAATGAGATGTCTTGTGCCCTGAGCTTGGCTTCAGTGATCGCAGAGTTGAAATACAGGCTGTGTACTATTTAGTTTAAACTTGTTTTCTTCTGTGCTATTTTGTAGGTAGGAGAAAGCATGGCTGTAAAATTGCAGCATCAGTTAACATAATAGTGTAAAATTGTGAAACTGTTGTATATAACAGCTTCCTTCCTCACCAGTAAATGTTGTGTCTTCCTCACTCTGATAGTAGCCTGTCTGCCACAAGTGTGGTCTGAAACATTTGAATGCATTTTGAACAAATTGCTACTAGAGGGTTTGCTTTTATTAGTTTCCAGAATATGTCTGGGAAACATTAGGGCCTATTACGCTGTATTGTTGTTGTTCCCAATGAAATTACCAATAAATGCTTGAAATGTCTGATACTTCTTTACCTCTTTTTAGCACTGAATGTTACATTGTTGTAAATAGTGGAGTTTTTTAATAACCTGGTTCTTTAATTATTGTTTAGGTTTGCCAGTCATGTATTGTCTTCTAGAAGTTGTTTCAGTGTATCCAGAAAAACTAGCCGCCCGATTTGTAGACAAAATAGATTGGATTAAGGTATTGTGAAAGCCCTTTTTTTTGGTGGTTTTTTTTGGGGGGGGTGGATGGAATTGAGCATGAGCAAAATCTGGTACATTTCCCATGGTGAAACAGAGTATTATTTCCAAATATGCACTTAATTTGAAATCTGGTATTTCTGTTCACAGTCAACATCTGATAAAATATTTTAGTGCCAGGATGGGCAAAATTTTTTTTTTTTGTATTATTTTGTATTATTTTTGTATTATTGTATTGTTTTATTTGTTTTTGTTCATTCACTTAAATGTTCTAGATAGCCAGTCATCTATCCCATTGGTATTGTCATCCATTCCTTTCTCTGCAGAAAAAAACTGAAGACAAAATTCTGCACATTTTTTCTTGGTTTTTTTCTCCAAGATTCAGGTGGTTTTAGAGTCTTTTGCCCTCTGCAAAGCTCTGAGCCAAATGCAAGAAAGAGCTGGAGTCTTCAGGTTCTGATTTTCAAGGTTGCATGCTCTGTTTATTGTTTCTTATCTTACAATTTTCTCAGTGCCCAACAAAGGTCTATGCAGCTGCTTGGGCATCTGGTGACTCCTCCTCGCACTGGGCTGTTACTGTCTTTTATACTAATTGTTACGTGTTCTTTATTTATCATTATTTGCCAATACCTATCACTTATACTAAACAGGTCATCTCTACTTTGATCCAATCTCCTTAAACTGCTTTGTACCCATGTCACTGCAGAAAATGGAGTGAGGGAAGAAAGAAGAAGCAGGAGACAACGCCCCAAATCCTCCATCTTGCTCCCATTCACTTCAATACTAAAAACCCAAACCTACTGTTTTTTCACCCTGTGATAAGCTAAACTACTATCTTTCACACTCTTGTGGCCTGCAATCCTTCCCGCAGCACAGGAAGCCTTTCCCATGGACTGGGATCAAAGCCAATGTCCCCCTGGGCTCTGTTCCAGGGTCCCAGACCCCCCTGTCCAGGTCTCTGACCCTCCAGGGCAGCCAAAGGAATGCCCTGGACTCCAACAATTTTTGACAGTGTGAATGTTTCAGTGGGAAAATGTGAATGACTTCTTAGAAGATGAGATTAATTACATCCCTGGTTGTTTTAGAGACCTTTCTACCTTTCTGTGGAGATTTTTTTCTTCTATTTATTAGTCACAGACAAAAAACCCCACAACCCATACAGTGGAGTCTGCTTGGGAATAAGCCAAAGAGAATTCTGCTTTCCCTAGATTCTTTTCTTAGGCAATTCTTTGCGTTTTCATGATTTTACTTAAACATCTAGGATTTTTGAAGGTCTTACAGGTTGCCATTGCTTTCACTGGGGCAATCTGGCAGAAACAAATATTTAGTCAAGGTTAAGAAACATTAGAATGTATTCTAATAGTTTCTCCTGGTGATATCTGTGCTGCATTTTGCTGTATGCAGGTTATCACTTCTCATTTACGTGCAGATATGCACTGCATAGGAGAATACTTAAAAATATCTCCCTTTTCAGTATTCCTCATCGTTTGTAGAAAACCCTTTTTTGTCCTTGGCCTAGTGTCCATTTGCAGAATTAGCCTTCTAGGGGTAGTAATTGATAGTTCAGAGTTTCAGAAATAGTGTTGTAAATCATATTTCACGTGTTTTTGCCTTGTCAAGTGAAACAAAGAGGCTGAGGGGTTTGTTAGAAGTCAGATATGTGATCTGATGATGCTAGATTGAAGTTAACATTGCATTTCATGAACATGACAGATCATTTCTTGCTTGTTCATGCTCATTTGGGTTCTTTGTGGTGATCCAAGGCACTCAAGGTTTTGGGTATGAATTTTTCATGGGAATGTGTTGCATTATACAACAAATTGCTGGTAGAGATAAGATTATGTCATAAAAAATTACCTGAAGCTTGCAAAATTCAAATTTTAATAACTTCTTTAGACAATACAAGATCTCAGGTACAGATTGGGTAATTTTGCTTTGAGAACTGTGATTTCTTTTTGTCATGGTTGGATTTGAATAGTTAACCCTCTTGAGGGCTTTTTTTTCCCCTTTAATTAATGAGAAGGGTATGGAAGGTTCTGGTAGCTCAGGCAAAGTAGCGGTTTAGGGTGTGGGGTTTTTTAGCACAGTACAAATGCAAAACCTGGAAGCTCTTAGCTGAAGACAATTCAAGTTGCATGTTTTGACACAGAACTGGTGGGTGGCCCTGTTGTGGCTAGTGGTCTTCTTTCTCCAAAACACTCAGTGTGTAATGAATGCTGTATTGAAATGAGGGCTTTCCTTCTTATTAAGTGATAATGCTCTTGGTTTAAAGACTGCTTTCTGAATTAAGAACTGTTTATGTATCTCTGTGACAATTGTCTTTATATATTGAAGCTCTTTATGAACAGACTGGGTAAGAAGCTGTTTCCATATTTCATGGTTTGGTTTTGTTTTTTTTTAACTCCCACAGAACCTGATGAATACTAACAAAGAGGAAATGCGTGAGCTTGCAGCTCTGTTTTATTCTGTAGTGCTATCTACCATGTCTGGAGATGAGCTTAGGGCATCCTTGGAGCAGCTGATCAAGATGACAAAAGACAACCATGTAACTACTTTCCTTTGTCTGCCTCTTGTTTTTCCTCATGTCATGTAACTGATAGGATATTTTAATCTGGCCATATGTCCAGGATGTATTAACCTTAATCTGGGTGTAAAATTAACTAACGGACTTTCAGCTGGATGATGAGAAGGGATTTTTGTTGTAGGTGAATACAGCAGATCTTTAAATAAATAAATCCATGAAGCTGTTATGGTCAGTAGGAGGATTTCGTGGAGACACATCCCAAGCAAAGCAATACCATGTGTTTAACCAGTTTTAGTCAGCTAAATAGCAACATCCCGTTGAGTGGTAATGGATCACACTACCTACCTGAAACTACAAAACCACTGAAACTGTTTACCAGTTCTTATTCCTGAGCACCCACAGAACCAAGAAAATTTTTGACTTGTTAAATGTTCAGCTCATCCCCTCCTGAGCCATAGTTGCCTCCTGGGGCCTCGCTGCCTCGGTATCTTGTGTGGTGTTAGGGCTGTGCCTTCTTCCCTCTTGCCCCACATGGACTGCTCAGCAGCCCTCCACAGCTGTGTCTTTACATGCTGGGTTTGCCTGCCTTCCCTTCTCCAGCAGCTCCTTTCGCTTCCCCCTTATCCTTATTTGTCCATTTTGCCACTGCAAGCATGGAAAAGGAATCTTGAAAACAAATTGTGCTGGTGTGTCTTGAATGTGTGGGAGGGAAAGGAGTAGCATTCCTAGGTTCTGTTTCCCCAAAACAGTTCCGTAACAATCTCTCTAAAGGACTTAAAGGGCCATTTTACATTGCGGGTAACTGGCTGACTAGAAGTGCTGATTGCTTTGTGTTGTAGTTAACAAACGTGATTTATTTTGAATCTGTGAAAGCTCTGCCTGTAAGCCAAAGCCACATCATTGCTTAGTTTTGTGTAGGGCACAGCTCCTGCAGTCATGAAGGTCCCAATCCCCCACTGCTACACTCAGCTCCACTCACCCATATGAACTGTGAAAGTTAAAAAAAGTGGGGTCTTCCCATGCCTTTATGAGTCTGAGTCAGGTAGAGCTCTAACTTGCTGCTACTGTACAAAACTGTTTGAATTTGTACAGCTAGGGGTGGTGATGATCCTAGTTAGTGTCTCAGTAAGAACTGGAATGTGAATGGATAACTGAAGTGGAGATTGGGGATGGATCCATCTTCTGCTGGCTTTGCTGCAGTGAGACCATGTCAAGGAGCAGTCCCCAGTGACCAGGCTAGGTTGAGGATCCCATTCTGGCAGAACAGTTGCACCGGTGCAACATCTGTAGGGTTAAAAAACAAGAGGTATGAAATAAACCAAGCTTAAGCCCCTGCACCCTTCCCTTTGTGGTTTTTTTTTTTTTTTTTTTTTTCCCAGTTAGGTAGCATTTGAGTCTCATAGCCTTGTTTCTCCACAAAATCCTCCTGCTAGAATTCAGTTCTAGGAATAAACCTAGTCATTAAATAGTTCCAGCATCAAGTCAGCATTGGAGAAATTTGTGTTCTTGACATTTAATGATGTTAATTAGATTTCACAATTTGTGGCCTGCCAAACTGTAGAGGCATTGCCTTCAGCATAAGCCAGTTGTGTTCTTAATCCTAGCCATGCAAATATGGAGCAGTTATCCTCAACTTTTTACCAAAGATTACGTTTTGTCCCCTTAGTCTGAGTATATCTGTTTTTTAAGTAGAGACAATGTAGTTTGGCGTTTTTTTAAGTCTAGCTACCAGAGGGTAGCTTTAGGAATGTGAGTGCTGGTGATAAATTACTGATCTGTCTTTCTAGATCTCTTTTAAGTTTTGTTAATTAATCTTAAAGAGCTCCATTCATCAGAGAGCACTGACAATATTAAACTCTCTGTTGTTTTATTATGTGTTAGAGCTCTGCGTTCTTCAGAGTGTCTTCTGATGTGGCTTATCCATATGTGTTTTTGAATCGGTGCTTTGTGCAAAGTGTTACGTACTTTGAAAATGAGATTTTTTGCACTGTTGGTGTTGTCTGTAGAGCCCGGAGGTCCAACATGGATCCTTGTTGGCTTTGGGATTTACAGTAGGAAGGTACTTGGCCAAAGGGAAAGTCAGAACAATGGAGCTACATGACATAGAACAACCAAACACTTCAGTCATGCCGGAACAAGAACAACTTATAAAGTCGACAACAGAGACAATAGGTAACCTCCTGCTTTAGGCTTTGCTGCATGTAACAGTTGTTTTTTTTAATCCACCCCAGGCTGAGGATTTTTCTGAGATACTCAGCCCATAGGAAGTGTAATCTTGAGTTCAGTTTTTGTGATAGAATTTACAGCTTGTAAGAATGTAATCTGATTAGACGCATGGACATTTCAACAAAACCTAGGTGGACTTTGTAACTTGCAGCCCAACACAACACAATCAGGAGTGGTGTCATTCCTCTCAATGTCTCCTTTCACTTTCATTTTTTTCTAACATAATGCTTCCTACCAGCTGTAGAGGAGATTAATGCTTTGCTTCTTGCATGGGTAAAATACAAGTGCCTGCCCACTGCTAAATAATAATAATACAAAATCTGAATCATCCTGGTTTGCGTTTCTCTGTAGGTTCTTTTCTGGACAGTACCTCTCCCTTCCTTGTGGTGGGTGCTTGTATGGCTCTTGGGGAGATCGCCAGGAATGGCCCCTTGCCGATCCCCAACGAAGGAGCAGGATTTACAAAGCTGCAGCTTGTTGAAAACCTACTTGCCCGAATCCCTTCCAGCAAGGAGGCAAATAAGGCAAGATTTTTGTAGTGTTCTTATGATTCCTATTAGTTTTTTGGATGCATACTAGGTGTGCATTATTACCTGCCAAACTCAGCCTCATTTTTTAAAGTAATTTGGCTTTTTGTTGGCTTTAGTGAGTTGGGTGGGGCCAGGGTCTTTGTAATATTGTTTAGCACTTATCACTTGTGCTTTCTATAGTCATAACTAGGGGAGTAAGAGATGCAAATGTGAATGGTCTTAATTTTAATTATCTTTAAGTATCTTCTTTTACCTGCACATAATCCTCAGAAGGTAACAGGACATTTGTTCTGATCTGCTTTGGGAAAGAGGTGCACTGATTGATCTAATTAGCTGCTTGTTTGTACATCTGATACCACGAGTGAACGTCTGATACCACTGAGTGAAACTTCAGCAAGGGTGAAAAATACTGGGTTTAACGTGGATCTTCTGGACTTACAGAAGGAAGGTTATATGATGGTGTTATTTTTTTGTACTTAAGATGAAGGAACGAGCAATACAAACATTAGGTTACTTGCCAGTGGGAGATGAAGATTTTCCCCACCAGAAGCTACTGCTGCAGGGTTTAATGGATTCTGTGGAGGTGAGACACTATCAATGTATTATCCTTTATTTTACAATATAGAGTATATCTATAAATATGTGTGTATATTTAGATATATGCACACACACAAGAGTATTTATCTTTGAATGTTTTTTTATGTATTTGTAGAGCCGGATTTACGAAGGGAGTTGATTTTTTTGTAATCGTGCTTCTGGGTTTTTTGAAACTGCCTTGAAATAGAGAGTAGAGGTAGACTTGGATCTGGTAAAAAGGTTTTATGCCACAGTTTAAAAACTTGCTAGTCCAGGTCTCTGCCTCAGTCTGAGACAAAACCTCATTCCCCTTCAGGTGGCTTATGGATTCTTTTTTTTCCTATACTGTGTGAATAAAATCTGCAGAGCTTATATTAATGAAGCCTTAAAGCCTGTACTTTGGCCATCAAAAGTACCCTGATAGTAGGTAATATAAATACCTCTGAATTACGTCAGCTAATGCAACACACTTCAATTAGACATTTATGGGAATACATGTATCTCTTGTCCATCTAAATGCATCATTGACGTGTACTGCATTCTTTCACAGTACTTCAGAGCTTCTATACATATTGCAATATGCCAGATAACAAAATTAAGTAGAAGAAATTTTTTAGTGTCCTTAATTTCCAGCTTGTTTTACCTTTCTTCTTTGCTGATACTGACATAGGATTCTGCATTGTAGAAGTGGCTGTTGAGTATCAGACAGGCATGCTTTGCTGAGTCCTCCAATTCTGATGTGATCAAACAAGAAAGAGTCATAGAATTATAGAATGGTTTGGGTTGGAAGGGACCTTAAAGATCATCTCATTCCAGCCCCTGTGCTGTGGGCAGGAACTCTTCACACTACACCAAGTTGCTCAAAGCCCAATCCAGTCTGACCTTGAACACTTCCAAGGTTGGGGCATCTGTGGGTGACCTCTTCCAGTGCCTCACCACCTTCACAGTAAAGAATTTCTTCCTAAGATTTCATCTAAGCCTACTCTCAGTTTGAAGCCATTAACCACTTGTCCTATCACTATACTTAAAATACTGAGAATACTGTGTACACAAACATCAAAGGATGTTTTTGTGTGCCATTTTTCTCCTGTAACTGCATGGGGCCATTACAACTTTCTTTATAAAATGTGTACTTGAAAAAAACTGTTTATCTTAGATTGCAGGAAACTAAGGGCTTAATTCTCCAAGAGCCTGAGCATTTTGTCCTTCTGGAGCATAAGGAGAGCTATCTAGAAGATACTCAGTGGTTATGGAAACCAGGTCTTACAACATAGAATTCATCATAAGTACAAACAAGAAAGTGGCATATCCTGTTCCTGAAGGCTCAGAGAATAGTGTAAGGAGGACAGGGAAGCAAAACAAGTACCATCTGAATTCTTTTAATGTGAAAAAGAGTTTCTGCATCTTTTAAGAGATCAGCTTCTGGATGGAGTTACAGGGGACTCTTTCCCTATTATGGTAAAGCGGTAGTAATTTTCACTAATCGCTATCACGTCATTTTAACTTTCTTTTATTTTCATTCAGTTGAATTATTTATTTTTACCAAGTTGAACTTCAGAGAATAGTAAATACTTTGTCAAAGTATGCTTTAAAAAAATATAGACGTTTTAGCTTTTATCATTCAATTCAGACAGTTTGGCATTGTTTCATTTCTCTCAACTTCAGTAGGTCTGAGCTGCCACGTGGTCTCAGAAGCTCACCAGAAGAGTGATCTTACTGTGCTGAACATTGGGACTGGGAAAGAGGCTGTGGTTTTGTGGATTAAGTGCCAGAAGTTTTGGTGTGTGCTTAGTTAATACTGTCAGTGATGCTCTGTTGTGTTTTTTCAGGCCAAACAGATAGAGCTGCAGTTCACTGTTGGTGAAGCTATTACCAGTGCTGCAGTTGGAACCAGCTCAGTGGCTGCACGGGATGCATGGATGGTCACAGAGGAGGAATATATACCTCCTTCAGGTAGGCCTTCCTAATGTAGGGGCTGGCTTGGGAAATGTCTGGACTAGCACTTGGGTCCAAGCTACGTCTCTGTGGTGTTTGGTTTGTAACAAAGCATGCAAGAGAGGTTTTGTGTTTGTGGTTATAGATAAGTTGTTTTTCCTCTTCAGGTCCATCTGCTCAGAGGGCAGAAGACTTTATTCATGGGCTGTTTAAACAGCTTCTTATGTAATTCATTGCCACTTGACTCTGTATTTGTTTGGGTTTATTTTTTTGTTTGCCATGTTGAGTTAGTTTGGCATTTTAAATATACAGATCTTTTAAAATATCATTTTGAAGCGTGAGCAGGAAAATAGTATTATAAAATCAAATTGCAAGTGTTTTCCAAGAACTTCAAGTGATACAATTAAGTGAAATTTATGTGCAGTAAGTGCAGAAATTCTGTTTAAGGACTAAGATTCTCTACCCCTTGAAATAAAAGTGTGACAAAAGGCTAGCTTCAAATCAGGCAACTGTAAATATCAGTCTCAGACCTGCAAACACATGTTTTAATTTTGTGAGAGTGGTCTTAGATGTGTAGTGTACACAAAACCGAGCATGTGTGTCCTGGTTTAAAAACAAATTTGGGAGAAAACCCCTGTATAGGATCCCTCTGGGGAGCAAACCCAAGTGGCCCCTCCCTCCAACCAGTCCGGCAAAGAACTTCCTCGGAGAAAAGTGGAATTACTTAACAAACAAAGTGCATACAAGTATAAAGAATGAATAATATGAAACAATAAAACCTCTCCTTCTGAAGTGAGATGGCAAATTGAGAAAGTCCTTGCCATGGGTGTAGCTTGGCTCTCTCTCAGTCTCTCCTCAGTCCCAGTCTCTCTGGCGTTGCTGGAAAATGCCGAGCTCCAGGCCCCGGTGGGCCGCAGGTGCAGCCCCCAGTGCTTCCCTGGGTTTTCAGTCCAGAGCAGGTTTAAACAGTTCCAAGAAAAAGGAAAAAAACAGTCCAGGGAACTTCTCTGCCCTAGCTAGCTGAAACTAACTAAAAGCAAAACAAGATCTCTGTCCTGCAGTCTCTCCAAGCCTCCGCCGAACACGCTGTCCGCAGAAGAATGTGGAGGAGTCAGGCAGTTTTCTCAAAACAAACTCAGTGCTTCTCCTTGCTCTTAGAACCAGTCTTAAAGGCACAGGACTCAATATACAGCACAGACAGAACAGACGATTGGGGATACAAGCATCATAAAGTTACCCTAGGACAATGTGGTTGAAATTGAACCTTGCCATTGCTCCAGAATCTACAAGTCCTAATAAAAAAGAAAAAAAGTTTTGCCCTGAGTCTTAGGCAATGTGAACAGTACTTCTTCTTGGCCACTGCCTCTGAAACATGTTCATGAAGGGTTTGGAGGATTCTGTATTTCTATTATTTATTCTACTGTTATTACTTTCCCAGTGACTTCCTAAATAAGCAGAAATTAAGGTGTCACCTGAGTACTCTTTGAGTTGATTAGGTTTTTCATTATTTTCATTTAAATGGGTGTGGACAGTTCTCAAAGTTCTTCACCTCTACCTTTATTTTTTTCATATAGATTTAAAAGTGAATGATGTGGTGCCCTGGGTCCTAGACCTTGTTTTGAACAAGCATATCATCAGTCCCAACCCACATGTGAGGCAGGCCGCTTGCATCTGGCTTCTATCTTTGGTGAAGAAGCTGAGCACCCACAAAGCAATTAAGGTAAAAAATATGCCTTTTCCTAACACTGACTCCTTGTCCCTATTTTTGCTTCCCCTTCACTTCTGTTGCCTCTTTTCTCTCTGTGCTGGGACAGTCTTTACTGAGGGCTTTTTGAGACATGGCCTATCTTTTGTTTCTAGGGGAACAGACTATCTGGCAGATGAACAAGGGTGTTGGTCACCTTTGTAAACATCTGACATGCATCCAAAGTCAGAGTAAGCTGTCAGAGTAAATAGCTGTCGTAAGATGAAGTAGCACTACATCTTCTCTTGGAAAGAAGAGTTTGGTATCTGTGTAGTGTTTAGAATTTATATTGAGAATATATTTAAGACAGGTCTAGAAGGGGTAAGAAGAAGGAGGACATTATTTGTTTCATGGTGTTTACCTTTGGTACGTAGTAGCAGTTACTGTGTGCTTCACATACTGTGTTTTTGGTATGCTTTATGAACCTTATAGTTAAAAGGCTTGCCCGTAGTGAGAGAATGTGAAAAGTCCTATACAAGGACTGAATAAAACATTCCCAACCAAAATGTTTTCTCTCTGCGTAGAGGGACCAAGTAACCATTTTGTACTCTCCAGGTGTTGATAAAGAGCTTTGGGATAAGCTGCTTAGCAAATGTAAGCTTTTGTATAAAAACATTGCCACATACTGCACTCATCTAAACAATTCACCTTGTAGGGAGGTGGCAAAACTCACAAGTCTGGGGATAAAGAAAGCCCCATCTGGCTGCAAGCTGGATTTACGATGCATTGCTGCCTTGTATTAAACAAGGAAAATGAAATATATGGTATACTAATGGCTTGGTATATGTACATGGTGGGCTGGACAATTAACTGTTATGTTCTGTGAATGGCAGTCAGGCTACTAGTTGCCTGTCTGGAAAGGGCAGTTCTTGTCATAAGTAGCTCAAATGGACAACTCCATTGATACAGTAGCCTCTGTTAGAAACTTACCTGGAGACCAAACGAAGGATTCAAAATAATGTCCTTTTTTCTCACCTTACAGTCTCATCTCAAGGATATTCAAAGTGCATTTGTTTCAATTTTGTCAGATAGTGATGGTAAGTACTGTTGCATCTTAAAGAGTTATGTCTTTTTGTGGGCGTTCAGCAGACCAGAGGGAATCTTTCAACAGGCAGAAAGTCAATTACACTCTTTCAGTCAGCATTAAAAAATTACTTTAGAAACTTTCCACTTCTTATGTTAATAAGAATGATTTCTTTTCTAGGCATTTTGTGCAGAGATAAGAAGCACAGCATTTTTGTGCATTTGGCTAAAAAGAACACTCTATTTGCCCCTTCAGGCTGTAGTAACAGAAGTGGTGTTACTTCTGCTCTGTTTTGGGCAGCAGAATTTAGTCATTGCCACTTGAGTCATTGCAGAGTTCTTCAAGCTAGCACATTTTGGCTTACAGCTTTACCCATGGCAGCTAGTGGAAGGAGTGGTGTCCAGCACCCTGTGCACAGCTCACAGAAACTGAAGAGAGTATTACCACAAATGATTTCAGGTGCAACTAGCTTGTAAGAATACGTATGGCTCTTGGAACTCTTTCTGCTGTTCCACAACTTGCAGTAACAATACTTATATGAAGATGTCACCTAATTTGAAGGGGTTTAGGCCTTCAGAACAAATTGCGGCTTCAGAATGCAAAGTTTGTGTCATGACAGACTAGATTTGCTCTTAATGGAGAGCTGTGAAGTGCGGCACAGAGCTATTTGCTGCATCCTGATTTTGGTTGAACCTTGCTTTTGAAATTTGTGTACTGCTTAGTTACATGCTTATCTTGAATTTTGCTTGGTAAAATCTCTTGCAGAGCTTAGTCAAGATGTTGCTTCAAAAGGTCTTGGGCTGATATATGAACTAGGAAGTGAACATGACCAGCAAGAGCTAGTCACTACACTCGTTGATACCCTTATGACTGGAAGAAGGTACAGTGAGAGAGCACTCTGAATTATGTGTCTGGTGGGAATAGAAATGTTCCTCTTTTCTTGTGTGGAAAGAGATGTTTTTGGGCCAAGGGCAAGCCAGTGTCCATTCACAGAGAGTCAAACTGAGACATTTCTTAAATTAGCTTAGAGTATTTTGTGACTGAAGTTGTTCTGGTTTTGTTCCATTCAACAAAGCTTCAAAATAATATGTCAGTCCTGATTCAAGCAGTTCAAATGAGTTGGAATTTGGTTAGATTTGCTACTTGCTGCATTGTGTCGTTGCAGAGAACAATGACCACTTGCAGCAACTCTGCACATTGTGAATGTTGCAGAAGTGTGACTTGCTTGTGCTGAAAAGCACCTTTTGCTAAGGCAGCATCGTTAATGGTTGCTTGTTAGCTTTAGTATGAAAAATGCTGGTCTTAGAAGACTTGTGGCTAGACATCCTGTTAGTCAGTATTGGAAATGCTCTTTAATAGACCTCTCCTGACTAACCTGGTGTAGGTTTGGCCACTGGATGATAAAAACCTAGGCTTGGAGTGTAGGGATTCAGTGGTGGTAAGCAGGAAGAAATAAGATGAACGGAAATGGTATTCTTTCATTTTGAAGTAGAGATTTGCTGTCCATTATATGGCTCATGTCTGGACAGAACTAAAAAGTCATCATTCAGTATTTTGACTTTCTGCCTTTGCACAGGGAAACTCTCACTTGCTGCAGTGTATCCTTAACATTACATGTGGTACAGGTTAATGACATTCTTTGCAGTATGTGTAGCCTTGCACACCTATACGTTTTTTGTAGAAATGTAGCTGAAAAAAATGTGACCTTCCTGAGTTAATAAAGCAAAATTACCTCTTCTGTAGTGTGCAGTGTATTCAGTGGTAGAGTTTGGTAACACTAATATTGGACTTCTTTTCTATCAGAACCAAACATGAGATGACTGGAGAAACTGTGGTATTTCAGGGAGGTCTGAGTAAAACTCCAGATGGGTAAGTTTACTGGTAGTGTCTGACAGAGAAACTAAAAAACCTGCTTCCCGACCTTTTGTTCCTTCTTGTTCTCTAAGTTACCGTAACTATTTCTGTGTAATACAGATGTGGTACTCCCCTTTCTCTTCCTGCTTTGGGATGTGAGTTGAAAATAACTTTAGTTGTTGTAGCATTTGTCTGCCTAGAAATAGTAACACTGATTTCCCTTCTGCTTATCAAAGTCAAGGTCTTTCTACCTACAAGGAGCTTTGTTCACTGGCTAGTGACCTCAATCAGCCAGACCTGGTGTACAAATTCATGAATCTGGCCAACCATCATGCCATGTGGAATTCTCGGAAGGTAATGCTCTGGTTTCATACAACTTTCATTCCCGCTGTGAACTCTGGAAGCAAAAATCCATTTCTTTATTCCTGGTTACATAGCTGCAGGTAGAGGATGTTGATGCTTTGGTATCAGTCCAAGGCAAATTTAGCAAGCTGAGAAAAAAATTAAGGATTACATGAAATTCTTACAACAAAACCTTGGTATCAGAGTGTTCATATAATCCCACATTCCCTTCTGAATCAACTGACATCCTTTTATTTTTTGAGTGTGCTTAGAAAGACAGTCCTTAATGTGTGCAAACAGTGATAGTGTTTTGAAAACTGGATGAATTCTTGGATGCCAGAGAAAGTGATCTTTATTGTCTAAGGAGGCAGAGCAAAAAGTAATCAGCAAGTTGCTAAAAAGCACTGTTGTTGAAAGTATCCATTTTTAACTCAAGTTTTGATGTTTTAAAGCAGCTGGAAGCTTTAGCAAAGCCAAAATACTATTGGATCCACTTCCAGGTGAAAAAAAGAGCGTCATAAGTTTGAAGATTTAGCTGTACTATTTGATGTGGGGACTCTTCACTGGCTTTACAGAAGCATGGAAGGACTTGTTTTGAGTCTTAACAACACTGCTTAGTGCAAAAAACAAGTCCCAGCTTTAACACTCATCCAAAGTCTGACAATTTAGCACATATCTCAAGACCTCCCTCAGCACTGTGACTTCAGAAGCACAGGAGCATAGTTCCTGACTCTTGTGGAGTCTCTCCAGCCAGGAGGAATCAAGACAATCCACTCAGAAGGTGTGGGGTGAGCTTTGACATTGGAAGAATTTGCAGAATCTTTTAAGTTGAAGGGGACATTTGGAAATCTGTGCTCTAAATCCCCCCACAAGAGCTAAACAGAGCATGCTGTTCAGGGCCTTGGAGGCAATGCCTTGCTTTTCCTTATCCTTTCTGCAACTTCTTGCTTTTCGTGGTAGTGGTCCTAACTGAAAATACATATTTATTGCTGTTTTCTAGATTAACCCAAACAGCACATCCTGTCCTGTGAAGTCCCTAGTGTGGGGTTTTGAGTGGCAGCTTTTGACACTGCAAGTCAGAAAACATGCAGTCATTGAGGCAGTCACTGCACTGCCTTCATTGAGTAATTTCTTCTTGGGCTATCCTGCCAAATCCCATGGGACTTCACAGGCAAGCATCGCATCATTTCCACTGTGTTAGAAGTGACAGTAGAACTGACAGTGTTGCAGAAAGACAGGATCATCAAGGAATACTTAAGTTTAAAGTAAATATGGACAGATGCAAAATATAATCACCAGAAATTCCAGGTTTTAGAATTAAGGCAGAGTTATTTTGTTTTTACCTTTGCAGTTCCTAAGTTATTCAAGTTCTTCTAAATCAGCAGAATTTTAAGGAGGCAGTGGCCTATCCTCGCCAGTTTTGCCAAAAAATAATCTCTTTTGGAAGAACGTATTTAAATCTTAATGGTTTTAATTCACCAGTACTCCTTCTGCAAATGAGATCAATCAGTATCCTGAAATAAAGGTTGGAAGAAGGTTTTGAAGTAGTATGTTGTCTGGTGAGTGTGACTGTATGCTTCAGATCACTGTGGTACTGTAGCAGTGAGATTAACAGAGAGCTAATTCCAGTACCATTCTAGACCTTTTGATTTGGTCTAAATTTGAACCATGTCAGTCACTTTTGCCTCTGACTCTGGTTTGCCCATGAGCAATAACTGAGTAAGTGAACAGTGTTTCAACAAATACTATTTTGTTGTCATTTCAGGGAGCAGCTTTTGGTTTCAATGTGATAGCTGCCAAGGCTGGAGAGCAATTGGCTACATTTTTACCCCAGCTTCTTCCCCGGCTCTACCGTTACCAGTTTGACCCCAACCTGGGCATTCGACAGGCAATGACCAGCATTTGGAATGCGTTGGTCACTGACAAGTCAATGGTGAGTGACCAGCAAAGTGCAATGAGGGGCTTTGCTGCCAGCCAGCAGTGTACTGGAGATCCTCATGGGGCAGATGCATTTTGTGAAAGGAGGGGCAGTGCAGAAAGGGCTGAGGTATTTCACTGAAAATGAGATGTTTGAATCCATAGATGAGCTTAGAGCTTGCGCAGAGGTTTCACTGTGTCTCTTATATATGAAAGGGTATTGCAGACCTTGTTTGTGCAGCCAGCATTAAAATTTATTATTTACTTAAAAAGAGGTCCTTCCACTTTGATATTGCTTTGATACTGCTTATGAGAAACTTTTCAGGAATCCTTATGCCCTAAGATGCCTTCCTAAAGGAAGAGCATCTTAATGTAGATACTCAGTTTTTAAGTGGGAGGAAGCCCATGGTTGGAGGCTATTCCATCAGTTTGAGCAGAACTCCTCCCAGGGTTATTTCAGGAATAAGTGATATTCATAAGATTACCTTGCCCTGGTTCTGCAAGGCTTGGAATTTGGTTTGCATTTTTTTCTTCTCGGAAAGCTGATCTTAATGTGAAGTCATTCACTCTGATCCCCTATCAAAGCCCAACAGCTTTTTGAGTAAATACATGCTTAGTGTTGCATTTTAGCAGTTCAGCTGATAAAGGCCTTTACGGGGCTTTTCCTGTTGCATCTTTCACAATGTTAAGCACTTGAGCAATGCAGAGAAAAGCATGTCTAAAGCACAGTTGGAGAAAATTTGCACAGCACTGGCAAGCATTAGTTCATCTGTTGTGGCTGAAAGCAGGTTATATTGTCCAAAAGGCCTCTTTTTTTACAGAATACTGAACAAGGATGCATAGCTGTGCTTGTTTCATGATTTTTCCTTTTTATAATTATAGGTTGATAAGTACATGAAGGAAATTCTTGAGGATTTGATCAGTAGCCTAACCAACAGTCTTTGGAGGATCAGAGAATCCAGGTATTGCTAGGAAAAATATTGGATTTGTCTTTGAACTCAGTTCTTTTCTCTTGTTCACCATAACCTTGTTAACCTGAAGAAGTTGAGGGGGAAAAGAGGGCATATCTTTTCATCAGGTTGGAGCCCAGCCTTGTAGCCTGCCCTTGGAAGTATGATACAATCTTGAAGCTATTTGCCTGAAATTTTTTATTGCATGTAGTTTTATACTAAACATTTTCTGAAGAATGAGTTTTCTGGTTACTAGTTCTTGCCTACCTTTGAGTCTGAAATAATGCTTTCTCTTAGAAAACGTGGTCATTCTGACAATTGTGTACTTGGCAGCAGGATGCCATTTTTAATAAACTGCTTTTTGGTTTTAAATGGTTTGTAGCTATGCTGTATTGAAAACCTCCATTTTAATTTCAGTTCCATACTTTATACCATTTTGGTTTCTTCTTATTGTATGCTTAAACAAAATAAGATTAAAACAGTTTTGTCACTGGAATGTTTGCAGTAGCAATTTTCACCACAGCAGCCTTTTTCACCCTCTGTCACCTGTTTCAGGTTTAACCTGAACAACTGAGCATTTTTTTCTCTGCTAAAGATGACATTCTTATGACAGAGTAGATTTAGTGTTTGGAGAAAGTAAGGACTGTGAAACAGTTCTCATTTTTCTAGACTATTTATTAGTATATCTGTATATATACGCCTATATCAAGTAAGAACATCTTGAAAGAAATAAAATTCCCTGTTTGCAGTTGTCTGGCACTAAATGACTTACTAAGAGGAAGACCTTTGGATGACATCATAGACAAGCTTCCAGAGATATGGGAAGTCCTGTTCAGAGTCCAAGATGACATTAAGGTAATGGAACTGAGAACTGAATGGAAATCTTCAACAAACAGTACAGTGATCAAGCTCTGAGGTGTTTAAAGAGAGATTCTCTGACATGTCAGCTTGAAGCCAATGGGAGTTTTGAGTATTGAGCAGACTAGAAATTCATGCTCCTTGAAAGTAAAATTTCCATGCCACCTTGGGAATTCTCTTTGTGTTTGAAGTATTGGGTTTTGTTCCTGCTGTGCTTATTCTAGATGATTTGAGATTTTTCCTTGATATAAAAGAATTCCTGAGTAGTTGCTTAACTTCTGAATATAGAAATATTTATTATGGGTTGCTAGTGTGCTGAGTTGATAGATGATAATATATATGGTGTGCTGAGCTTGGATGTGCGAGGTCAGAGTCTTTGGGTCCTTTGAGGTTTCAGCTCTGTCAGTATATTGATTGTACCAGATACTCAGATGAACCAAAACCAGAATATCTTATAATGTTCTAATAATTTCCTCAAAAGATATTGCTACTTTATATTAAGTATTAGACATGAAGGTAGCATTGCCTGTTCTAGAGTTAATGCTTACCAATTAATATTAATCATTCTAGAAGAGTAAAAATAACAGAAATAATTGTTGACTTTGTTTTTAGGAGACTGTGCGAAAGGCAGCGGAACTAGCCCTAAAAACTTTAAGCAAGGTAAAACTCTGCAATATTGTCCTATGCTCATGTAGACAAGACATGTATGGTTTTTACGTCAGGAGTGACCATAGACTATATTTACTATAGACTGTTGTCTTCAGATGATATCTAGTGTAAGATCCAATTGTGAGAGACTGAGCAGCCTCCTAGAAAGCAATTATAATAAGCATCACCATATACTCCCCTGTACTTTTATTGATGCTAGTGAAGTCCTGCTGATTGAGGGTAATGCGATGTTAAGGACTATACAAGCAAAGCAGAGGAAGGATATAATAAACTGTGATTTTTGTCTCCAGTGTTGTTTTTTCCTAACCTGGAGGTGGAATTTAAGTAAACTTAATTCGGCAGTTTACCAGGACTGACTGATCAAGTTGACCAAGCCTGGTGATAAGTCACTGGTATGATGGAGTAATGGAGTAATTGTGTATGGACTTTTCTGTGATGCCGTTACTGACATGGTTTTTAGGGTGTAGTACACGTATGTCACTTGATATTTTGTTTGGTAATCCTCTAAAAAAGTCACATTGGTGGCAGTGTATCTAAAGTATTGTATTTGAAATCACAGTCTTCATAGTGCATGATGTTTTAATGCTACAAGTGAGGATCTAGTCCCAAAATGTTGTTGTGAAATGTTGCAGTTGCAGAATCTACTCTTGTCTGGGACTGTCGTGGGCTTTCCCCGACATTCAGGTGGTTTTAGAGTCTTTTCGCCCTCTGCAAAGCTCTGAGCCAAATGGGTGAAAGAGACAGAGTCTTCAAGTTCTGATTTTTCAAGGTTGCATGCTTCGTTTATTTTTCTTATCTTACAATTTTCTCAGTGCCCGACAAAGATGTTTGCAGCTGCCTGGACATCTGACGACTCCTCCCAAACTGGGCTGTCGTTATCTTTTATACTAATTGCTACGTATTTTTTATTTATCATTTCTTGCTAATGCCTATTACTAATACTAAACAGGTCATTTCTACCTTGACCCAATCCCCATTAAACTACTTTGTGCCAACGTCACTGCTGAAATGGAATGAGGAAAGAAGAAAGAAGAAGCAGGAGACAACGCCCCAAATTCTCCATCTTGCCCCCATTCACTTCAATGCTATAAATATAAATTTACTGTTTTTTCACCCTGTGATAAGCTAAACTACAATCTTTCACACTCCTGTGGCCTGCAACCCCTCTCGCAGTGCAGGAAGCCTCTCCCATGGACTGAGATCAAAGCCAGTGTCCCTCTGAGTTCTGGGCTGGGGTCCCAGACCCCTCTGTCCAGGTCTCTGACCCTCCAGGGCAGCCAAAGGAATGCCCTGGACTCCAACATGGAACTTGCTGCTTTGCTGTGTGGAATGGTTGAGTCCCTGTGGCTGAGATAGGATGTCCTTCAACTCAAAGGCCATTTGGATCATCTGTTCATGCAGATTCAGGTCAAGGCCTGCTAGGCTCTGAATTTGCCTTTTCTGGAAGTGGATTCAAGTTGAAATCCCTTTTAGGGATGACTCTTAGGGCTTGACTACCTTGGGGAGAAAAGATGAAGTTGTAACGGAGCCTGGGCTTGGCTATGAGCAGTTTGTCTAGTTGCTGTTGGCTTCTTCTGTCTGAAGGAGAGGGTGCTTTAATATAATCTGAGGGGGAGGTTTGTACTTGTTTGCAGCACTGATTGTCACCTGTCCCCAGGTCTGTGTGAAAATGTGTGACCCCTCCAAAGGAGCAGCAGGTCAGAAGACGATAACTGTGTTGCTCCCTTGCCTCCTAGACAAAGGAATAGTAAGCACAGTTGCTGAAGTCCGATCTCTCAGGTTAGTTTTGCACTGTGTAAGTTCTCTGGGGGGTCAGTTCATGACTTATCCCGATGACACCAAGCTTATTAACCTGAGCTGCAGAATGTACTTTGTGTTTGAAGTGACGAGTTGCTCCCCAAAAGAGCTTTCCTGAGTTCTTTTTTCACAGAGTTTAAACACCAGCCCTGAGGACTCTGCCTGTCTTTTGGGAGTATGTGGCCCCTCTGCAATTGCCCAGATTCAGTTCCCAGCAGGAAATTGTTTTCTCCCAGTACAAATGGCAGGCTGATCCAGAAGCAATGTGAGATGCTAAGGGTGACCTTTGGGACTGGCGTATCTGGTCTGGTTGCAAACAGAAAGTCCCGTGGTTCTTCAAACGGCCATGTCTGATTTCACAAGTGCTTTTGAATATTGACAGTTCACATCCCAGATGTGTCTGCATTTGGTCATGCTGTTCAAATACATTTTATGTCATGTAACAGTTCAATGTCCCTTGATGTGTAGGGACACATAAATTGACAATATCCTTGTCAGTTTATAACCTAGTTTTTTCTTTGACTGAGGGACAGAAAATCTGGAAAATTCAGAGTTGGACCAGCTGGCTGGTCTTCACAAAAATGATTATTAGGAAGGCTAGAAGGCTTCTAACAAGAGAATATTTCTTAAACATTTTTCATTCCTTTGAAGATATGAAAACCCATTGTCAAAATGCAGCATGAGAGATGTGATCAGTCTGAAACTGACTGGTAGGGTTTGAATAGATAATTGTAACATTTTTTCTTGGGCAGAGACAATGGATGTCTCAGGGTGACTTTGCCCAATGCTTGTTTAAAACATCAGGGTGTGTTATTCCTTCCCCCATTTGTCTGCAGTACTGACTCTTTGCCCACTCCCTTTGTGACTCCAGGGCCAAAGTAAACAACCTCTGGCCAAAATATTTATAACATCCCTTGGAAGCTCAGGGCAGGGAATAATTTTGTTTAAGCAAAAATTAAACATAGGGTTGTTTGAAGGAAGATTTATGTTGGTATATATGGATTACAGTAGATCAGAGAGGCTTTTCAGATCAGTCTGTGTGTATCTCTGTTGACCTTCCCTTCAATCTTCTTTCAGCATTAACACTCTTGTGAAGATCAGTAAAAGTGCTGGGTCTATGCTGAAACCTCATGCACCAAAACTTATCCCAGCCCTGTTGGAATCCTTGAGTGTTCTGGAGCCCCAAGTCCTCAATTATTTGAGCCTTTCTGCAACAGATCAAGAGAAAGTAAGTGTAGCTATAACAGGGAAGTATCAACACAGCAGAGATAAAGATTTAATCTTGATTCAGTGAATGGAAAAATAGCAGATTTGGTAGAGAGATGTTCAAAAAACAAAGAAAAATAACTAAGAAGTTGCTAGAAAGTTTGGTCAAAAAATATGGCTAGATGATTGTGGGAGTTTTTTTGAATGATTTGGTTTATTTTTATTCTCTAGACCACTGTATATTTCCAAAAGTGAAGAGCAGTCTTAGTAATCTGTTTTTAAATGTCACTGCTGTTTTTCTCAAGGTGATTAGCTTCTGGGCTTCACATAACTTAAATTGGAAGGTGTGTCATAGCACTATGGGCTGGAGGTGGATATTGTCAGCACCATGTCCTTTAATTGTTAAAAACCATATTTATCACAGTCTTCTTGGGAAAGTGATTGAAACCCGTTGATTAGAAACAAATCCAGCTAATTTTGTTGTGGGAAGGAAGAGGGTCAATTAGATTAGCCCTTTGCAAGTGAAAAGGGGGTGAACAATGTGAACAGTTCAGTGTGAGATTTTCTTTTCAGACCTCTCCCCCACTTTGTTTTCCCGTCCTCTCTCTCTCCCTCTAGAACATCCGTCTGCCTCTGAAAGGGAAACATTCATAGTCTGTAGGCATAATTGCTTTCTCCATGCATCTGAAGTAGATTTTAGTGTAAGGTAGTGAGTTATAGCTGACGTTTTTGTTGCTCTTTCTGCTGTTTTCATGTTGTGTTTACACTTGGATTTGTTTGGTGTTTTTTCCTGATTTTTTATTTTAAAGACTGCAATGGATAGTGCCAGACTTAGTGCTGTCAAGTCATCTCCCATGATGGAAACCATTAACATGGTAAGTATTGATTTCAGAAGGGTTCCAGTGTAAGGTATGTTGTAGAAGAATAGGAATTAAAATCGAAGCTTTACAAAATATCTCTTCAGGGTTCATTTTCTAATCACATCTCCATGTGGCGGTCTGTCCACTTCCTTTTTCATGTACAGACTTCTCATCACGCCACCAGTGCTTGCCCCTCAGTTCAGTTGTGAATAACTGGCTCAGTTTGGAGTCACATAGATTGCTTCTTCATCTGAAGACCTGTCTGCTTTGATGAGGAGGGTGTCCTTCAAGTGCTTTTCTTTGGATGGGGGCTCAGCTGGTTCTGGGTTACATTAGCTAGCATTTCTCATCTCTGGCCCACAACTCCAAAACCAACTTCTCACCTGGGCCTTCAATTGATGATAGTCATTGTTGGTAAGGCATAAATGCTGTTCAACCATTGCCTTGTGGTGCCTTAGATATTCCTATCTGGGCCTTGCCTGTACTTTTGTGGTAGAAATATATATTTAGAGAAAATGCTGATATCACTGGAAGCACTGTCAGCATATGGTGGTTGGCACTAGAGATTCCTGGTGCTGCAGGAGGAATTGCTGATGCCCAGATGCTGTGCTGTAGGATCTGTCCTGGCAGAACTCGCTGTCCTCTCTAGGAACT
Source organism: Hirundo rustica (assembly GCF_015227805.2). NCBI lineage: Eukaryota > Metazoa > Chordata > Aves > Passeriformes > Hirundinidae > Hirundo > Hirundo rustica. The sequence continues at coordinate 65,445,276 of NC_053488.1, forward strand.
TGTCCCTTCCCAAAAAAAGGCCCCTCTTTTCTGCTCAGGCATTGCACAGAGCCCAAGGGCATATGGGCAGGTAGAAAATGTGAGGGTTGAGTAAGTTTTGGGGGAGTTGTAGCAACCAGAGCAATTTATTGTTTCCTCGACTTACGGAAAAACAGCAACAGCAAACCCTCCTGTACATAACAGTGTGTGGAATTGAGTTTTGGTGTCAGGTGAAGTGATCTCTGTTAATAGAGTGTAAAGTGGTTGGGATTGAAAGCCTCCATGTAAAAGTGTACTTGCTGCAACCCTGCAGGCTGCCAGCAGCTGTTGCCATCCCTCCTCCAGGCCATGCCCTACCCTGCCAGCCCTGGGGGAACAGCTGTGGTACCCTGATCATTGATTGGGATTTTGTAGGGTAGGGAAGAGATAGTTAGTGATGACTTCCCTGGAGTATTGTGAAGATGATCTGGCTTATGAGCAACCTCTTCTATATTCTGGGGCAGGCTGGGAGATTGTATGGATAATTTCCTTCACCATACCGGTGATGGAGGGGAAGTTACAGTTGATCTGACTTTGGAAGTTCAGTTACCTTCATTTAGTATATGATCCTTGAATTCACTAGAGAATTGATCTCCCCTCTGCAGGCAGTGTGTTACACAGAGTGCTGGTAACATGAGGCTTCCTGTTTTGTCCAGTGACATTTTAGGCATGACAGATTAAAAATTATACTAATCACATCCCTTTTATAATTTTATGTCATTTATGCCACTTGTTTGTCTTGACCTGTTTAAAAACTGTCTTGACTGGTTTCGTGTCATTGTCTAGTTTGGATATGTTATTGCTTCCTGGTTTCAGAGAGTTGGGAAAATGTTGGGTTTTGTCCTAAGATGCAGATGCCTTCACATCTCGTTCTCACTAGTGTGTTAGTTTCAGGCTTCCCGAAGAAGTGGAGTGCAGGAGCACATCAGTTCCAGCAAATGCTAGTTTTAGCAAGGTCAGCTCCACAGAGAAGTGGGACAGAAGAATCTATATGTGGTATAATTCACTTCATGTTGGTTTTTTCTCATCATGCAGCAAACTCTTACGATTCAGTTGAGGACCAGCCAGCACTGAGGCAGCCTCTGCTAGGAATACACCAACTTCAAGTCTGCCATCATTATATTTTTTTTTTCCTTCCTTTCTTTCTTTTTTTTTTTTTTTTTTTTTTTCTTTCTCCCTGTCTCTTGCCTTTCTCTAGAGCTTGCAGTATTTGGATGTGTCTGTCCTCGGTGAGTTGGTCCCTCGGCTGTGTGAATTGATCAAAAGTGGAGTTGGCCTTGGCACAAAGGTATGTCTGTGATTTTAATATTCTTTTGGAAGTGAAGAACGGAGTATAGAGCAGTGTCAGTGTAAATATGGTTCCTTTGACTATGTCAAGCAGCAGCTTGACATAGCAGCAGCTTGGGTTCATACATACTGGAGTCATTTGGCATTCCACTCCACATCGCCCCTCTGAATGTGTGCTGCCCCAGTCTCCTCTAGGCTACATGGCTGCTGTGCTCTGTGGCACATTAGTACAGAAGGTTGTCTTTGATTGCTGCAAATCTTCTAGGATCATCTATTCTGAGTGTGGGTCCTTCTCCATTTTCTATTTCAATTCTTGTCATTCGTGTTTTGCAAACTTACACTGTTTCTACTTTTATTGCTCTTGATTGTGAGAGTAGAGGTGAGTGGGTATAGATCATGTCTTAGAAGTCAGCAAGTATCAACAATAATAACCAGCGGCAAATACTGTCTTATCTTACCTTTGTTTTCCCTTGCAATCTTCCAGGGAGGCTGTGCCAGTGTAATTGTGTCATTAACCACACAGTGCCCTCAAGACTTAACACCTTATTCAGGTAAGGCTTGTCTCTTGGTGTTGGGTTTTAAAGGTGCTTTTTGTTGCTGTGGTGTTTCTTCTTTAGCATAAGAATGATCTTTACATGTGTATTTTTGTCAGAGAGCTGTTTGAAGTTAACCTTTTTTGTTTGAGAATGGCATGCTTGGAGTAGGTTCAGTACCTCACCAAATTGTAAGAAGTAGAGGAAGGAGTTGAGGGAATTCACTAGCACTGAGCAGGAATAGGCAAAAATATTGCTTTACTTTCTTGGAGCAGTCTAACAATGCCTGTGTTAGTGCAGCACTGTCAGTATGCACTTGTTCATGCAGCCTGAGTTATGGGTGGACCATGAACAGCGACTTTGCTTCGTTGGGTCTCTTCTGATATTAGAGAGAACATCACCTTTCTGTTACAAAATAGAAATGAAGCTGAAAGCATGATCAACTGTAGTGCTTGCATATAGGAACATTAACAGTCAAGGTGTGCAAAACACTAGCACTAGTTTAAACACAAGGACTTACATACATGCAGTGAGGAAAAATGCATAAATTCAGGCAGTCTAATGGGAGCTGAGTTCTCCTAGGGTCCTCACCCCGGAGGCTGAGAAAGCCCTGGAAAAGGTACAAAACAGCATGTCTACACGGCAGGCAAACCGAACCTGCCTTTCAAATTTATCATAATGGGGAAGTTGCCACACCTCCATGGGGTCATCTTTCAATGGGACCCAACGGCTAAAAAGGACCATGGCAGGGGAGATCCTCTCTGAATTATAGAGTGGGTTTTCCTCAGCCACCAGCGGTCCAAAAAAATGACAAGGCCACAAGAATTGGTGGCTGAACTGAGTAGGGAAGCAAGAATCCGAATCAGGGAAATGGCCAGATGTGACTTCGAATGCATTCACATTCCAATCCAACTTAAATTGGGCCAAATTACAAAAGCGATGTTAAAACACCTGCTTCAGGAAAATGAAGCTTTGCAGTTTGCCTTGGACTCCTTCACTGGTCAAATTTCAATTCAGAGACCTGCCCACAAAATTTTTCATTCAGATGTCCAATTTACTTTGGTGTTAAAGAGTGTTTGGAGCAAAACACTTCTGGAGGCTCTGATAGTTTTTACAGACACGTCCGGAAGGTCCCACAAGTCAGTCCTGACTTGGAGAGATCCTCAGACTCAGCAGTGGGAGGCAGATATTGCTGAGAGGATCACCTCAGGTTGCTGAGTTGGCCGCAGTTGTCAGGGCTTTCGAAAGGTTCTCCGAACCATTCAGTTTACTTACAGACTCTGCATATGTTGCGGGAGTGGTGTCCAGGGCAGAGCAGGCCATCCTGCAGGAGGTGTCTTACACTGCACTCTTTCAGTTGCTCTCAAAACTTGTCAAGCTTGTCTCCCACCGAGAGCAACCCTTCTTTGTGATGCATACGAGGTTGAACACCGATTTGCCTGGGCTCATTGCGGAGGAAAACAGAAGGGCTGATGCTCTTGCTGCCCCTGCAGCAGTGACCCCTTTGCTGAACATCTTTGAGCAGGCAAAACTCAGTCACCAATTGTTCCATCAAAATGCGCCTGGTCTTGTTCGCTGGTTTTTTGCTTGCCATGGCAAAAGAACATGATGCTTTTGATAAAGTAAAGTCTCTTCCAACAGGCAAACTTATGAGTGCTTTACTTAGTGGCCTGACTGATCGCAACAGTGTGGTACAGAAGTCCTTTGCCTTTGCTATGGGGCATCTAGTGAGGGTGAGTTGGGCTTTAAGTTTTATTTTGCTTCTTCATTGGTGGTCTTCTTTGAAGCGTTTGAATAATTTGAGTCTCTTCTTTGTTGCAGACTTCCCGGGACAGTAGCACTGAAAAGCTGCTGCACAAACTCAGCAGCTGGTACATGGAGAAGGAAGGTATATTGCTTTTGCTTACAGCATACAGGGCAGAAAAAGTTCCTGGTGATAGCAAAAGCTAGTAAAGAAACATTTCTATATTATGATGCTTGGTTTCACTGACTGAATAATTCCTAAACAATGCTAAAGAGTACTGTGGATTACTCTGCTTTCCAAGAGGCAAACCAAGCAGTTAAAAGGATAATCCTGCTTCCCACTCATAATGAGCTTGTTTTGCTCTTTCAGAGCCAGTTTACAGAGCAGGCTGTGCTTTAACTGTGCATGCTATGGGACGCTACAGCCCAGATGTACTGAAGAACCATGCCAAGCAGGTGCTGCCATTGGCTTTTCTTGGAATGCATGAAATTCACGAAGAAGAGAGAGGAGAAAAAGAGAATTCTACTCTGTGGACTGAAGTTTGGCAGGAAAATGTGCCAGGTACGTTGTGTTAAGAATAGTGAAACTTTCTGGGAATCATGGGACAAGAAATAGCACGACTTCTAGAATTCCATTTTGAAAATACAGAGTTCTGATGGTAAGAAATTTGGGAAGCTTGTTCACATTTTCTTCCTTGCTCTAGATTTCTTATATGAAGATTACCTTCTCTGGCTATTTAAAATAATTACAGGGGCATTGATCACAAGGATGGACAGGCATAGTAGAAGTATTTTAAAATTGTAATACACTGAATGCCACTGTAATATAGCCCTGATGGTACAGATAAATAGACATCTTTGGAAATTTTGATGCCAGCCTTTAGGGGCTGCTGCATACTTCAGAATTAGAGAAGCTTTGGCCTTTCTCTCTTGTTGGAGATATCTGTGGTAATACCTGTGGTTTTAGCTTCAATGACCAAATCTGTGCTATAGAAGTGCAGTTCTTTCTGTAGAAGAAGATCTGGATCCATTATAGTATTGTTTTGCTGACCCTTATAGATTTCATGTCTGGTTCCTCAGTCACCAGATGATTTTTCTGGAGTCTGAGAAAGGCTGAAAAAGGTTTTCTAGAGACTTGTTCTTGGAAGAAAAAAAAAAAAACATAAAGACATTGTATTCCTTGGAAACAGGCTAACACAATGTTTAGTGTCTGCTACATGGAAGGACTGAGGTGAGCTCTGTGTCTAGATACACAACAAAGACTTTATTTGGAACCTCTGGAAAAGAGCTCTTCTTCAGCCAGGCTGAGAGGAATTCTTCACACTTTTGCCTGAAGTAGACCTTTCTGATGTGTCTCCTAGCCAAAACTCCTAGGAGATCTGTAACTGGTTGTTTTTTTGGTTTTTTTCAGGATTAGGCTGGGCTTGTTAACTTGTGGTGTTTCTTGTGTTGTTTTGTTTTTTTTAAGTAAGATCAAAGATTCGTTTGTTTTGTAGCAAAATTAGTTTTCATCCATTTGACATGCAGGTACTCAGGGTGGGATCAGACTGTATTTGCAGGAGTTGATATCCATCACCCAGAAGGCTCTGCAGTCCCAGTCCTGGAAGATGAAAGCTCAGGGAGCAGCTGCCATGGCATCAATTGCCAAACAGACAGGCTCCCTTGTACCACCACATCTGGGAATGGTGCTCTCTGCACTGCTGCAAGGCCTGCCGGGGAGAACCTGGACTGGGAAGGTAAAGAGGGAATTGTCACCTCATGGTTTGCTGTGAGGCCAGCAGTGTGCAGCCCTTGAGCCAGGAAGTGCAATGTTCTTTGCTGCAGAGCAGCACGATAAGAATGCTGATGCAGAGAGTCTGCCTTTTGTCCTATATTTAGCAGATACTGAAATGACTGGGAAGATAGGTAGGTGAAATTCAGACTGCCTTAGGAGTTCCCTCTTCAGCTAATTCCACTGCACCATTCCTAGCTCGAAGGTGCTGCAAGACCCCTTCCTGCTGCCAGTTCCATGCAGATTGAAAGCTATGTTCTCTGCAGGACATGTGGCAGGGGATAGGCAGACATTTCCTCTCCAAACTGATGTCACAGGCATGTTTGCCCGCTGCCCCTTGCAGAACACAAGGGTTTGCCCTGTGCAGCGGGACTGTGCATTTTGGCTGTGTGGCACTTCTCAGGGATGTCTCTTTTATCATTGCAGGAGGAGCTGTTAAAGGCCATTGCCAGTGTTGTTTCTGCGTGCAGGTGAGTGGTTTGAACGAGGTGGTACCCTCAGGATCTGAGATCTCAAAAGGGAGGTTGTTGTACAGTGTTGCATAAAGGGTACTAAGGAGATTCCAGAAGGTTTGTCAATCACCATGCTGATCTCCTATCAGCATGTGAGGAGCAAGTGATGCTTCAGAGGGACCTGCAGAAGTAAATGGTTGATATAGAGAGGAAGAGGAGGATGTTGAAACGTCACAATTGCTATGAGAAAAGCAGAGACTAAGGGGGAAGATGGAGACCTTAAGTGGGAAAATGAGGAAGAGGTTAAAGAATAGAATGGAGCAAGTGCCTTGGAAGCATACGAGGAAAGAAAATAAAACAGGAAGAATAGACAAGGAGTGAGAAAGAGCAACCCTACCTATCTTCCCCATGTAACTTCTGTTACAATTACTGGTGGGCATCTGAGTGCCTGGACACAGGAATTCACCTCTGGAAATAGCCGATTTTGGGAAGAGATTAACATGATAGTGTCCATGTGCCTTGCATTTCAGTGCGGAGCTGCAGAAGTCAGTGCCTGGTCAGCCTACCATCACAGATGTTGTCCAGGCTCTCCTGAAAGAATGTCGTAAAGAAAACCTGAAGTATAAGATGGTGGCACTGCGCTGTGCAGCTGGGGTACTGCAGGCAACAAAGGAAGACCGGTTCCAGGAACTTGCTGATATTATCTTTCCCATGATAAAGAAGGTGGCAGTTCAACTTCTTGAGTTTTCTTTCAAAGCAAAGCACCCAAGTGGTGACAGTCCGAGTGATGCTGGCTGCATGCCAGGCTTCTGCCCAGAGGGCTGATGATGTGAGAGATTCCCCACACTCAGCCAGTTCTTTGTGTGGCTGAATACCAGACAGCTGGTGAGCCTACTAGCTGTCTGGTGGTTCTACCTGTGCTACTCAAATTCTGAATTAGCCCAGCTGTTCTCTAGGCAGAGTCCTGCCTGGGATGTCCACCACTGCCCTGTTACCACTTGAAAAGTTAATTCCTAGCTGCTCTACAGACAGCAAAAGGCTCCTGGGAAGCTGTGTAGAGGGCTTAGTATCAGCAGAGCCTTGCAGCTCTGTGGGTGGGACTCGTGTAGCACAGGCATGTGTTTGGGTGCCAGGCCATAGAGCCTGCTCTGCTCCTTTGCAGAATGCAAGCAGCGCCAGAGCTGGGCATGAGGGCTGGTGGGTGCAGACTGCAAGGGAAGATTGAGCTGCACTGCACTGTGTGCCTAGCTTGCCCTCGTCCTTCTGTCAGTCACACCTTCCCCCATGGCCTCTGCAGAACTCTCTGGAGAGCATGGGAGCGGCTTTTCCAAAGCATCATGAAGAGGATGAGGACATGAGGGAGAAAGAGGTTCAGATGGAGTCCCTGATCTGTGCCTTCGAGACCCTAGGCAAAGCCTGGCCAAGGAGCCCGGAAACACAGAGTAAGTCAGCTGATGATATGCAGAACAAACTATTTTCTCTTAAAATGAAAAGTGGAAGAAGGGAAGGATCTGGACATGCACATGGTGAAGAGTGCAGGATCTCACTGCAGGCAGCTTGTAAGGGTCTTTAGTGAGAAAGCTGCCCCAACAGCTTTCCTGCAAAATAACTCATCCTTGGGAAAAATCTTTACTGTTCGTCTTAAATACACTTCACAAAAATGTTCTGTTTGTAAATATGCAGGATGAAGGAGGTGGCTTGCCTAATGGAAAGAAGCTTAAATCTGCTGCTCACATTTACGTTTGCATCAAAGCTGGCACAAGGTGGAAGAATTGGGAATACCTGGAGAGGGGTGGGAAAAAGTTGCTTTTATTAAGATGCCAGAGTGTTTATTGCAGCTGTTGTGTCTGCCAGCATTTGTAATGAGTGACATGGTGAAGATTTTCAGGGTCACTCATTACTGGATGTTGACTTAGTCATATGCCGTGATCAGCTTGATGTCACTGGTAAAGGAGCACTTTGGAGACAGACCAGTAAGTGTTTCTTTCTGCCTTTCCCTGTGGTAACATGGTGATGTCCTTATTTTCCTGTAGGTTGCTATCGCCAAGAGTTTTGTAAGTTAATGTGTGACCGTCTGAAACTCAGCACGTGGAAAGTGCAGCTTGGAGTGCTACAAGCCATGAATGCCTACTTTCAAGGGTAGTTCTTCTTTCTACAATCCACTTCAGTGATTTGTCTTCTCTTTTTTGCTTGAAAATGTTTAATGAACTTCATGACACTGATTTCTTGGTGAAGTTGAGCAGACTTCTGTTCCAGTGGTGCGGTATGCCTGACTGTTTTTGCATTTGGCAGGCTAATGCTGTTTGATGAGGAGCACTCTGACCCTATGGCTTTGGCAGAAATACTGTTGGAAACCTGTTCCTCTATCACCCATTCTTTAGGTAAATGGACTTCTGGTTTGTGATGGATGATGAATTGCTTGTTAATACCATTGTCCTCTGGGCGTTTGTGTGGTAGAGGAAATGCAAAGTCAGCAGAAATTGTCAGAGGTAACATTTAGCCATTCCTTGCACTTCAGTGTGATTATTGTGAAGCTGCAGTGTTCAAGACAGTACTGTGCAGTTCACAGAGATGTGCATTCCTTTGGTGCAAGAGAGCTGTGCAAGGGGACGGAGAGGCAGATAGCAGACCATGCAACCTCTCAGAGCACATTCAAGCTATTCTTGATTTAATGAAACACAAGCTTTTCTCCACCACCATTCAGACTTCTTAGATACATGTGCATTATATATCCAAGGTTATGGTATCCAAAAAATACCCCAATTTTTCTCAGATAGCCTGTACATGAAACTCCAAGGCTTAGAGGCTCTACTGGTGCAGGACACCCATATGTAAGTGCTGCTTGTATCGTGTTGACAGTCATGGACCTCTTAGTTACTTTGTTAATGTTCCCCCTTGTCCTGAGTCTGTAACAGTGCCCCATATCTTGTACCTGTGTATGGTCCTGTTTTTGATGTGCCTGAAGACAGCAGCTACTTTAGTGCTAGCTACCTATTCAGAGACCCCTTTGGAGAAAGTTTATTTCAGGTATTAGTCCTCACGGAATGAGGACTAGGGTCCTCACCTTAGTAAGATTTTAGCTCAGAAACCAAGTAACTTTTTGTGACAAGCTTGTGCTTGATGGCTGGCATGGGGTTTATGTACCCTCACTTAATGCTACTTGTGGACATTTGCATGGTCTCTAGGCAGTACAACTCACTAGAACATTCTGTTATGCACAGAAGTTGTCTGCCATCACCCTGCAGCTATGGCAGCATTTTGTTCCCTGTTGGAATACGTAAGGAACAGTAGCTCTGTAGTAATGGCAGAGGCAATGCACAAGGTTTAGTTGACTTGTCAGCCTCCTGTTGTTGAGTTTCTGCCATTCAAATGTGCCTGGTGTTCAAGTGGGCACTGCAGACTGACAGCACAAACAAGAGCTCAGTGAGCTGTGCTAACAGAAGTGGTCAGGAGATCACAGAGGTGATTGCTTTTTCTAAGGTTAGTGCATTTGGTTCTCAACATAGTTTTGGGTTTTCTTGTCTGTTTTCTTTAAATCCCTTAGAAAACAAAAGCTACACATCCATAAGAACAGAAGCTTTGTCTGTGATACAACTGCTGCTCACCAAACTACAAGGTGAGACTTTTTACTTGCCGACCTGGAAAAGCCCCTGCTTGGTAAAGGTGGCACCTGGCTGTATGGCCTGGAGCTCTGGAGAGATGGCCTGACCTTCTGCCTGCAGTACTGGGCAATTCAGGGGAAGCTGGGACTTGGAAGTAGGAGAGGCCTTGAAGTAACCAAGGCTAATATCAAGTTCTAAAGTAGCGTTGGATATTCCTTTGGTGAGGAAAGCGTTCATCAAAGAAGGTCCCACATGAAACTCACTGAACTGTCTCATCAGATCTGAGTTATGTTCAGGCTCCATAGGGGGGGTGCTCCTCTTAGTACAGAAGAGTGATTGTTAACCTTTTCAATGTCAAGTTTGGTTTCTCATTATTATTTAGTATTCAAGCCTTGCAGAACTGACTTCATAGGGTGAGGTCTTCTTAGGTCTCAGGTTCGTATGTGTCTGCAGTTGTTAGGTAGCAAATTTTTCCATTGGGTTTCTGGTTTGCATTTCATGTTTCCTTTATTCTGGCAAAAATATTACATGCCTCTTTCATGAGCCAGTTGCAAAACGGGAAACGTGGTTCTTCAAGCCCTTGTCTTCACATGTTGCGGGCTTAGACAATGGCACCTGGTCTAGGGAGATGCAACTCCCCGGCAGGAGGCAGCACATACATCCAGGTGCATCTGTGTTCTCCTGGAAGCACAGTGTGGATGTGAGTGAAAGGTTGAAGCAGTCACTCTTTTAGCCTGTCTGAGGAAAGCAATGTGCTTTTGGAATTTTTTTGTTTTGTTTTCTGGTGTTCATATCCAATGTCTGTCTTTTTCTGCACAGAAGCTCAACAGTGGGAAAGCCTGACACGAGAAAGCAGAGAGCACCTCATTCGTTCATTGACTACGATGGCATCAGATAGCAGACCTGAGCTACAAGAGAGGGCATTTGTGTTGAAGAAAACACTTGAAAATCTTGACTGAATTGTAAAACATAAATTTCAAAGTGCCATGTAAAACAAAAACAAAAAAGTGCAGTGGTCTGAAAGCCAAGTGGGGAAATGAAGATTACTCCGTAGGATGTAGGATTACTCCGTAGGATCATTCCTGGCCAAAATAAAAAATGCCTTAAATTCTTTTCCCCATTTATATTATTTTTACTCTTAAGCTGATTGTTAGTTTTTTTATCAGCAAATACCTCTGTCTGCCCTAGAATGTTTGAGTGTGCAACATAAAAATCAAAAGGGCAAGATGTTTTTGGTTTTTTTTTTTAATCTGCAGCAGAATGTTACTCAAGAACCCCCTTTGTCCTTCACAAAAACTGTTGAAAATCCACCAGCACAGAAAGTGAAAAGCGTATTTAGTTTTCACGTTTTTTGTATGTAGAGATCTGTTAACTGGTGTCTATTCCAGTAGTGCTGGTGTTTGTTATCTGTAGAGAACAAAATGCTTCCCTTGATGATGCCTGTGTTTGCCTCCTGTGGCTTCCCAGGGGCAGGGTTTCATCTGGCACCCACCTCTGCTTCTGTTTGCTCCTCCCTTGCAGCCTGTTGTCTGTGCATTATGAAAGGCAGAGTACTGTTAACTTTGCTCCTTCCTCCTTCTCTGACCTCAGCATGGATTGACCGAGACTATGCCTTCCCCAGCTGGCAACCTCGGCTTCCCAAAATTTAAATGACAATTTTTCCCCCAAAGGATGCACAAGAGAGCACTTTACTGAGCTGTGTGGGACAAAGTTGAACCTAGTTGGTACCCAGGTAGAACACTGCTCTTCTCAAAATTGTTTTGCATGGACACTCCTTAGCTCCAGGAAATAAAATTAAAAAAAAAAAAGGAAAACAAATGGAAAACAATCTTTTTTAGATACGTTTTTGAAGAGCGTTTGAAGTTTGAAATGACCCATTTTTTAAAGAGTGGTAACGTTTTATTCCCTTCCTGTTCACAAACCTCTTCTTGCTTTGGAAACTTTTAACAATTTAGACTTGTCGGTATTTGTAAGAAACTGAGTCATCTGTCATTTATCAGAGCCCAAGTCATGCTGGTTTCTGGGAATTTGCACTTAAGAAGATTATATCTGCATTAACATGGGAGTAAAATTGCTATATGGTGATGTGGCCCTGCTGCCTATCTTTTTGTTCTGTCCTCTGACAAAAGACAAATCTGACCACTATAGCAACAAACTTAATAGTGTGAATATAGCACTGCTCCATAATCTGACCAGTATCTGTACAATTTTTTGGGGATAAATGCTTTGCTGACGGTGAGATAAAATCATTAGTGTGGGCAATATCATGTTCATGGCTTTCAGCACCGGAAGGCTTGTTTCTTTGCTTACAGTCTGCAGCTCCTTTCAGATCTGCTCTTTTAAGGAGAGGATTGCTCAGATGACATCACTGTTTCCTTCATGCCCATTCAGATTTAGGTATGCAATACCTACTTTCCCCTCAGGTGCCATTCCCCTACCAGTGTTTCCTGGTATTGTAACTGTCTTCTTGTCTGACTTGTTCTCCATAGGGAAGAATGTAATTTGTGCATACCTGGTAAGAGAATGTCAGGAAGAAATGGGCAGAGCTATCCCACTGTGGCTCTTGTGTAGCAGAAACCTCAGCAAGCACTATTGCATTGTACATTAGAACTGGTCAGTGGGCAACTCCTCGGTGCTGGGAGCTGGTGCTATAATGTTTTCATTTACACCTTGTTGCAGGGAGCTGCTCTTTGTTTACGTGTAGTTTGAACTATTGAGCACAGTGTACATTTTAAAATTTTACTGGGCAAATCATTTTGCAGTATCTTTAAAAACTTGCTTACTGTGACATGTAGTGTCATGAGTGCTTTTTTTTTTTGTTTTGTTTTGTTTGTTTTGTTTTGTTTTGTTTGTATTAGGTGAATATTACCGGTGATGCTTTGCTGTAGCAGTTCATTGTCTGACTTGGGTTTTTTCCTATTGGTGAGTGACAGTAACAGAAAAGCAAGAGCCTCCATGTCTCTGGTAATTTGAGCTTTCACTGTGGACTGGAGTATACAGAGACAATGCCTAGTATGGTCAAATGACTGTACGTAGAATAACTGTAATCATTGTCAATAGCAACCTGAATTTCTCTATTGGGGATTTACACTAGAGGGAAGAGCGCATTCTAGGAACTCTATAAAACAGCTGGATTAACAACTCTGGCCAAAAGTGTTGGGAAGGTTAGAGATGGTATGACACTTCTGAATCACAAAGCAATACATCTTTATCGTGATTTCAGAGCAGATTCAGAGCTCCTCTCTAAAGCATGTGCCTATACACAAAACCTACCTGTACAAAAGTTAATTTAAGTCAGAGGTTTGATTTCTACCCCCATCGCATTTGTAAACTTGATAGGATTAAAAAAAAAGAAGAAATAGATGTGGCCTTCCTAGAGTTTCTCCTCTGAAAGTGATTGCACTATGTAAAACACACTGTACTTTGCCCAGCACGGGCATTTCTTGTGCTGCTGCGATGCTTTGTATACCTGGAGTGCAGTGCACAGATTCGACTCTAGCACTCTTGCTCTGACTTACGAGCTGTTGCTTAAATGGATGTATATTAAGAAAAGTTTTCTAATGTTGCAAGATCTCCATCAAATTTACTGCAATCTGTACTGTCGAAACATGTGAATGGTCTGACTGAAAGAAAACCCTCCTGCTTACCAAAAAGGTAAAAACTAAATAAAAGCTGCATGACCTGTTCCTTGGAGTAACTGTTTTTTTCTCCGGTGGTGGATATTTTATTGTGTTCCTGTGTTCCAGATTCAGTGTGCTGCTGTTGTGGTCTGTGCTGGCTCACTGCCCTCCCCTCATAGAGACACGTGGTGGCTCTGCAGTCCTGGAAGGAACTGAGTGTTTTTGAACCCATAGCTTGGTCTCCTGCAACCAGGCAGGGTTAGGATGTGTATTACAGGCGCATTCTTTGCATTTATTATATATACAGTCTTGTATATATTACATTTACATGGTAGATGAAGCCATGAGATTGAAAACTTACTAAAATGTATTCAAGAACTTCAGTATTTCCAAATTTTTCCAGACATGCACACATTTCCCTCCAGTGCAACTTTACTTATACTGTGCTTTTCTAAATGGCATTCAGAAAGCAAGAAAAAGAAGGGACTCAAATACGGACAGCATGCAAACACACACCTCACCAGTGCTGGCCACAAAGTGGCTGAAGCATCATCTGGCAAGGGAAGTGCTGTCACACCATACACAGATCATGCGTGGGTTTTGGTGTGGTGAGCAGAGACTGGCTCTGCAATGCTCTGATAAAGCTGTTTCGGGCTTGAGTGCCATAGGCGTGTCATTTCTGGCCAGTGAAAGCAGCAGGATACATTCAGGTAAGTTAAAAATGGAGAAAGGGTTCAATTCTGAGAAGGCAATGTTCCGTGAAAAACTTGGAGGAAAGAAAGCACACCCACAACCAGGCTGTGTAGTTATATTTAATAACAACAGGTTAAAAATTGTAGCAATAGCTTGGGAGTTAGTTGTTCATGATTGTTACTACACTTTGCAACAGGTCTTCTGAATGCTGTAGAACACTGGTAGTTGAATCAGCTTTTCCTCACCTGAAGGCTTTTAAGTTTACAAAGCTACTGCTAACGCACGTTTATGTGTAAATGTTACAGAGGAATATCAGGAATTACAGCACACCATAAGGATTAAAATTGTCCAGCTTAAAAGAAAAGACTGTTACAGATGATTTCCTATGAATTCCTAAAAAAAAAAATAATTAATTCCTATGAATTCCTAAAAACAAAAATAAGCAACAGGGAGCACTTAAGACAGTACTACTTTGCGTCAATCATCCCTGCTTCCCAGCTTTACAGGTTGTTTTTCTCCTTCAATATTTTACGTATTTTCTCATCTTTCTTGTGGGCAAGCTCATTTTTTCTGTTTCGAATCTGACTGTATCTTGCAATAGTGGATACACCATCCACAAACCTGGTCTTGTAGAGGACATTTGCATTGTTGAACATTCCATCCTTCAAGGACACCACAATAAACTAAAAAAAATCAGAAATTAACATAAATGTTAACATTATGTTAACACTTAACATAAATGTTGCTATCCAAACAACACTAGAAAAGGCTTCCAAAGAGAAGACTCCTTTTCCTTCATTTGGCTAATATCTCAGTAATAATCTTAAAAAATATTCTAAAACTAACCAAGGCCCAACAGAATGTGTCACACAGGTCAATGTACACCCACTTTTTCTGCAGCTAATGACCCTTCTGTCTATAGCCCAAGACCTGGCCTGGGATACAGTCCACAGTGCAGAATGCCTGTTCATGATGGAAGAAAACATGGAAAAAACCTGTACCACTAATTATGAAAGAATGTAGGATCTTACCTAGTCAAAAGATACTACTCAGATAATTTTGCAATACTGGTAACAAATATTCCCCTCCTCACACATCATCTGGAATGGTCAAGTCCTTACATCGAATAGAGATGGGTAATACCTTTTCTTTCATGCAGAGATCACAATGATACAGAGATCCTTTCTGGTAGTGTTTGACTTATTTCAATAGGGTCAACATGAAATATCTTTAACCTCAAGTTAAAGATCTCTAGGCAAAAAAACAGTTCAGGATGTTGTCATGCCTGAAATTGAGCATATCACAGACACTGCTCCCTATTGCTCCATTTTAACCAGTGCAGCAACAAGTTTCACCATTGCCATGTCAGTCTAGCTTTCAGCTGAAACAACTCAGAAATACAACACACATCCCCCTAGGATAAAAGAGCTAAACAGCTGAGAGTCCTCAGTGCCAGACTGCCTTTGGAAATAATATAGAACTCAGAGCAATCTGGCCTGATGGAAGGTGTCCCTGCCTGTAGCAAGGGGGTTGATCTAGATAATTTAAGCCCCCTTCCCACCCAAACCATTCTATTACCACAATAATTTCAAGATAATACCTGGGAGTGTTTGAAATGAGTTTGAAGCATCTGCCCAATATTCTGCGTATGAGAGAGATCAAGGGCTGCATCCACTTCATCCAAGATGTAAACTGGGGCAGGTCTGAAGAGGAGCATGGCTAATATCAAGGATAAGGCCACCAATGATCTAGTATGGAGACAAGAAAATTGCAATTTACTCTAGTCTGAAAGGCTTTGGCTTTTGAAAACAATTATTGAAAGGCAAAGAAGTTAAGCATGTGGATCACAAGTCTGATGAGGAGCAGGTACTGGCATTGTTTATCTTGGAGAGAAGGGGGCCAGGAAGGACCTTATTGCTCTCTACAGCTGCCAGAAAGGATGGTGTTGCCAGGTGGGGGTTGGCCTCTTCTCCCCGGCAATTAAACAGGTCAAGAGGAAATTGCCTCAAGTTACACCAGGGTAGGTTTAGATTGGATATTAGAAAAAATTTCTTCACTGAAATTGTTATCACGCATTGGAATGGATTGCCCGCAGAAGTGGATGAGTCAGCACTCATGAAGTGGTTTAGAAGACACATAGATGAGGGGCTTAGAGACATGGCTTAATGGTGGACCTGGCAGTTAAGTTAATGGTTGGACTTCATGATCTTAGGAGAGTTTTTTCCAGTCTAAATGATTCTATGATTCTAAAATGCTCCCTCCAATGTACATTACTGCTATGATTCTGAAGAGATGGAATGATAACTTCCCAATTTCAAAATGTGAAGTCTTATGTCAGAAACAGCAAATATTACTTATTGAAAGATTATGTTAGTGGGGTGATGATATTTAAAATTATGCTGTTGTTCTATTTCCAATTCTGACTTTTGCAAGGATGTTTTTCCATGTCTGGTTCTTTAAGTATTCTGTCCTTATTAAGTTCTGTATCTCTGTCCCACCCCTTCCCAAAATCTGAGTCAGTTTGGTTTTTTTTCCTTAGAAGATGCAAAGAAGCACATGTTCTACAC
Source organism: Hirundo rustica (assembly GCF_015227805.2). Classification (NCBI taxonomy): domain Eukaryota; kingdom Metazoa; phylum Chordata; class Aves; order Passeriformes; family Hirundinidae; genus Hirundo; species Hirundo rustica. Next base: position 65,461,562 of record NC_053488.1, read on the forward strand.
AGCAGCTGTAGGCACTGGAGAAGAAAACTGTTGCCATGACACTACTTTTATACCAGGGAAATACTTGCATATATAGATTTTTGTGGTTACAACTCAAGGAGAGGAGCATTTGGTTCAACATTATGTCAGTACTACCTAGGCTCAAATGTGGTTTTCTCACCATTCAATTCTTTTATTTTGCCACTTCTCTGTGACAGGAGTAAAATCTTGTTTGTTATCTTATACCAAGTAAAGCATTGTTCTAAGTCAGAATGTATTAATAATGCTCACAATATTGAGTCCATTTGGAAGGAGGCAGAGTCCCTGACTTGACAGGATTAATTTTTTTGCTTTTCAAAAATCTAATTAGTTAGACATATCAATTACATACACAATGACAATGGAAAAAAATGAATTCACCAACCTTTGTCCTCCACTGAGTTCTGTTAAGTTTTCCTTCCAAGTGTTTCCTAAGGCAACTCTGAACTCCATACCAACAAAGACATTGTGAGTTTTAGAGGCTGCTAGCACAGCTCTGGCTCCTGGTAGGAGTGTTGAAAAAATGGAACCAAAGTCTTCATTCACCTAGAAGTCAGACCACAAAAGATGCATGAACATGCTTTGGATCAAAAGCACAAAGAGTGAAAAACTTAGTGGCGAGCAGCTAAGACACTCAAGACGTCTTTCCCAGTTCAACATGGTGAACTCCCATGTCACATACAAGACAGTAAGAAAAGCTAGCTTTTACTTTTTCTGTACTGAAGAGAGAAGCAACACCAAAGGATATGTGACACCTTATACTAAGCATTTTAGAAGGATCCGGTGAAAGATGTTATTGGAAGGCTTCTTTATGCTATCAGCCAGGGAAACACTTGTGCTGTAACTCAGATTTATTGACTGGCAAACTGCGATTTCTCCCAATTACTCAAAGTACAAGCACCATGTAAGAGATACTTTCTGGCATCCTCCCCACTCTTTCTCTTCCCAGGTTTACTTAAGCAATGACCAGGTACGGGATGGGATGCAACTTTGTAAATGTAGATTAAAATTTACTAGATTTAGGAATTTGTCTGAAAGCACACTTATTCCACCACACGTGATGCTTTTGTATTGCAGCGCACTAACTTCTGCCAAACACAATCTTTATAACAGCAAGGTACCATTTGTCAGTGATATCCTAAGTACAGGCAGGATAATTAATAATTAAATGGACACTCCCTCCATGTGTAATTTAATCATGATTAAAAATAGTTTCCTCAAAGGCCAAAAAGCACAAGTTCTGCTGGTACAGCAGGAAAAAAAATGTGTCAAAAAATTTCCATGTAGAAAGGGATAATTTTATACTTCTGTTACAATTCATTGTATGGGAGACCTGGTAAAAAGGCAGAGTGCCTATGTAACAGAAATGTAAATCAGACATTGCTCTACCCCAGTATTGTGTATCCTGACAGTAACAGGAGCAGTACCCCAGACCCACAGCCCTGCACTGTAGAGGACAACACGGAACCAGAAAATTTTAACTCTGGTAAAATATTGGATCAAGAAAAGAAAAAATACTAAAAATAAAACCTGACTGTCTTTCAATATGCCTTAACAAAATATTTGTGGGCGCTAAAATGGAGTAAGAAAGTAGTTTTGCAGGTTTAACTGGACATTTACAATTCTCAGAAAATTCATGTCTTATTCTCAAAAGTGGGAATAAACAGGAGAAATAAAGTGGTTATTTTTAATTATAGGTCAGGGATATTAGTTCTGAAAACACCTTTTTCCCAAGGAAATATGCAAAACAGTAATCTAAGATAAATCTGATCCTCTACTAAAACACGAATATAAATTTCAAGCGTCATACCTTTTTCCAAGCAATATCTAAAGTTTGTTTTTTCTTCCGGTCAAGCTCTTCAATAACTGCAAGAATTTTTATCTTGTCATTCTCTACGATTCTTTTTTTCTTCATTAAGTCATTGTACTGGTGCAATGAAAAGAAAAGATTGATTTCAATGAACTTTGTGCTCAAATGCATTTTTGCTAATCTTACAGCTTCATTGCATGATTGAGTAGCTATAAAATAGTCATTAACCACAAGATTAAAATCCAGTGCATTCATTTAGCTGCATGATGGATGTAAGTTTTGGGATTATTTGCAAATTAAAGCATCATAATTTTCAACAATCAGCAAAGGGGAAGGACAACATTGCTCTGAAAGTTGCACTTCCAAGTTAATAATTTGCTTTTCCGTAGAAGAAAGGATGCTTCTGGAGGCTGATAGGAAAACAGTACTAGAAAAGCTGAAGGTTAAAATCAGTGGGCAGTTTTCAGACCATCCTGGAATAGCCTGAATATACAGATTAATTCAAAACAACCTTGCTACACTATCAAGCTATCCTACTTAAAGATAAGTATTTTTTTTGTCTACAACTTTAATACAGTATAGAGTTCTCAGATACTCTAATGGATGCCACAAAGTTTGCTAATGCTTCAACTTAGGATGAACTTAGGTAGGAAGGAATAAAATAGTACTTTTTACCATCCAACGTCAAGATTACATGTAACCTAAATACCTGTTGTGTCAATGAACAGTTCAGAGATGTAAGATTAGTATGAAAGAACCAGCAAAAGGTTTTCTGCTATCACATGAAAGTTTAGTTTTATTTTTGTTGTATTAAGAAATAGAGCACATGAAAACATAAAGCTACATTATATATATCTATATATATACCATATGACCAGCCTGCCCAATCTTTGTAGATTAAAGCACAGAATGTTTACCCTTTCCTCTGCATCAGAAAGCATGTTCATAGCTCTCATGTTCACATTCCTTCCCAACTTCTCTTTATGCTCTTGCAATTTCTGCAGCTTCTGACTTGCTTCTTTAGGGTTGCTACTTTTGAAATCATAGGCTGTGTTTGGCTGGCCAAAGAGTGGTTTGTCTGAAGCTATCCACTTGTATTCTTTCAGCATTTTGTCCACCTGTAAACAAAAAGATATGTTGAGGCTTTTTCCTCACCCTTCTCAAATGTGAACTAAAAATTAAAACAAACAAAAAACCAATAACTCTGCCCCCCCAACATTCTTAAATTACTCTATCATATTAATTCTTCTACTCTAATGCAACACCAGAACGTCTTTAAAAAGCTTCGTGTGATTTCCTTCACTCTGGACAAACCAAGAATTTAAGATATGTTTCATGTATATCTTACATACTTGAAGTGCTACACTATACCAATGTCACTACATCAAGGAATTACTTTCTTTAATTAGTGATCTAATTTGTCCATACAGTCAGAATGTTCTTACTGATCACTTTCCCACTGTGATCCATTCTCTGTTACTCCATACAGATAAGCTCTTTGACAATGTATAATTTCCATTCCCTCTTCCTCAGATAAAATTTCTCACATTAAGAGCTGCAAATATGACAGTGCTTAAAGAAAAAAGGCTACTCCCTTTGCACGTGGCAAGGGAAATAACCATTCTTGGTCACAAGATGTGAAGAAAAATACAGTTTTGAAATACCTTGGCAGTAGCATCAGCAGTCTCTTGTTGACATTTGGTGATATTGTGTTCTAATTCTTTAATCTTAAGCTGTAATTCATTATTTTGTTCTCTGTATTTTACCATCTCCGCTGATTTGTCTTTAATTGCATTATCATGTAATTCAATTACTTTCTTTTGCTTGGCAAGCTCCTTCTGTGCTCCTTCTACAGACTCCTGAAAAAGCGTATCAGCAGACCTTTATTGGCCTCTTTTAAAGGTGGCATTAAAGCCTTATTAGAACTGTCACAGCAAGGAGATAAAATTCACATGTGAAGATGAAGCAAAAAAAAATAACCACCTAGGCTCACTGAGTGTGGTAAGCAACTATGCAGAAAGAAATACACATTATAATGTGAGATTCAAAGGATCACACAGAGTGACATCAAAAAAGATAATGAAACACAGCATTCACTTTTACCTCTGTCTTAGCCACTTCAGCCACCATAGCATCAACTTGATCCTGGTAGGATTTGATTGCTTCCTCTGCCGCTGTTATCTGTTGTTTATAGGAGACCTGCTCCTGTTTCAGCTCTTCAAGTTCCAGAACTAAAGCTTTGACTTCCTAGAGAGATGTTTTCCAATTTATTATACTTAAATGGAAAGAACTAAGACTCAATTTGATGTAGTAGGTGCTGTAGAAGATTAGCAGCACCCATTCTTGAGCAAGGGCGCAATCTCCCAAAAACGAAGGCAAAAACCCTCAGTCCATGACTATGTCAGTAATATATTACTGTGACTACAGTCCCAAAACTGAGAGCATTAAAACCTCAGGAGACTCAAATTTTCTGATTTTTGTGGCCACTTTTAACATTGAGAGAACTGCCAACAGCAGTGAAGCTTTACCTGCTGCATATCTTTTATTTTTTTGCTTGAAGTGTCTGACTTTTTCTTGGCATTTTCTAGTTTCTGCTCCGCATTTTTTCGTTCTTTTAGACACTCTGCTTCTGCATTTTTAATTTTATTCTCCAGTTCTTTGTATTTCTTTTCTGCTTTCATTTTGCTCTCTTCAGTTTTCTTTAATGTCTCTTCACAATTCACTGAATCAAGAAGTAGAGTACTGAGATTGAGCACTGTTCTCATCTTTAAATTTACATCCTAAATGCCAACTGAAATAAATCTCTTTGCCTCCAACAGAAAAAAAGTGGTTGAACTCTCACTAGTTGCTGAAGTCAGCTATTTCAATGATTACTCTAAGAGAGTGTGCTGTTGCTACCAGTTATTGGTAGGGCACAAAACAGCCATTATGAAAATATGACCTTTTTTCTGATGGAGGGAAAACTATGCCAAGTCTTAGAATCAAGAAGTAGTTAATTAGATGGCTACCAAACAAAATATCACCCCATCCCTAGAACACTATGTCAAGATACGTATCACTTCTATCCATTTTTAAAATATTTTACTTTTTGCTGCATTTTGTACATTTTTGTCTTTTCTTAGCTATATGAAACACTATTTCTTTCCAATGCTTTCTTGTTATGCAAACTATATTACTAACCTTAAATAATAAGCTTGAAAAAAGCAACAACTACTTAAGTATGGGATTAAATCAAATTTTAAACTCCCATGTAAAGATACATTTTCCTTTATTGCAAAGTCTATACAAAACATTAAATAAGAGTATAACCTTTATTATAAGAGAATGACCACCTTTAAGTGAAACACCTCTATGCAAGCATACTGTGATTCTCTGTTTGTTACATGTTCCTAAATATAAAGCTAGTATTTTTAAAGTGAAAAGTACTTCTTTCTCAAATAAAGATTCTGTTACTCAAACAGCCTGATATCCATCTCATTCTCAGCAATTAGTTTTCAGTTAAAAGAGTAAGAACACAATTGTCACCAATTGTTTTCCTCAGAGCAAGCAGCTCTTCCTCTTGTTTGTGGTAAGCACTTTGGTGAAGCTTCTTTTGCAACAGCTCTGCTTCCTCAGACTTCATCTCCCATTGTTGTTTCAGTTGCTGATACCTTTGGAGACAGTAGTGACACACACTGCTATATAAAAGGGTCCCCAGCATCTCAATTTCAAAGCTGAAGTAAGTAGATAATCTATCTATATTCCATTTCTCATGTGAAATACCGTGATGACAGTAGGGTAAATAAACTTAAATGAATGAAAATCCAATATAATTGCTTTAATAATAACTGTGAGATTTGTATGCAGGTAAGTTATTATATATGCAGCTCCTGCTCTTTAGCCCTGATCTGATATATTAAAAAAAATACAACTCATGAAACTTGGCAACAATTCAGAGACCACTTTTTTTCCCAAATGGCAGCATGACAGATGTTAGGCTGAAGGAGTAAAGAAAAGATTACTAAAAGCAAAAGTTCCTTCCTCCTCTTGGCAATATTTCTGGAAGTTAGTGCATCTTAAAACAATTTGAAAAAATAAATCCAGCTGGTAGATAGCATGTCATGCAACTCTATCTCCTCATGTCATTTTTGCAGAAGTGACTAAATATATTTTTCTATTCTATCTTTTAATATGGTATTCGCTAACTGAGTAGCTCCAAATCAAATATACTTAAAATTATTTAATTTAAATGCTTACAGAAGTATCACACTACAAAGACAGTCCTTTTTAATATATTTTTATTTTCTTGTGAGAAAAATAAGACTGACCACAAATTGGAATTCTGTACAGGTGTTAAAAATATGTCTGTAACAGATCCATTCTTCAGTGGACTTCATGAAAATTCAACAAATTCCAATCAGTCATCAGTGTGCACCCTTTTTTTTTTTTGCCTTGTATTATCCCAAACAAAGGGTTTTTTGATGTGTTATTTAAAAAACTAATTTGCTATTTGATTGCTGAACTTACTAATTATATTGGGAGGATAAGGAGGAATGGAATTATTTTCTGCATATTACATTCTCAAAAAGCTTATGGCCTCCCAAGAGGTAACTTACTTACATTAATGTAAGTATCTTACATTATTAATGTAAGGTAACTCCTTACATTAAATTTATTCAGTCACATTAAGAGAAATTATACACATTGTATAGTGCAAACCTTACCTTTCAGCAACCATCTTCAAGCTTGCCAACTCATTCTCTACAGCTGCAAGTTCAGATTCCTTTTTCTTGAGTTCTATTTCAACATCTTTCACTTCTTGAAGTTTAGACAATACTGGTGCAGCCTGTGAGGATGCACCTGTTCAATGGAAAAATTAAAAAGCCAGGCTAATTGGAATTAGAACAGTGTGTTCACCACTGGTAATTGTAAATTCTAAACATTAATTATGAGGAAGGTTGATGATTTATTTTAGTTGAGATAAGGCAGCTAGGCTAAAATTAGAGTTCTGGGAAGAGAAAGACTACCTCCTCTGTTCCAGAACTTAGTTCTGCAGGCTTTGAATACTACACATGTGTGTCTTATGCACACAGCTAAATTTTCATAATTCATGAAGTTATTGCAAATCAATGATTAATTACTTCAAAAAGTGCTTGAATGCCAAGCACTTTTGCTTCCAAGAAGATTATACAGTTGAATAAGATTTAAGTATTTAAAATCTAAATTACTTTATGTGAAGTTCGTCAATAATTTTCTCTTAAACTAACTAGTATTATTTCAGCTCAAGACAACTTTAGCTCAAACAGATTATTCCCAGTATGTGTCAAAAAAAAAGGTTACCGTTCATTTTTACAAAAAATATGCAAGAGCAGTAAACATATCAACTGACACACAATATTATTGGTATTATATGAATAGAACAAGCAATTGCCTCCATGCAGAGTTCCTTGGGGATCAAACACATCTCCATCCAGAGTAACACTTCTTGTCATTATCCTTTTGTCGAAAGTCACTTTCTTAGCATTATCCATGTTATTACAGACCAGTGTTGTTCCAAAGACAAATTCCATTGCTTTCTGCAGTTCAGAGTCGTATACAATTAGAGAAAGGGCTAAATGCAAGTTAGCATGGCCAGCCTAGAAATCAAACAAAATGCAATTAGTATGCATTAAGTTACAATAAGTTTCAAAATTGACTTGTCTTTTGTTAACCATAACACTTCTAAAAGTATCATCACATTTTAAAACTATTTCAGTTACAAGTGGAATAATTAATACCCATTTAAACCTCACAGAATTGAAAGGATACAAAGGAAAACAAAACCAGTATATCCTCAAACCCTGTAGAAATTTGTATTAGAATAGCCATTAGGAATCCCAAATTTGTAGTACAAAAATAAAAGGAAAATGGGACAGAAGCAATATAGTGTAAAGACTGTATTTATTTACATACCAAGCTTTGGGCCAACTTGACTATGTCTTCTTGCACACACCTGGCAGAAATTTTGTTTAATGGAATGATGGTGTATCGATGCTTTAGTTCACCCTTTTCTAAAAGCTTTTTGCCAGTAACCTCAAAGGAAAAATAGTTACAAAGCATACCTGAGTTCACAAGTGATTTTGTAAAGTGAGACAGTAGGGCATTGGAAGAAGAACACATTGTTTCCACCAACAATGTGACTATGCATGACTTTCTTGACCCAAATAAAACAGGTATATGGGTCCAAACCCCTCTCAAGCATTCAGTAACAAGACGCTTGCCAATCCCAAATCATATGACCGCATCCCAAAGTTCAGAATTCTGTACTACTGCAATAAACTTACTTCTGTGTCCACAATAATGTTATAGAGTTTCCCTCCAGCCACCGCTTCCAGGGCTTTGGCATTGGCTAGATCTTTCACAGTAAAAAGAGACACAACAGGGCCTTTTACATGGTTTAGATCCCAGTTTTTTTCTGGATACCTTAAAACAAATATAAATTATGACTATGAATCATGTTTGTTTTTCTCTTATACATCTTTAAAAAAATTTTATATTTAAAACCCATGATGCTTATTGTTCTTTTATAAGCAATGCTAAATTCTACCAGAAAAAGACCCCAATGCAAGAAATGGTTGAATTAAATACTTCACAGGAAGAGATTTGACAATAAAGAGTCAATCATTAAAATAATGTAATTCCTGATTTATTTACAATTTTTTTCAATATTTTTTTGCAATGGTCTGTTACCACAGCTAGAGGAGTATGTTCAGCCTATTACATAAAAAATTAAACTTGGGGGTACAGATATTTGTCTGGAGTTGACCTCCAAAGAGCAAATCTACTTGTGTCCACAGGCAGGAAAAAATGATTATACATTTCCTAGTTTAGACCTTTGGATTCTACAGCTTTAGCTACTGAAGTTATAACTTGAAAATGCCATCAGACAAAACTTTTACATTCCAGTGACTTTGGTAAGATTATAACATTTCCTGACTTTTCCCCTCACCTTCCCCTTCGTTTTGCAGCACAGGTAAGACATTATTCACTGGCACTAAAAGGAAAGCAAGAGCTAAGACATTGGTAGAATTATCTGGTAAAAGGCCTCCAAAAGCCCTTTCAAGCATCTTTCAGGATCACACTGAGATCTTACTTGTATGTAAACTGTAGATGAGGAAATTTTGCCATTAAATTTTCACTCAATTCTCTTAGCCGGCTGATATCAGAAATCAATGCCTTCTTTTTTGCTAGGAGGGCTTCTACTTTCTCTTCTTCAGAGTTGAACACAAGCAGTAGACACATATCCAGAGCAGAGAAATATATTAGCTTAAATATTGGCATCCTACACTGTTTATCTACTTGTCTTTAGCCTTTAGCCTTTCTAAAATTCTTTGTAAACTTTCGGACTAAAAATATTAATACCATCATGACACCAAACATGTAAAGAACAAGTTTAAAGTGTAATGTTCTTCTCTAAAGGTTAATCTGGAATATCAGCTAACAGCTTTGAGTAGTGTCTGAAACAAATGCTACCTGGAATAATAAACTCTAGGAAGTGTTTTAGGTACAGAAAACCAGGATGAAATAAGGATCTTGATTCCTTTACCCATCTAAATTTTAGCTGGAATTTAATTGTGCCATCAAACTTCAAAATGCTTGGCCCAAATCTGATATAATGAAATTATTTTAAGCTACTTCCTGTGGAAATTTAGGGGTTTGCAGAGCTTAGATCAGAGAAATTTCATTATGCATGAAAGCAGTGTACTTGATTTTTCATTTTCCTCCTGCATGGGGCTGGGTGAGATAGAGTCAACACACCCCCACCTCCCAGCAGCCCTCGAAGTGCTGTTCTTTATGTTTCGACTACAAAGGCATTTTTAGTAGGAACATAAAGAACAGAAAGATAAAGCAGTTTTCGCTACTGCTAAGCATCCTGGCCCAAGCACCAAGGCTGTCCCTCCAGTCCCTCTTCCAAAAGACAGTAGGCTGTGGGTGTGCAATAAGTTGGGAGGGGACATGGACAGGATACGGGGTCCAAGGGTCCATGCTATTATGAAGGTGTGCTTGTCAGTAAAAGCTAAGAGAAAGTATGAGGGAAGGGAGCATCCCTTAATAAGGCCTTTGTCTTCCAAAACAACATACTGAGGTCCTACTTCACAGGAAGTGGCTAAACATTGCCTCCTAATTCCTGAAGGGAAACAGTGCATAAATTCTTTTGTTTTCTTTGTTTCTGTATCCTCCAGCCAGCTGCAAGACAGAGCTACCACTAGCCGGGGCCAAGACCATTACGGATGGTGGTGAAACCTCTGGGATAACATGTTGTAGAAGAGGAAAAAAAGGCCAAATCTATCTGCAGTGGCTGGAAAGAAGAATGACAATATGTGAGAGGAAGAGCCCTGCAGACACCAAGGCCAGTGAAGGACAGGGAGGAGGTACAAACCACGCTGAGGTAGCTGTGCCCTGCGACATGGACCACAGTGTAGGTCCACATGGACAGGGAGGTCCACAGTGTAGCAGATATCCACCTGCAGCCTGTGGAAACCAGCACTGAAGCAGGGTCCTGTCAGAATGTGCAGACCCATGGACAGAGGAGACCATGCTGGAGCAGGTTTGCAGGCAGGATGTGTGAGCCCCCAGGGGACACACACAGGAGTAGCCTATTCCTGAGGGACTGCATCCCATGAGAAGGACCCATGCTGGAACAATCTGTGAAGAACTGCAGGCCATGAGAGGGATTCACACCATATTCTGTTTAGGAGTAGTTTAGGGAAGACTGCCTCCCTTGAGAAGAATCCCATGGTAGAGCAGGGGAAGGGTGCCCCTGAAGAGGAAGGAGTGGCAGAGACAATGTGTGAGGAACTGACTGCAGCCCCCATTCCCTATCCCACTGCACCACTCATGGAGAGGAGGTACAGAAAATCAGAAATTAAACAGAGCCTGGGAAATTAAGTTAAGTTGATTTCCCCAAGTTAAGTCTATTTTGCCCGTTATAATAATTGCCAAGTGACATCTCCCTGTCCTTATCTCAGCCCACGAGCTTTTGTTGTGTATCATATCCTCTGTCTAACTGAAAAGGGGTGTGATAGAATAGCTTTGGTGTATAGCTGGCATCAAGTCAGAGTCAACTCATGACACTTCTATACTCCTTTGCAGATTCTACCAAAATTGCGCATCAGAAGTCTGTACAGACCTGAGTAGTTCAGCTCGTTTATTTGTTTCTCTAAGGTTATTTTCATTTTTTCGACAGCTTCAAATGTTTTCTGGTCTTTCTTGTAGCCTTCATCCACTTTTTTAACTTCAGTTTCTTTTGCCTTTAATTCTTTTTGTGCATAATTCAATTTCATTTCAGCCTATAAGGAGTAAGCAAATATAGAACCAGATCTTCAAAGACAATCTTGCAGGTGCAAATTTAAAACACTTGCACTATGAAGCTGCCCATGTAATTTATAAAAAATTCCACTGGTTGCAGATATGACAAAAACCAAGCTTGGCTTTTGAAAATAATGGCACAGATTATTTGGAAACAAAACCACAGATCTTGTATTTAACTATTGTAACATGAACATAGTCTGAGAAGAAACAAAGTAAAAAAAGATTGGATACAGCTGTCCTTGTTACTCTTAGGAGAAGAATTTCTGTGACACAAGGAGAGTGAACTTGGGAAATTTAACCTCCACTATCAGAACTACTGCAGTGGAGGTTTTCTATCTTAAGACAAAACCAGTGTTGTCTCTTTCAGTCGTGTGATGAGCATACAATTTAACTAAGGAGAAAATAGTTTCTCCTAACTCTCCATATTGTGAAATCACAGGCATCTTTATTTTGATTCCATTAAGTTTGACTGTAGAAACCTCTTTGATTGTGTGTCATGGCCAACAGTCCTAATATTTTCCTATTCAATACCACTGATCATTTGAGTACAGTGAATATTACTTTACATCTCAAATGCCAGTTTCTAATACATCCTCAAAGCAATGCCACAGGATTTTCCTGTGTAAGGACATTTTGTTTATATTTTATCAAAAAGTTAGTTTAATGAATATGCCAAAATGTAAATATCTTGCACAGATGTTCTGCACCTCTTTTCGTTGATCTTTCAAGCATGCGTCAATTGGTTTTCAGACAATTTTCAAAAGCATGAAGGCAGATCTGAGACAGGAAGAGATTTTTTTCTCACCTGTTTAGCCTCTGTTACTGCTTTGCTAATTTCATTTTTGCAGATCATCATCTGTCCAGCAAGACTAGCTTCTTCACCATCCTTATTGCTGGACAGGCCAGCAGACACAGCATTAAAATGTTGTTGTGCTGCAGCTAAAGCATGTGCATCTTTTTCACTTTCTTCCAGTAAAACATTCAGTTCTTTCTCTAGATTCTTTACTTCTTTCTCCTTTGACAGTAATGCTTTAGAATCCTTCAGCACAATAAAGAACAAAAATAACAATAATAAAAAAACCCCAAAATCTAAGACAGAACCTGAGTCTATTACCTTGAAAGTCATGTTGTTAGGTGAGGAGCACCTAAGTGTACCTAAGTGCACCTAAGTCGTTTCATCAACTACATTTCTATGTGACGCTTTGTCAGATTTTGTGATCATGTAATATATCTTTGCATGTTTTCAAATGTGTTACTCCCCTCATGAGTGTACTGAATATCTACAGAGAGATGAAATACAGCAAGTGATAACAAATGCCCAAGAATTAGGAGAATTATCTCACTCTTCCCAATATCTAAAAAATTATCCTCCCACATAAAAAACGCTGATTGTCAAAAATATGCAAGGCAGAGATTTCTCATTTAATTTTAAGAGTAACATATGTCCAGAGAGGATAATAGTTTGAAATTATAAGGACCTCTGCTGCTTAAGAGGAAATTTGGAACCATAAGGAATTGTACTTTATTTGTACTTGCATCTTATCTTTTTCTAATGGGAACCTACTACCTATGCTGTACAAATTAAACAATGCCCTTAACATTTGTCTCTACTTTCTTGATGCAATTCTTGCCAATCACAGGATTCTTCATACCATAACAGGAAAGAAAAACCAGCTGATCTGAATCACGATCTGAATTAATTCAGTATGTAAAGAAAACGATATACAAATCTTACCTTCTGCATATGTGTCACTAATTCATTGTACTTAACCTCTTCACGTCTTAAGTTTTGCTTCTTGAGATCAAGAGCACTTCGTGCTTTTGTATTAACTCTTTGACTTTCTGAAAGAGCAGCTTCCAGTGCACGGAGTCTACCACCAATTTCCTACAATCAGTAATAAAGAAAATTTAATTTAGCCTCTGATACCAATGCAGTATTTGTATTCTGTCTCCTGTTCAGATAATTATGTAGAAGGAAATCTGACCAAGCTAGCAGTAGTCTCTAATACAAACAGGTCAGACAACCTCTTACCTCTGAAATCCAACCTAACTTGAGGGTACTATTGAAGACTCACATCACTTCATAAGATGGGACACTGTCAGAAGGTGGATTTAGATGTCCAAAGACATCTATAGGCCATCCTACAACTCATTAAATTTACTGGCCCCAAAATAGAAGTCAATACTGATTACTGTCAAACAAAACCTTGTTTACTTTTCTTTTGAGACATTAACAAAAAGGGAGGAAAAAAACTCTCTGCAAAACTTAACATTGAATGCACATAGTGGAAACACGAGGGCAAACAGATTTTATGCTTCAGTTATTTTTCATTTGCATTTCAGACAAAAAATCCCCAGACCCTTAAATCAATGTCTTCTAGACGAAACCGAGAATGAAACAATGAACAATGCATAGCTAACCAACACACCAGAAAAAGATAAAAATTCAAATTATATTATACAGAAAAATAATTTCAGTATCATAAGATTCTTTGTATTCAGATGAGCACAACTCTGTTTTCGTTTACCTTATCCTTCTGTTTTTCCATCTCTGCTATGTGTTCATTAAGTTGTTTTACTTTCTTTTCAATTTCATCTCTTGATTCCTGAAACTTCTCTATGTTAGACTGCATTCCCTTTAACGTTGCAGTGGAGGACATCTTTGTTTCTTCAGCCAGAACAAACTGATAAGCTACACAAAAGCGGCTTAAATGTTCTATTTCTCGTACTAATTTTTGGTATTCTAAATAGGATGCTCGTTCCTGAACAGACAAAAAAAGAAAAAAAAGCTCTAAAATTTGATGGGGAAACAATGTTACATAAGACTACTATAGAAATCTTAAGCACCTCTAAACATCAGTATTTTTAAGTAAGAGGAAGGAGTCTTCATGTTATTCTCAGCTAAAACAATATTCATGTAATTGACTGCACACCAGAAATACCGCTTGACTTAGTTTTTTTAAGAACTAAGAGACTTTTAAATCTATTTTTATCTAGTTCTCTTGTTTTCTTCCTTCCCCCTACATCTCTCTCTAGGATTTCCTGGAAGTCCGAAATGCCACATGGTCTGTATTTGGAAATATGACAAAATCCTCTCTCTTACAACTTTCTTCTCTTTCTCCAGAACTTGAAAACATGGTGTTGTTTTAGCCAAAACATACTTGTTCAGGGTAGTTGGAAGTATTTTTTCAGTACTTGACAGTTTTACCTTACTACCCTTCTAATTTTCCCATACCTCTTTCAGTTTCTGTAAAGTTGGACTGATCTCCTCATTTAAGACCTGAAACACATAAGAGAAGACTTATGTTCTGATTTTACTGAACTCTAAATTTTAAACATGTATAGGCATGGATATCTAGTTCCAGGTGCAGAAATGAAATATTCTACAATTAAAGTCACCATTAAACTAACTGTTCGGTTATCTTTAAGGCACATGAATGAAAGTATACTTTACAACACGTAGTACCGTTTGAATGCTTTGCAGTTTGAATTCCTTCTTCTCGATGGTTTTCTGGACAGCTATTTTCTTGCACTCGTACATCCTAGTACCAGCTGCTTCTTCAATCATAGCTAAAATCTAAATCAAACAATGCAAAAAAACTTTGATGTTTCTTCTTATGTTAGATTGCTTTGATTAAGCATCTCCCTCCAACATATTCATGTTGTCCCGCTCCCAAATTATAGGTTCTTATCATTCAAATCACTTCAGTAAAACTTCATACAAAAATACTGGTACAACTTTCCTACCTCCGGTGGCTTCATATTTAGAACTTTGGTAATTTGCCCCTGGTGTGACAGAAAGATAAAACAAGAACAGTGATTGTGTACCATGCAGTAGTAATAAGAAAACCTCAAATCCCAACCCCCCCCTCCTCACGTTTATACATTATAAGTACTTCTTTTTTTTTTTTTTTTTTTTTTTAACAACAACAAAAATCTAGTTTACTTAATTGCTTTGCTCTTCAAAGTTCAAATAAGTCACTCTTTCAGGTAATATACTTGGAATGGCCTTTACATCATATCTTAGGCTCACCCTCCACAGTCCTGTTTACATCTTAAAGAAGTAATGCAAGTATTTTTCTTAGAATCTAACAGGGTTGCAGATGTTGAATAAACTCCTAATAATAAAACAGCTTTTCTGGTGATGTAGCTCATACATAACAGAAAGAAAGAGAGTATGTACAAAACTGTCCCCACCTTTGCTATTCACTTGGGACAGTTACATTTGAAACCATAAATCCTGCTGTTTTATTACTCCTTGCAAATATTTTTGGGATTTCCCTAGTCCCTTACAGTCTTTTTGATTTGTCAGTTTTCTTTTGATAATCATGACTTAAGAAGGTACATATCTCCACTTCATTCAAGATATTGTCTAACACAGAGCACAAATAATAGGAAATAAAACCGGTCATTTTAGAATATTTATAAAAGCAATACCTATCTGTTAAGGAGAAAAAAATAGAAAATAAAATAGAAACATTTTTCAGAAAATTTTGCTAACATGAGAGCCACATGAGGTCTTGTACTACAAGATGTGTTTTAAAGTGAAACTATGCTGTACTGGAAATCTTAACTACTTAACAGACTTAATTTTTAATTGATAATATATCACTATAATTAGGAAATTAAGTGTTTTCCTACTGTCTCCCTGTCTTAAAAATAGTGCAGACCCTATTCTATATGGATTTTATAAAGATGCACACAATACCTGCATAATGAGGAAGTGAGGGTTATTGACATTGAGTCCCACGGAACAGAAAAGATCCTGTACACGACTGTTGGCAGCATTTACACCATTGATAAGATACTTACTTCTACCTCCAACAACAACCTGGAGAACAAAGACAAAAAACCTGCTTGGTGTTGTGAGAATATAAACTGTAATAAAGAATAAAAAATTTGAGCAAATCACATGCATGTATACACATGCACTTGCATACTATGCAGAACATCAAAACAGAACTTGTTTGACATTTAAAATATTTAACTAGAATATGAGAAAGATTTGTCATTGAGGACAACACTGTCAAGAAACTTTCCAAAACCTCTATTTCAAAAAAACCAAACAATCAAAAAATAACAAAAAACCAAAAACCCAGCATGTTCATCAGAAAAATAAAGGTTCCTTTGTTTTTGGACACCAAATTTAACACACTGTTCAGATATTAAGAGGAAAGATATGAAAGAAGAAAAAGCAGCAAGATAGGAAGTTTTAACTTGCTTTATGAACATTTCTAGCTAGTACCCTGTATCTACTTCTAGAGTTTGTGTAACTAGCTACACTGTGGAGGCAGCATAGAAGCCTTGCCTCTACTGCAGAAACTCAGGGACTTTAAAAATTACCCCTTTTTTTCTTTAACTGCTCATGAGCATGGTAAAAATGTATATAGGTTATGAAAAAATACAGATATTAAAGACTCACCTGCCTAGTCACAGTGATCTCATCATTAGCTTCAAATCCCAGTGGACTCTGACTCTTGTTTGAATTATCAAAGTTAATAGACACCGTTGCCTTTGTAATTCCAGCTTGCCCATTCTTATAAACTAGATCTTGCAAGTTGGAAGCTCGCACCTAAGTCCAGGGAATAGATAAATACGTTTTCCAAAGTAGTTAACCTCACATTTTCGTTGTACTACTGTAGGTTTTGGAGAAATTAATGAAAGAAATGAAGATCTAGCTGATGTTTTATGAGTTCATGAGAACTGACACATGGGAGGTGCAAGATGCTGTCCTTGTAAAACCACAACCAGTGTGTGCCAGTCTAGTTTTACTTATTCAGCTAACTGTATCTGCACGAGGTTCCTGACAAACACCGAACACATCCGTAAAAAAAGCTAGCTGACAGCAAGTTTATTTAACAAACATTTATTTTTCACAATTCAGTTCACAGCGAAACGATTCAGAAAGTGTTTCTTGGAGATCTGCTGGCTTTGTCTACAACTGGGGGAAGGTAGGGATGGGAAAGAAAGGAAATTAAAAAATCACCTTCAGACAGAGATTAAAACTGATGTCAGAGCACCTAGTTTTTTTTATGAGAATAAAGCAGATATACTGTCTCTTAAATAGCAGGCACTGCATGAAAAGAAATTTTAAATTTTCTTCTGATGAACTAGATAGATTTTTAAGACTCAGTCCAGAACGGAAAACATTTATTACAAATGAATAAATTAGTGCCTTTAGAAGCAAAAGATCTTTGGCTTGAAGTTGTTAGCTTTTAAGTGGTTATTTTCAGTCAATTGTTTTAAGCCACATACTTTGTGTAACTGTGGAATGTGGATGAAGTTGTAACTCAGCCTTAATGTGAGACTTGACGAAAAATGACAGAGACCCACATATAGGGAATGAAAAATCCAAAAAATGAAACTATTTCTTTCAAAGAAGCACCACTTCAGGTCTTCCGTGGGAGGTTACTCACTAGGAGCAACATGAAAAATTTCTGACAGAAGAAAGACCTTTCTTAAATGTCTTTTTACCTGTGTCAGATTGTTGATTCCCAGCACGAAACAGATGGAGTCCAAGATATTGGATTTGCCACTGCCATTCAAGCCAGTAATGGCATTGAATAACGGGTCAAAGTCTTTAATTTCTGTCCTCTGAGCATAGGATTTAAAACCTTCAAGAACAATCGACTTGATGTACATCTTCTCAATGTTCCTAAGGGACCAGGCAAAGTATTCCTCTCAAAGCACTAAGAAAGATATCTGGATTATAATCCTATATATTTCAGAGTAAAGAAAAAAGAATAACCAAGTGAATCATACTGCCAAACAAACAACTAGACCTGTGAGAAAATGGAAAGAACGCATGCCTTTTACAACAAAAATACAATGCATCTGTAAACGAAAAAAGCCAAGTAGACCACAGATCCAGGCTGCGTCCCAACAATAACCTGTACTTCAGCATTTCTAAGCGACTTGCCTTTGCACAAAGTTTTTCACGACACTTGGGTGTAGACTGGCGGCAAAACCACCTGTCGTAAAGCTGGCCCCCAGCGAAGGGGAAGGAAAGGCCCGAGTGCTTCAGAACACGGCAGAGAACAGAGAGCCTCTCCCTTTCCCGCCTGCAGAACTGCTGTACCTGCTCAGCCACACCGCCCGCGAGGGGTAAATCCCAGCTAAGCGGCAGCCTCGGCTCTGGGGCACCGCGAGCAAGGACCCATCAGAGCCCCATCCCCGACCCCGCGGCTCCGCCAGCGACCCTGCTCCAGCAAGCCCTCCCTGCCAGCTCTGAAGCCAAATTCCTCCCTGGTCCCGGAGGCTCACTCGCTCACCCCCGTCGGACGCCGCTCCCCGATGCCGCTGCCTCCCTCGCTCACCCCCGCCGGACGCCGCTCCCCGATGCCGCTGCCTCCCTCCCTCACCCCCGTCGGACGCCGCTCCCCGATGCCGCTGCCTCCCTCGCTCACCCCCGCCGGACGCCGCTCCCCGATGCCGCTGCCTCCCTCGCTCACCCCCGTCGGACGCCGCTCCCCGATCCCCGCCAGGATCAAATTTTGGCGCCGAGCGTCGTAGCCGTTAGGGGAGGCTCCTGATGGCGCCGCCCCGCGACGTCACCCGGCCCGCCCGCCCCGGCCGGAGAGAGGCGGTGCAGGGCCGGCCTCGGCTCCTCCCGGGGGAGAAGGGGACGCTGCCGAAACGCGGCCTGGAGGGACGGCGCGCATCGCGGAGCAGGCAGGCGCAGCGGGCATGGCTAGGAAAGGGCTCCTCCGATTCTGACGGGGCCGGGACCCGGCGGAAGATGGCGGGTGCCGGCCCCGTGAGGGAAGGCGGCCGGGGGCCTATGGTCCCCGGGGGAGATGAGGGGGGACGGGAAGGCACTTGGGCTTTCGTGGAGAGTTCCGTGGCGGGGCTGACGAACTTGAGCCTTAACTCCAGGCTGCGGCAGCAAGTGTCTTTGTACCTCTGTGAAATTGTGCTGAAATGAAGTACTGTTCTATACTTTCTACATGCATTCCTACTGTGCCATCCCTCACTCCCTCCCCACCCCCCAAAAAAAAAAAAAAAAAAAAAAAAAAAAAAAAAAAAAAAAAGGCGGCCAGATAAGCGCCATCTATGCCTGTTCAAATCTGTTGCTGTGATTTACTTAGACGTGCTTCCGTTCAAGCGGAATTAGGAAATTAGGACAATTTATTCAAAATCTGTGAGTACTGAGTACGTGTTTCTGGAAGGACAGTAGCTGTATTTATTGCTGCACTGGTGCACTGGTCAAAGCAGGAAAGCAGAGTCGTCTGGATGCATTCACTCTAGCTCTAAATTCAAATTTTACACAAATGTAAATTTACGTTTACGTTCCTGCATCTGCTTTTGTCGTGCTGTGTGAATAGACCAGGACTTTGCAGGTGGGCAGCAGTCTTGTACTGTCAGCTGGACAGTGTTACTGCTGAGGTGTGCTGTAAAACTTACTGAATTTGATGTTATTTCAGTAATTTGAAATAATTCAGATTACTGAAATAATCCGGACTGCAGGTCTACATTACATTAGGGAAAAAATATAGTGTATTTGCTTGGTTCAGGAATTACATTGGATGCAGCTGTTTAAGGAATTTTCTGCTGCTGGAAGTACTGCAGCCAGAAGCACTTGATGGTCCCTTGTCTTCTCTTCACTTGCTTGTATCTGAAAACCATACCGGGAAAAATTATTTTGAAGTATGGACAAGAATCAGAGTGATACTGCAAAACTATACAGCCCACTCTTTAGCTGGCAAACTGAAAACGTTCCCAAATTATTTTTGAATCTGCCTTCTGTGGCAAATGAGTGTTTCTTGCCTGAAGGAGGGGTTCCTAGTTTGTTCCTGTTAAAAGTGACTGCTTGGACTACATTGAAGGTGGCACCTGGTTGTTCTTCAAATGGCCAAAGTCATTCTCAAAGTGTGGTTGATGGAGCTCGCAGCTGGGGTACTAGTATTCCGCTGCTCCAGCTGCTCGTTTTCCATCCAGACTAAACACAGCCCGAAATAAGGAAACGGAAATAAAGCGGAAGCAATTCTGATATGAGAGGCTTCGTCCTATAAAGTTTTGTTCTATTAGGCAGGTATGTTCCCAATTTACATATGACATGGGAAAGATAAATAATTTCTTAAGTATTAAGAAATACATTCTTAAAAAGATCTGTTATAGCTTTGACATCATAAAGCTTAAATTTGAGTGCTTCAGTTTGAGAAATATGAAATCCAGTTGTAGCTGCTTAACATGGAGTTAGCCCATTGGAACAAATATAACATGTGCTTTGAGGAAGGAAAATGTATTTTTAACAGCTGGCTGTCTAGGAGGGATTTTGTTATTGTTATAATAACTTCATAGTGAACTTCAGGGAAGCAAACTTACAGCTGTTCAAGGAGTTAGTCAGTAGAACCCTCTGGAAAGCTGCCCTTTTGGACAAGGGGTGGAACAGACCTGACATATTTTTAAGGACACCTTTCATAAAGCACAAGAGCTAGTGATCCGCAGTCACAAGAAACTGAGTAAGGAAGGCGAGAAATCAGCATGGGTGCGTAGGGAGCTGCTGATCAAACTAAAAGGCAAGAAGGAAATGCGGAGGCAGTGGAAGCAGGGACAGGTATCTGGGAAGAATATAGGGCGTCTGATTATGTAGGGATGGGCTGAAGAAGGTCAGGGGGCACCTGGAGCTGAACTTGACAAGGTGTGTGAATAATAACAAGAAGGGTTTCTACAGGTATGTTACTCAGGAGAGGTCAAAGAAAGCGTACACACACACACATACACACCACTGCAGGAAATGCAAGGCTGGCAAATGGGTAGTAATGGATGAGAAGGCTGAGAGCTCAATGACTTTTTTGCATCGGTCTTCAATGGCAAACCACCTCTCTTCCCACCCGCTTTGACTGGGTGAACAGCAGGGTGGGGACTGCGGTAGCAAAGTGTTTCCCACTATAATTGAAGGTCTAGTGGCAGGGTTGCATCTGTGAAAAATGCCATCCTACGGGCCCCATTGTCATGACAAAAAAGCCATCGTGCAGCGACATATGGCTCCTGACAGGTTTGCCTCTTGCCCCTGATCAACACTGTTCATGGGAGTGAGCCCTGACAGAGATATTTTCTGTCATCTGTAAATGTGAATGTTCATCTAGCCCTATCTCAGAGACAAATTGGTGAGTTAACCTTGTCCCTAAATTGGAGGATTGTCCACTACAGGACAAAGTCTAGTTGGCAGCCCATTACTGCCATAAATTTTGATATCCTTATGAAAGACCTAGACAGTCATGACCTGGAAGGGCAGAATCTTTCCCCACTACCCTGAGCTTGGATGCAGCTGCATCCAGTGTTCTCAGTTCCCTAGCAGAAGAAGGTTACTGATACACATGAACAAATCTGGTCTAGGGTCACCAAGATGATGAAGGAAAACCAAGAGATAAATGGCTTTGTTCAGTATCCAGAAACAAAAGCTATTGTTTCTGCTGCCTTCTTTAGCTGCTTAGCAAGACAGTATTAAGGGAATGGAACCCAGCTCATCTGAGGGGAATTCACAGTAAGAGATGATAAATGTTGTTTGCTAAAACAGCATTTTCCAACGGCTCGTGGAGAGTCCTGAGATTTCATCCTACCAAACCATGTCAAGGTCAGATATTCAAACAGGTTGCCCTGAAGAGATTGTAAAATCTTTATCTTTCAAAAGTAATACAACTTCACGTCTGTGTGCAATCTGATCTGTGCTTCCACTCATAAAATTTGTTTCCTTGGATTCTTGTTGAAGTCCCTCTTCTTTTTTCCCTCATGTCCCTTCAATTTTTCATTTATCCATCTCCTTAATATAACAAGATAACAGGTAATAGATACCAGATCAGAGGTATGTATATGCTAAGCAGGCTGGACTAGTGAGTTTCCAACTTGAGGGAGAAGTTGGCTGTGCGTGTTACAAGCAGGAACTTGTTCAATGATGAAACTATGCTTGTAATATTACAGAAATCCAGGAGTGGGCTTCAGAGAGATCGTTAGTGCTTGAAAGCACCACCTTGAAGTTTGTTACTTCCCTTCCGAGTTCACTTAGTACACTGTGCTGCAAGAGGTGTGTATGCTGCAAGGGGGTGTTTAACCTTTGTAGAAATCTATACTTTTAAAAACTCGAAGTTTTCTTTGACAGCTGTAAAATCAAGCAGATTAAATATTCCTCTCTGTGGGGCAGTAACAGGCCCATTGCTGCAAATCTAAGTGAAACTGGGATATAGGGTGTCTCTATAGCTTTGGTGAAATTTTGCATTTACTAATGTTACAACATGTGTTTGTCTTGTATCAACATTGAAGTAAAGCAGAGGTTAAAAAGTGCCTGAAAGAAGTTAAGGGTCGTGTGCAGTGATTGGGAAAGTACAGCTGTCCCTTTAAGAAGCTTCAGGTTTGTTTGTTACCCCACATGAACTACTGTGCCCCATAGAACCATAGATCTGCTAAAGCTGGGAAAAAACCTTAAAGATCGTCAACCTAGCACCACCATGTTCAACAGTTAATGAATGTGGCTTGTCCATGTAGTAGACATGTCCTCAGGTGCCATATCCACATGTTTTTTGAACACTTCCAGGTATGATGATTCCACTAGTTCCCTGGAAAGCATGTTCCAATGCTTTACAGCCCTTTCTGTGAAGAATATTTTCATAGCATCTATGCTAAATCTCCCTTGGCTCAGCTTAAGCTCATTTCCTCTCATCCTGTCACTTGTTACTTGGAGACTGGCCTCCACCTGGCTACAGCCTCCTTTCAGATAGCTGTAGAGTGGTAAGGTCTTACTTTCTGCGCAGGTTCTGGGAGCTGAATGCTCTTCCATGATGGTGTTAACTTCCCTTTTCACTTCCCCCTGTGAATTTGCTCCTTTGACCCTCTGTTGGAATTGCAACCTTGTAACAAAGTGCAGGGTGGCACAGTCATTTAGCAGAGTGATAACTAGTCACCTCCGATCTTTGACCTGCCTCCAAGATTTGATAGTATTGCGTAAGAGTAGTTGCAGTTTTATTGTTTCATAATGCAGTGTCATGCTTACTTGAATATTTGCAGTATGGTCTCTGCCAAAACTAGCATGGGATTGGTTTGCCTTTACTTTGTTCTTACCACAGGGAAAAAAAATACAATTGAAAAAGCATTGTAAGAACTAAGCCAGAGAGGAGGAATGGGTAAATTTGCTGAAGCTTGTAGGCACATAGGATTTGAGGCCATGTTCACTCCTAGGTAACTGGCAATCCTTGTATGTGTATGGGAAGTCCTGAGGTAGCCTCTGGATTATTACTCCCTTGGCAGTACCTACTGCCAAGAAGATCTTTAATGTTAGTTTGGGGGACGTTGTGTTTTCATGTTCGGGTGGTGGGTTTGTTGTTGTGGTGGTTTTGTTTTGGTGGTGGGGTGGTGTGTTTTTTTTTTGGGGGGGGGGGGGGGGGTTTTTTTTTTGGTTTTCTTTTTGGGGGGGGGGTTGGTTTGGTTTTTTAAGGTATTTGTCACTTAGGCTGGTTCCTGGCACTTTGCTTTGAAATGATTCAGAAGACTAATAAATTAGATCTGGGGGAAGAAAATAGATAAGATGACGATTACCAGAAAAACTTTGCAATTGTGGTGATGGGTGAATTTCTCCTCAGAACCAATCTACAAACTATGTCTGAGATACACTTTACTCAGCTTTTAATCAGACCCTTTTTTTCTAGTGTGGATGTGAGCCTAGGTGGAACTGCTTCAGAATGGAGATAAAAGGAAAAGTACAACAATCACATCTGCAAATTGTCACTGTCAGGAAGATGAACTAAGCTAGCCCAAAATTTGAATTGAACTCATGTAACTAACAAGTTTCTAAGAGGATTTTGTCCTCAAGGTTAGATTTGGGCAAGTCCAGGCTAGGAAACCATACCACACCAGTCAGGAATAACAGCTGAGGTTACTTAAGAAAGGTGAACTTTTCTCATTTGACTCATGCTCTCTTGAAAGCTTTACTACTTTTCTGCTTTAATATGACAATTCCCAGATTTCAAGTATCACCATTAGCTCTTCAGCCTTCAGTCAAAGTATTTCAATTTTCTCAGACTTGTCTGTCTCTTTTATTCCCAACCTTATTTTCTAGTTGCTAGTATGTATTATGGTATTCCAACCTTTACCTCTTCATTCTTCTCTTCAATTTTCCCCTGAATTGTGAACCTCTTTACCCGTGCTGATTTTCGGGACTGAGGTATGATTACCTGTGTGAAGGTGCTTTGCTTTCTGCTTTCTTCTGCTGAAAGTTTGTAGCAACTGCAGTGTCTGAATGCGGATGGGATTTTTGCTTTGTTACATGTATTGTTAGTGCAAAAAGCCAAGACTTCCTAATCCATTACTTCTTTCCTTAATAGTCTTTATTATTTGATAACTTGATGGACTTGATCACAGGGCAAGGAGGACTTGAAGGACATCAGAATAAATGCTGTCTTTGACTTCAATTTCAACAAAGGCTTTGATGGTTCTTTTGTAAATAAATCAAGCAGAAATGCATCACCTTATTTTTAGAGGAATTTTCTTACCACTGTCTGGGCTGTTCATGAGTTATCATGGCAGTCTCTTTACTGGAATGATTACAATGGTCTATGAAACACTTTATACTGAAAAGACACAGAAGTGCAATGAAGAGTTTTAAATCTACCAGCAAAAAGTTGTTGGATGAACATTCCTAGTAACAATTTTGAGTCAAAATTTGGAACATATTGGGAATTTATTTGTCAGAGACATGTTCAAGGAAGCAACAATTTTCAGGCATTTATATACAATATGAGATCCAAGATTTTTTATAGACACTCCCAAAAATCTGCCTAATTTATTGCATCATGGTATATGTGTTTTGTTTCTTTTAATTACTTCTAGAACATTTAATCTATCTTTGTTTAATGGATAACCCAAGTTTTATCCAGCTAAACAGTACTTTATTAAATGTACTGTCTTGGTTAGACAATTACTATTGATTAAGTTTTCTGGGGTGTAGTCAACTATGAAATGGCTCCCTTACTGCACCTGCAATGAATGTATTAATCCTGTTTTCTGGGATGTATAGGCCTTTGACTCCCTAACTTTCTCAAGGTATCTTTCTTGTTCTATGACATCTAATTAATCTCTAGTTATTTGATAACCATCAAATTATTCTTTGTTGAATTTTGTTCTTCAACGATGGATTAGGTTCTCTAAGAGGTATGGGTCCATGGAGTTCTTTTCTGCAAGTGCAGTGTAGTAATGTCTCAGGGATTTCTACTGACACTCAGCCAACACAAATCTAAATAAAAACCAGATAAAATCACAGTCAAACATTTTTAAACTAATTAAATGTAGTTCATTACAAATTTTTCTAAAAATCAAAAAACTCCTGGTTAACAGAGATATAACTCACTGTAAAAAGAAATGTATAATTCAAACCTACTGACACTGAAAATGAAAGGAATGACAAGATTTGTCTTTACAAACAAGCCCTGGGTCTGCTGGTAGATAAAACTAGCACTGAGAGGTAAGAGAAACAATGGGAAGGATTCTACTGATTGATGAATGGAAAAAAAGATACTTGCCATAGGTTTGTTTGTAAATTGAATTGGATATTGAAAGATGGAAGCAACAATGGAGAAAACCCATAAATCCTAAGAATTAAAAATTAGGGGAGTTATAGATTAAAAGGGGGATCTTAGGTTTTAGGCATTTCGGGAAGTCTGTACCTCTCAAGTACCTCAGCCAATGGGGAAAGAGAGAGGGAAATGCGGCCGGGAAATTAGGATAAAAAGGAGGCTGCATCCTACGAAAAACTCAGAGACCCCAGGGGAAATGCCCCATGGCCTCTCCCTTTATTCGAATAAAGTAAAAGGACTTTTCTGTCTCCTTTTTGGACATAAACCTCTGGTGTTCGTGGATTAATTTTCCCAACTAAAACTAAGTAGTATTACAGTTTACAAGAGCAGGTTATTGGTCTTGGAACTGAGATTGTGTCTATGACACACTTAGTCCAGTAAGATTTAACTGGAGCCCACAAATCTGTCACTGCTGTTTATCCTTTGGAGTTATTTAATATGCTAAGGCAATGTTGTCCTTACCACTTCTTATGATTTTATATCTAAACATATAAATAATCTTGGTTCGTTAACCTGGAAATTAGTTTATGGATCCATTAATCAAGCATGTGTCTGTGTTGTTTTCTGTTTGTTTGGGGGCTTTTTTTTTTTTTTTTTTTTTTCCCCCACAACCTCTGGGAAGTCTCCTAGCCTTGAAGTGGCTGTAATGATACAATTTCAGTCGAAAAGAGAAATAGTAACCAGAAAATTTGTCCTGTTTCCAAAATTCGGCCTCAATATAATAAAAAAGGACTTAGTGAAATTAGTCTTTCGATATTAATCCTAGGCAGGATCATTGCTCTGCTGAAAAAATCCGTGTATTCCAAAAAGTAGAGATCTTTGATAGAGAAGTGAAGATTCCTGTGAATGGAGGAGATTCCTGAGAGTGGAAGCACCCAAAGAAACATCAGAAGAGAAACAGAAATGGCCATTACTGATGGCACGTAGATTTGCAGATCATCATGATTACAGCACATTTGAAATGGCCAGGTAGGGAAAACAAAAGACATCCCGAAGCAAGTAACAAATTCCTGTACTCAGACGTGAAGACTCAAGCTATTAAGATAGAATAGAGGGAAAGAAAAGAACAGGGCTGGTGCCTTGGAGGCATACTGGCAAAAGAGACAAAAAGCAGGGAGTCAGTATTGATGATTCACAAACATGTGGCAGGATGGAAGACAAAGCATTTCTGAATCGCTGTTCGCTCTCACAAATGGCATATCAGTGAATGGCTGCCAGCCTAGCCAGCATCCCTTTGTCCCTGGTCATTCCTGGTTGGAGCACTTGGGTACCTATCTGAA
Source organism: Hirundo rustica (assembly GCF_015227805.2). Classification (NCBI taxonomy): domain Eukaryota; kingdom Metazoa; phylum Chordata; class Aves; order Passeriformes; family Hirundinidae; genus Hirundo; species Hirundo rustica. Next base: position 65,488,561 of record NC_053488.1, read on the forward strand.
TGCAGGGCACACAGGTGAGACAAATCCCTCTCAATGCCTGTGAGTGCGATCAGTTTTGTGTTACTCTGAACTCACCTTTTGCTCCTGTAAACATGTTTTCTGGCTTTGCTTTTTTGTTGCTGCTGTCTCATGGTATCTTTTGTTACAGCCAAACAGTGTTGATACCGAAGCAAATACATAAAGCAGCAGATACAAATGCTGGCTTTGGCTGCCCACGTACCTACTGTGGGATGCTTTGACATTGATTTTCGTGATACTTTCTTCATTTTGTGAAAGGTGATTTCCCCAGCACGCATTTCTTCTGCAAGAAACGTTGTGTTGTGTTTCTTTGTCATTGGGGAACATGGAATATCTGTTTAATCACAGAAATTTGTTGAGTGCTGATTAGTTTCTGGATTTGGTGACTTACTCTTTTATCTAAGTAGTGGAGAGCTTGCTGTGCTCTCCCTGATCTTTGCATGTACATCTTTATTAAACACATTTTGCTCTTTTTTTTTTTTTTTTTTTTTTTCCTCAGATCCTTTTTTTCCTCAGACAATTCTGTCTTCATGGGTTTTGTAGCTGAACACATCGCTATATGTTTCTTTACAGTTTTCACCCTTTATATTCTACTTGTGTATTTTCACAAAAAGAACAAAAGCTGAAGATTGTCCCTTGCACAGAGTTCTCTCCTGCTACATACCTTATTGCAACATAGCTGTGGCAAAATGCCGAGGATTGCTGTTGTTTCTTAAGGTGGCTTGTAGATAGAGGTTTAGCTGCATAAGCTCTCCGTGCGCTGGGAACGGCGACCACGTTCAGGGCACGTACCATGGACTGGTGAATGTATGCACCATTTAGTGTGTTGAAGTATGAACTGAGCAATGAAATGGACATTAATTTTTAAGTAAATATTTTTGCACGGAGGTAGAACTCTTTCTTAAGAGTTTCAGGGCTGGGCGGGTAAATTGTAATTTGAAGACACTCCTGTTGTGGTGGATGGCCTTGGTCTCCCGACTGCAATATTTTGTGGGATCCAGAACCACGGGTTTTATGCATTTAGTATTGCGTGCTTGACAACGTGCCTGTGCAACTGGCTGGGCACTGAAGTGGGGGGGTTTGAAGGGTTGATCTCAAATCATAATGGGGAAAGGTCAATCACAGTGGGTGTGCCTCACGCTATGTTTATTGAGGAAAGTGTACTGAGGGCGGTTCCTGCCAACAGCAGACATTTTCACCCTTATAAAGTGCGCGTTGACTGAAGGAGTCCAGCCACTGACTGAGCATACACAGAAGGTTTTTTACTTGTCAGCAGAAGACCCAGTTCTCACCTGCCTACTCTAAGTATAAGCTTCTCTTTCTTTGTTCTTGTTGGTACACTCAAGGTGTAAGAAGGGCAAAGGACCTGTGAGGTTAGAATTAATGTAAATAATTTGTTTGTTTCTGTCTTGTATGGAAAATGTTGGTGGCAATATGCTCCCAATTCCAAGCTCTAAGCTTCACAACTGGAGAAGCGTTTTCTTTCAGTATGATGAGTGTCACAGAAAGAGGTCTTGCTTGCCTTTGTTTTTCAAGCATGTGAAAGTTTAGGTTCAGTAATCTCAGGTAATGGGGGCAATAGACTTAAGTTTTTAATTTTTTTTTCTAAAGGGATTTTTTTTCCTCCTAAAAACAGTAGTTTATCCTTCTGTAGTATCTTTATGGTGGGAATTGTACATTTTGCTGGGATGACTTCCCACTTGAGGACTTGCTCCCAGCAGGTAGGGAGGTCTGACAAGAAGATCTGGGTTGCTAAAGCAATGAGGGGGCTTTTATGGCATTTTCATAAACTAGTGATATTACTGCAGAAGCAAGAAGAGGCTTTCTTGTGTGATGGAATATTATCAAAATAGATGTTTTGCCTGATGAAATCAAAACCAGCCCCACGAGCAGCCCAGCACTGTTGGGCATCACTTTGACATGTGTTCTTTGTCTATGTTTGTTGCACAGGATGGTGATTGCCAAAGCATGGGTTCTAAAGAAGCATTTTGATGGTTTTCCCAAAACCAGTGACTTTGACCTGAAAAAGATAGAGCTACCAAATCTAAAGGATGGAGGTAAGTGGAGTGCTATCTGTTACTACTAATTTTTTTGGAGATTATATGATTGTTGATGTGTCTCTGTGGATCTATAAAACTGCACTTTTCTCTCTGGGCTTTCAAAAATTGCTGGCTTGTCACAATCTGTGCACCTTAACAGAGAAGGACAATTGCGGAAGAAGTGTACTGGGTTTGGTATGTACTTGCCTTCTGATAAGGTCCTTAGAAACAAAGAATGAATTCTAAGTCCATCACACAGCAATTGTGGCATACCTTTCACAGTTTCATGCTGCCTAATCACACTTGCTGCCTGATGACAAAGGCATTCGAATGTGTGCAAGTGGAAAAAATTACTGATGTGATATCAAAAACCACAAGGAAAACAGGATTTGTTTATTGGAGAAAGAAATGGACTGTGACACAGAACCAATGAAGTAACTGTATCAAGACCCTAACACGATTTACTTGTAAAATGTTTTTATCTACTTCAATTTGCAAAATCCTTTGGAAAAAGATGGAGAACATGATACCCTATAGGAGTAGGTTTTCAGTAGAATTTTTCATGCTGATAGGAAAAATATTGAGGATAGTGCTGGGGGAGAGCATAGTGACTGCATTGGGAATGAGCCTACAGCTGAAAGACCTTGGGGCTGGAGTCAGTGAAGGCTGGTCTTTTATTTCAGTAAGTAGGATGGCAAGATTTCTGCCTGCCTTTTTTGCCAGTCCTGATGTTATTTGATCTGTTGCAACAAGAAGAGAGATTTAATATAAATAGAAAAAAAGGGACAGTTTTTATTCCTGTGTTTCTCTGTTTTGAAAAGGGTAAGGAATATGATAACTTATTATGATATCAACAGCAAGAGCTGTTGAAAAAAGAATGAACTTTGATGTTTGGTTTCACATGGACATTTGTACCGTATTTTCTTGAGCCTCATCCCGCCACTTGTAATTTACAAAATTTGCCACACTTTAGAAGGTATGCAGAAGGATATTAAACTACCACTTATGTTTACAACTTAAATGTTTGTAAACTGATTTCTCTTACATATAGACTTAAAAATTTCATGCCTGTGGGTATTTGGGAACATGGAGTATTATTTTCCTTCCTATTTTAATCCCTAAAGCAAAAAGAGGGGTAAGTTCACACTACAATGACACTTTTAAAGCCAATGGCCTTCCTTGTTATATTACATGGCTTTCCTACTCACTCTCAAGTAATGGGAAGGTGTTTACATCTGAGTACATTTCTAGCTAGACCACTGCAGCACAGGTAATGAAAAATATTAGTTGGTAGAGATGAACCTCTGAAAGTGCTGTATAAATAAGAAGTTTAAAACATGTTTCATAATGTCTTTCCCAAGAACTAGTGTTGCTAGAGACAGTAAAGTGGATTAGGCTACTTAAAAAAGATAAACTAATGCCTTCTGTTTAAGGCAGCCAAGTAGTTTATATTTGATCTGTGCCACCCTCTTCTGGCTGCATCATGGGATGACATTTTATGTACATCAAAATTAAACAAGGGAGAGTTTTGTTTAGGAATTCTGGCTGCTTGACTTCCGTAGAGAGAGGAGGCACATGCAAAATTGTAGGGTTAAAAATAAGATAGTTTCCTAAAGCTACACTGGGGAATGTTTATTTTTCAACAGCATACCAGTAACCCAAAACTGATGAATGTTGTAGTTGTTTCTGGTAGGTTTTCCCTAAACAAGGATGGGATATGGGAGTTTTGAGCTGTGAGGAGTTCATATCAATTTAGCTGAAAGACTGGCTTGTGGAAACTATGCTCTTACTGCACTGTTAATATCCAGAAACTTGCTTTGTCTTTCATTGCAGAGTTGCTGCTTGAATCAGTGTTTCTCAGTGTTGATCCTTACATGAGGTATATCTTTTTGTCCTTTCTAAATTTCTGGTTAAAGCGCCTCATTTGATTTGCCACTTAAACCTCAAAACAACAGTGGGCAGCACACACTGTTGCCAGAGTCCCAATGCCTTTGTCTGCTTTTTAAAAAAATATATGTTAATTACAAGACTCAAAATGTGGAGCTGTGCCAGATTTAGCTAGATTGAGTTAACATTTCTGCTGCCCTAGACTTCCCTTGTTATCACCTGTTGCTCCTTGTCATGTCTTCAGCTGGGATGCAATGTACTCAAATGAGACTGCAGCCTTGTAGCAATTCCTGTATAATTTAACATAGCAAACATGTACTTAAGGACACATATTCTAGGCTGGACATTGCTGATGCACCCATGTCCTGGGGTGACTTTTTGGTGCTTGTATCCCCAGTTGTCTGTTCTGTTTGTGCTGTATATTAAATTCTACACATTTAAGACTGGTTCCAAGAGCAAAGGGGTGAAAGAAGCAGTGTGCAGTTTATTTTCAGAAACTGCACTCACTCCTCTATGTTCTGCTCCTGGACTGTGTTGTCTACGGACAGACAGCGAGAGAGCTCTCCTTTGCTTTTTAGTTAGTTTTTAGCCAGCTGAGGCAGAGAAGTTCCCTGGACTCTTCTTTATTTTTCTTGGAACTGTTTAAATCTCTTCTGGACTGAAACCCCAGAAAACACCTGGAGCTCACACCTGCAGCCCACTGGGGCCCGGACAGCATTTTCCTGTGCTAGATGATAAGAGACTAGATAAGATACTGAGTGAGCAGTCTACAACTCACAGCAAGAACTTCTCTCAGTTTTGCCATCTCTCTTCAGAGTGGCAAGAGGTTTTATTGTTTAATATTATTCATTTTTTATGCTTGTGAACATTTTTCTTGTTGAATAAACAGGTTTTTCCACTTTTCTCTAAGGGAACTTTTTCCTAGACCAGTTGGGGAAGGGGCTGTTTGGGTTTGCTTTCTGGAGGGACCCCATTTAGAGGTTTCCTCCCAAATTTGCCCTGAACCAGAACAACCCAGTAGGCAGTAGCTGAAGCACAGGGAGACTGGGTAGTCTGAAGAGGCATGGTGGACACTAAATTCAGAGATAATTCTCTGAGTCTCAGGCTTTTTGTAGTGGTGGACCATGCTGGGAAGATTAATGCTGTCATCCCTTCAACACGGCTCCCCAGGATGCCCAAGTAGTGGGCTCTGGAAAACATTTGATTATGCTGTTATGATGACAAGCTATTTGTGATCTGTTTGACAACACTGCTAGTACTCTCTTCCTGGGTCAAACAGTTGCTACTACTTTGTAGTGTGTCTGGAGCATTATTAAAGTTGCATACAGTAAGCTGTGTTTGTCTATGTTGCAGACCTTACAGTCAAAGGGACATGAAGGAAGGTGACATAATGATAGGCACGCAGGTTGCCAGGTAAGACCTTCAGTTCCTGTTATCAGTGTGCATGGCAGATCTCAACAGGACTATGCTGACACTGGAGACATCCACAGCCTATGTTACCCATCCTTGACTTGTGTGTACATACTTCTGCTACTGACATTCTTAACCTGTAACTGGTTGGAATGTGTTTTTCCTCTGAGAGCCCCTTTTGCCTTTCTGTGTGTTGTTTCTGGTGACAAAGTCTTCAAAGGCAATTTTTACAAGTATAAAGGACCAACCATCGTACTTGCCACACATTTTGAACTTCATGTTTTAAAACCTGATGCACTAGTAGCTGCATGTCTGCAACCATGCATGCTTATTGCAGCAGCAGCCCTCTTGTTAGAGGGTAGAAATGAGATGAGACACAGGCTTTTTGTTTATCACAGCATGAAAAGGGTTCTGGTTTACTCTTTGCAGTTTAGCCATCCTGACTCCAACTATTCACTGACTCCGGCTGCAGCAAGCTCCTACTGTAGGTTTCCCTTGCAGCCTCTGAATGATGGTTATTTCCTTCTAAACGATGACTGCCTGCATTAGTTTGCAGACTCCAAATACAGGCTTTTATCTAGCTAGGCTACGATTGCATGTTCCAACAACAGGCTCTAACTGCAGACCCAGACTCACCTCACAGCAGTGATTCTCTCCCCAGGATCCTTCTTCATGAGCCTCACATTCATGAGCCTCCATGATGATTCCTTTCACCCGCTAAGCCCCACTCCCTTTTATCACACTTATCTTTATTGGATATAGCTGTGACTCATCAAGGGTGAGACTGTATTGGTAATTAACACAGCTGTTACTTATCAGGGGTGAGGTCACCTGTATTCCCTTCTCCTACACATGCTATCACCTGCAGCTGAAAATACCTTCACATCACTAAAGATACATCTCTAGCCAAAGGGTTATATAACCTTAAATCCATCCTTTTCCCAAGCTTGTGGTAATGTAGCTACACAGATGTTTCCTTCTGTCAGCTTGTTCCTGCTCTGTTGCCTGCAAGTTGCTGCCTAGGAATATCTGTGGCCTTTGTCTCTTGTGTTTCTCTGCAGAAACAATGAGGGCTGGGATAAATTTAACAACTGAGTCTGATGAACAGAAGGTTAACTGTTTCTAATAATTCTAAGGTGCTTATCAACCCCTTTCTAACACAGTTTTCTTGTTGAGCTAAGAAAGTGGAATTTTCATTTGGCATAGAGTCTGCTGATATAGAAATCTCCCTGATTTTAGATACTGTTTTTTATCTGGTTTCATTACCATAAGAGGTTCCATCTTCAGGATCTTCAACTTTCAAATGAGGTGCAGGTTGTCTGAGAACAGACAGCCTATCGGCAGCTGCTTAGTGTTCCATGCTTTAATCCCAGGATCCTCTTTCCTGCTTTCTTACTCACAGAAGCCTGGTCTGATCTCAAACCAAACGAGTGCTAGTCAAAGAAAGTGTTGGCACTTGTGTGAGAAGATTTAATTTATTGTGGACTGGGCTGAAACTAAAATAATTTTGCCAGTATCTCCCTCATGACAAGAGGTTGTAGACATTTTAGGAAAGACACTTGACACCTACAGCATCAGTAGGTATGGAATAAAAATCATGACATGAAATATTTCTTTTCTGAATCACAGGAAGAATGGAAGAGCCATTATTAATTTGTTTTTGGTTTGGGTTTTTGTTGTTTTTTTTTTTTTTACTTTTTAAACAGGATTGTAGAAAGCAAAAATCCTGCTTTTGCAGTGGGGGCCTTTGTCGTGGGTAACAGCGGCTGGAGAACACATTTTATCTCTGATGGGAAAGACCTGCAACTCCTTCCTTCCAACTGGCCAGAATCACTCCCCAGATCTCTAGCTCTTGGAACAGTTGGCATGCCAGGGTAAGTTTTGAGATGAAAAGGCAACTATCCCCTGGATTTTGGTGTGCAGGAGGTTTCTGGCTGTCTGTATTGACCTTTGTCTTGTTCTACCAGCATATTGCCTATTCATGCTGGTAAAAAAGGTGTGCTTCTGGATGCCCTTGCCCTGTGGGGCATGAAGTTTGGCCCATCTTCTACATCAGAGGAGATTTGCCTTGGAGATTATTGCGCCTCTCCTTGAGGAGCTGTAATAAGTCAGAAAGAGGATTCAGGGAGAGCTGGAAAGAATCTAGTACAGTCTGTGTTAACCGCAGTGGAAAGTCTCAAACTTCACTGGCACCTGGACTAGTTGCTTTCACTGATTGGGCTCTGTTGCTGTCATTGTATTTCCAGAATCAACCCCAAAATGCAAAAGACAGATGCTGTACCATGTAGGAAAATAGATGCTCTTTAAATTGCATTGGAACAGACAGAACTGTTGTGCTCTGGAATCCGTATTTACTATTGGAATCTCTCAGCCATCTGCTTGCATTTCTTACTTCATTTAGTTTTTATGTTAGCATCATGTAGTTTTTATGGGAGATTAGGACTTAGTCCTAATGATCTGGAAGGCTTTCAAAATAATTGTAAAATTGTGTGTGGTGGAGAACTTCTCAGATTTCATTTTAACATCTGTCAAGATGCTTGTTTTTTCTAGATGTCTTATAGAAGGATTCAGTTAGTTCTTTCAGCTGAGACCACATGGGAAGCTCTAAGCTTGAATTTAGAAATTAGAAGATGAGTTTTGTTGGATTCTTGGCCAGTTATGAGCTACTTTAGTGATGATTCCTACAGATTGCTAGTGCACTGGTGAGACCTGAAATACAGTTTGAGGTGCTGGGGCATATCCAGAGATAGGCAAGAGAGCTGATGAAAGACCTGGAGCACAAATCTGATGAGAAGCACCGAAGGAGCTGGACTTGCTTAGCATAGATAAAAGCACGCTCAAGGAGACCTTACGCTTCTCTACAACTACCTGAATGAGGTTGTAGCCAAATGGGGGTCAGTCTCCAGGTAACAAGTGACAGGACAACAGGAAGTGGCCTCAAGCTGCATGAAGGGATGTTCAGATTGGACATCAGGAAGAATTTCTTCACAGAAGAGGTTGTCAAGCATTGGAACAGGCTGTCCAGAGAAGTGGTGGATTCACTATCCCTGAAAGTGCTCAATAACTGGATGTGGCACTTAGCACTAAGGTTTAGTTGACAAGGTGGTAATTGGTCAAAGGTTGAACTCAGTGATCTTGGAGATCTTTTCCAACCTTTAAGATTCTGTGTTTCACCCAGTAGCCCTAGCACAGTACTCCTCAGGAGCAGTGAGCTCATCAGTTCAGCAAATTTTTCTCACCCTTTTTATCTTTTTCTGCCAGCTTTGATTTGTGATGAGTATAATTTAATCTAGTAGATACCAGCTGGCAACTGACCTCTCACTTGGATTACTATCTCTTCCAGTATGTAACTGAGTTGTCACAGAGTTATCTGTGTTTCCTCTTCTGACTAATGAGCACAATGAAAGCTGTTTTCACCTTAGAGAGATTTCTGCCTCAACATTCTCTTCCCAGCTGTGTCTGGTTTTTTTCTGGAATGGCTGTGAAAAAGCCAAATTAAGAAGGTTGGATTAAGTTTTGTATTTCACGGTGTAGGAACACGTAATCTTGTTTTGGTGGTATCAATATTTTGGTTCAGTGGGTCAAGTCATGTCTCCGTCTCTGTCATCTTTTATTCATCATTGAAGATTCTTTCCTTTTCTTTGCAGCCTCACTGCATATTTTGGTCTGCTGGAGGTCTGCAAGATGAAGCCAGGAGAGATAGTGCTGGTTAATGCTGCAGCTGGTGCTGTGGGCTCTGTGGTGGGGCAGCTCGCTAAAATTGGGGTGAGTGGCTTAAACTTGCTGCTGAAAAGACATAGCTGTAAACAGGGCAACAAGGCCATGCATGATCAGTAGGACAAGCATCTCTGAAGGCATGCCTACACTAGGGTCTTGAGATGGAAAAGCTCCTGAAGACACAGCATATCTAGTCGTATGCTCCAGGAGTTCATATGCTGATAACAGCCTTACTTTAAGGGTGAGCCCTTTATGAGCACACTCTTGAGTGACAGCCTGTGTTGCAGGGGATGTTTATAAATGTTTTTCTCTTTTCCTTGCAGGGTTGCAAAGTGGTTGGCTGTGCTGGCTCAGATGACAAGGTTGCCTATCTAAAAAAAATAGGCTTTGATGAAGCCTTTAATTACAAGACTGTTAAATCTCTGGATGAAGCACTGCGTAAAGCCTCTCCCGATGGCTACGACTGTTTCTTTGACAATGTAAGTTCAGAGAGAAGGCCTTGGCTTGAGCAGCTGTCATTTTCTTTAAACTGTAGCACAAACTCAATATTGTAATACTAAATGAAGTCTACCCCAGTGCTGGAATGCTAGAAACTTAGATTTAAGATTTTAATGTATAGTAATACATATGAGTCAAGATGGAAGATTTAGGGTGTTGTCTAAGTACTTCTTCACTTTTTTCTTCCTTGTTCTGGTGTTTTTCTGTAATTGGGTGAAAATGGTCTGCACTGTGGGCCTTGAGTGGTCATTATTAAGCCAGACACATAAATAATATAGGTGTCACCTGAGTATTGAATAATTATTGCTTAAAAGACCTTAGAAAGAGTTAGAAGCACTCCATTTTACCTTTGTTTTCTAAGAGCTCACTGTGCGTGACCTGTAAATACTGTAAATAGATAAGATATAATGAACATTCCAAGTGTGAACTCGACATCTTCATTTCCCGTATTATTTATCCTGACCTTAGCAAAGAAGAACAGAAGCCAAAACCCTCACACACCAGAATTTCACTATGGAAATTCAATCATTTAATCAAGCCATGGTCACTGTAGCAGCTTACTGCTTTTCTGTTCCCTTCCCACACAAATTTCTGCAGCTGACTTGAGCAGTAACAGAAAGAATAAAACCCAAAAGGCAAAGCTGGATTGTTGGCAGTGTTTGTGAGTGGAGGGAGAGAAGTTTTACTTCACTCTCTGAAAAGCACAGCACATTTTGGGGACGTGGGGGTCACAGTAACATGAAATTGATCCAATCTATTCCTGGCCCCACCTTTGACCACAGGCGGTTCTCTGCTATTGCTGAAAGGGGAGTGAGTGTGGATGGCTCCACATTATGTGGTCATGGGACTGCATTGGTACCTGTAAGCAAAACTGTAGCAAGGCCCACTTGGGAAATTACTGGAGCAGCCCTCAGAAAGTTTCTGACATCTCCCAAATATAGCTGGCATTAATGGGGACTATGTACTGTTCTTGATAGGTGTGACTTATAAAAGAAACATGGGTATTGATCTAGTATCGATACCCAACTGTGATGGACAAAAACTCTCTAACAGTTTAAAGTTAGAAAGTGTATGTTTATTACGGCTGGGCAGCACGCGGGATAGTTCCCTAATACACACTGAGAAATTCACAGGTAATTACAAAGCCTTTTATTTACAAAAGTGTTGAATACCCAAAATACAAATGCATATTCATACCCCTGTCACCTCCCATTCCTCGCTTCATATGCTAATTGGCAAAAAGGCTATTAAGCATGTGTAGTGTGTTTCTTATAATGAGTCGGGGGTCTATTCTGGGGAGGGGTCACCCAAAATGAGGAAGTAAGATGAGTCTTCCTCATCCTGACCTTTCTACCTTTTCAATGCATTTGTGACAAAGAATCCTTGGTAGAACTTATAGTTTCCTGTGTTCAGTGGGTTCTTTAAGCAGGAAGTCTGCAGTTATCTTATATCTTATTTACCGCATTTTGGTTTTTTGTTACAAGCACAGCTACATAAACATAAAGCTGACAAGCAATGAGTTACTAAATCCAGGATAGTTTATCTAAGATCTGGCTTCTGTTAACTGCAAGCAAAGCTTCTCTACCTACTTCAGCTAATTCAGCAACTATTATTTTAACTTTCCTAAAAATCCTTAGTTCTTCAAAATTAATGTCTCAGGTGTTTGAATGTGAACATCTTGTTCTGAAGGCTAAGAAGGTTTAACAGTATGGGTGCAGGTAAATCATGTCAGGTCATTTTCAAGATAAAGAACATATCCCTGTCTCTTTTGGTTTCCTATTACAGCTAACATATGCATTATATCTGATGATACAATACCTGGCCACAGGGGTATTAGCTGATATATCGGCCTTAAACTCCCTGGCTAGCTATCTGCTTTAGAAGAAGCCATCATCACCTCTTCAGCACGTTTTTCCTTCAGCAGTATTTCTGCCCGTCCAGGGCTGAAGGCTGTGGTGTTTTGCATTTCTCTGGCAAATGAAAGGAATGTTTGGTGTCAGGACAAAGTGCTTGTCTCTGTGGCAGAAGCTCCTGCCACTTCACGTTAGCCTTCCAAATTTCATGTCCTGTGCTGCTAAGGTCTTAAATAGGTTTTAGTGTAATTTCCATTCCCTTCATTCTCATTTCCAACTTTTGTGCAGAGCTCCCCACAACAGTAAATTTTCTCACAGCTTTTCACCATTAAAAGCTTCTTTTCACAGCACATCCCTATTTTGGAGATGAGAACCGTAAACTAAAAAAACTATATCACCACTATAAAGATGTAAAATTGCAGACTGGTGTGTGGGAAGAGCAGAGCTGGTGCTTCTTAGCACCCTTAGGAGGAAGGATCTGTGTGCTAGTCCTGCTTCCAAACCAAGCTTTATGAAACAGATTTGGACTTTAAACTCATTCTCTACATTCATAACTAATTTTTAGAAGAAGGAGATTGAGTCCTCATAGTACAGTGTAAATGCAAGGGTTTCTGCAGCCCCCAAGTCTCTGGGGTAGTGGAAGTTGCTCCCGACTGAACCTGTTGGTGCAACAATGCAATGTTGGCAGATTTTGGCAGTTAATGCTCAACAGTGGATTGTCTCTAATGCTGCACATCCTCTGGGTTTTTTAGGTGGGTGGAGAATTTGCCAGTGTTGCTATCAACCAGATGAAGAAATATGGAAGGATTGCAGTCTGTGGTGCCATCTCTCAGTACAATGACTCTGTGCCTCAGAAAGGTGAGGGCCTTTATTGTGTCTAAATTGATTTTCTCTTTGCTGATGGCAGAAAGACATAATGTCATTCTACTGTTTACTTCCCTATGACATAAGTGTATATATACCCATTGTATACATTTGGCTAACTAACTGCTGCTGTGGGACACTGGGACCATGCTCCCTGTGTGTACATGCACTCATCCTCCTTTGTGCACTCTATCTGGTGAACATCAGCTGATTAGAAATGAAGGAGTGGCTAAAATACTTAAAACAGGACTCCAAACAGCCCTATGCAGGTATAGATCAGCAGAAGCCAGGTAGTATGGTGTCATGATGCCATTTATATACTAGCACATACTTTAAGATGAGATAATGGTTTTCCCCCAGGTTTTTAGATGATTCAGCTTAAGGTTTTTGGTTTTTTTTCCCGTAAGATTTCAGCTACTAATAAAGCTGCTGAGAAATGTGGCTAAATGAATATCCATTTTCAATGGCATTAAATTTTCCAGATTTGCCTTCTAAAAGAAATAAGATGACTGTATTCTCTTTGGTAGCTGACCGGCTTAGGACTCTCACTTCACCTTAAAAAAACAGAACAGGCTTTTGGTAATGAGGAGGCTTTCACACATTTGTATGATTGAGGAGACTGTTTTTCTGGAGTTTGTAACTTAAATTTTGAGAGTTAGAGAGAGCATGACAGCCTGTCAGGCTATCAAACAAGGTGTTAAAACAGTATTTTTGAGATTTGACTGAAGTCCTTCAGGTGAAGCTGAGGCCACTTTATTTCTGAAGGAAACTGTTTTCAGAATTGTTTAGTCCCATAGCTTTATGGATTAGGCCTTTGTCTCCCTAGGTGACTGTCTGTCCATGAATCTTCGGTCTTTTGTGCTGGAAATTCTCTTTGGAAAAAAATATCTGTTGCTTCTGGCTGAAACAAAGCGATTCAGTGGTCTTTACTGGGTGAAAGCTCACTCTATGTATTGGGATTTATTCTATGAAACTGATATTGCAGGTGGCTTGATGGTTCTTTTCTCTTGCAGGGCCTTATGTACAGATTCCTATGATTTTCAAGGAGCTTCAAATGGAAGGGTTTCTTGTGACCCGATGGAAAAATCGTCAGGAAGAAGGTGTGCAGGCCCTGCTAAAATGGGTTGTGGAGGTAAGGAAGGAAGGGGCAGTTGTTTGTAAGGTGCACTCACACTGCAGATTCCATCTTTGCAAGGGATCTCTTGTCATAGCTGTTTAAGTGAGGTCTCAGCATGACACTTTTCTTCTCTGTCTTGATCCTTGAGACTCTTGGGGATGCTTAAACCATAGTAAATATGCCTGATCCCTTCTGTTTTGCTGAGACGTGTGATATCACCTTGTAGACTCTGATATAATCCAGAATGGATTATACATTATGTATATATATACACATATAATGTATACATGTAGGCTTTGAAAAAGCACGCTTCCAGAATAATTCAAAACATTTATCTGATAATGAATATTTTCATACTTAGAGTAATTCCTGTATTTCTCATTCAGCAATTTGTAGTATGGGCCAGGATTTCCACTGTAGTATTGTGCTGAAATTACTGGCAAGAATGAATGTTTTATAGTATTTGGAGCTGGGCTTTAAAGGGACTTAATAGGGAATTTCTTATATTTTATTTTTCTAGGTGGAGGCTGAGTTAGTAACCAAGTTGGTTCATGGCTGTGAGAAGTGTGAACACTAAAGGCTAAGAGACTCTAGCTTTTACAAACTTGAGGGTTTGTGATGGGTCAGGTTTTGATCATTGGATTTGCAATTCCATACTCCTGTATGTGTAGAGACAGGCCTGGCTTTGGGGAAATTATCTCCTACCTGTCTGTTGTTTGGGTACCAATTAGCAATAAATCTGTCCTGGTATGTTTTTACAGCAGTGAATTTTGCTTCTGTTATAACTCCAAGTAGAAGGTTTTAGAACAAAAGCAGATCCTCACAAGAGCCCACCTGGTTTTGCAGTTATCCAGGTTCATGCCAGCTTGCATATTTCAGATGAAGTATATGTGCTGGAGAAATTTTTGCTGCAATTTATTCAGTTTTGGTGGATGAAAATTCAGCAATTTCCTTTCTTACTTTTGACAGGGAAAAGTGAAATGCCATGAACAAGTCACTGAAGGATTTGAGAACATGCCAATGGCTTTTATAGGAATGCTAAAGGGAGAAAATCTTGGAAAAGCTGTTGTGAAAGTGTGAAGATCAGATATTCCTGGGAGACTGGCACAGGAGAATGTCATTCTGTTAAATGCTTTTAATTCGCTTGTCAAATCATATGATTGGTATGCTTCAATCATCTTGCTGGATGTTTGGTGATCATAACTTCTGTTAATAATTTGGCTAGTAAGTCTAAGTATATTCCAATTGCTTTGTTCTTGAAGAAATTGAGAATTGCTTCCCTGAGCTACACAAAACAAAGTGCCTTAGAATTGCTGAAAATTAGAACTGTGACAGAACCTTTCTACAAGAAGACTTGTAGAAAGGAAAATCAATTAGAAAATCTTTGCTAACTGATGGCACATTTAATTTTTACCCATTCATTTGGCCCAGAACTTTGCAAGGGGGATTTTTTTAACGCATATCAAGGAGCGGAGACCAAGCTAAGCTAATAACACTTGGGGATTCCAGCTTCCTCTCTAGCTGGCTTTTAAAAAATATTTTATTAAACAGTGTAGCTATCTCAGTTATTCTGAGAATATGGAAAAGAAAAATAAATCTCTTTATGTATACTTTGCTTGTGCTATACTTATAATTGTGGAATACTCTCACTTCCTTATGGTTAGCAGAGCAGAGCTAAAGTATAACAAGGACTTCTTTATCCCAGCAGATTTCAGTACATGTGATATGGATAGATTACTAATTTCCTTGAGAAACTTGTCATAGGTGTCCAGGCTTGGAGCTGACCTTACCATAGTGTTCACCCTGGCTCTCCTGGAAGGCGGGACGAACATGATGGCCCTACCATGTTAAATTGGTGTCCAGTACACACAGTGTGCCAAGCAAAGGAGACACACAAATTAGCAACACTAAATACCTTAGATGTTCTGAAAAAGAACAACAACCTGTTACTATGGGATACAGACAGGCATTGAAGGGATGGTGATCCATTTTCAGTCACTGTAGAAGACTTCTAGTTTTAAGGTTTCATTACTGATCCTTGAAGAGAGATCCCAAGCGGCCTTAATATCTTTGCAATGCCGGGATTAGATACTCTTATGTCAACAAAAAGAGACCACTTATTTAAGATGTAGATTGACAATAGTTGCTGAGTGGACTTAACAAAACACCCCCTGAAATGCAGGTTAGCTGGCCAGTGGGGAAATAATGAATCTTGGCAAAAGTAAGGAAGAGGTTCTTACAGCTTTATAGTGTTTTCTGGGGAGAATGAATTGACAGTTTGAGCCAGTTCCAATGGTGTGGCTTTACACTGGACAGTGAGGAAGATCTGTGGACTAATAGCACTGCATATCATGTAAAGCAGTAAACAAAAAAGGGAACTTGTCAGTAGGCTTCAGATGCACCGAGTAGAGGTGTGCTGTTGTGTGGTGGCTTTTTGTTGAGGAAATTTCAGAGGGCTTGCAAGTGCTAAAGTACTGAATTAAGTCCAGTGAATTAATGATCTCATTTCAAGTAAAGTGATGATTGGGAAATTAACGAAGAATAGTCACATGTATGAGAGCAAGGGGAAGAGTTTATTTTATCTTGTGTGTGTAAACAGCTGCAGGCTTCATCATTTGTTGGCTAAATAGTTCTTCATTTATACATATCATTATTTCTAGAATAGTGGTTTAACTGCTTAACAGCTTATGCTTGCCTGTGCAAAATGAAGCAGTCTCCAGTTATTCCAGGCTAATAAATATGAAACTTTTGTGTCCTGTTCCTAAGCAATGTCAAGCTGGGGCGTGTTGCAGTAACTTGTCTGAGCTCAGAATATAGTGGTTACCCTCCTTCAGGAGTTCACCATGGTCTCCACACCAAAGGTGGCCTCAGGAAGCACTGGGAATTGTTGCAAAGGGTTGTGGGTTATTGAAAGCAGGGAGCTATCTGTGGAATGCTACCTGATGAGCTTCTCTCATGGTCCCCCCAGGGTCAGTGCCCACAGGAAGGGGTCATGAGACACTATGGCCCAGCCATCGCATCCATTCTTATGTGAGGTGTGATCTATTCCCCAGCTGGATCACATCCAACCTTAAACCTGCCACCACCTCTGCCACTACTGAAGCAAGCAAGTTATAACTCAGACCTTTTCCTTTTATCTCACTCCCATGACCCCTTACTCATTGGTAGGTTAGCTTGTTGCTGGCCATTACCTGCAGTGTAAGGAAATGCCTCCTGTCCCTATCCTCAGCCCATCATCACGGGCTCAGCCTCAGAGGAAGCTGCAAGCCTTTGGAGCAGTCCTGCTAAGTGGTGCTAAAACTGCCCATTGTGTTTTCCTTATTGCCAGGCTTCACAGATGTGAGTACTGTTCTTGGAGTGTGTCCTTGCTCTCCTCCAAATGCCCCTCAGAGGAACTAGAAGTAAAGGAAGTTGAAATACCAGACTTAATTGTCTCCCTGAGCAAATGTCCTGGACTTAGTCAGAGAGAGGAGAGATGACCCAAACCTGGTCTAAAACTTTTCCTCCTTCTATGCCTTTGGACCTAATGCCTGGCTTCACCATCCCCTAGAGTCTGTTACTACTTCTGTCACATCCCTGACAAATGCTCCAGTTCCTGTAAGCCAGGCAGATGGTGCCATCAGGATGGTAGGAGCCCACCTTCCCCCATGCATTCCCCTCTCACCCATTACCTCAAGTTACAACCATCACCCCAGCACTGTCAGAGAGGTACAAGCACAGGGCATTCCCAGAGCCTGCCTGTGTATATGGACATGTATAAAATCCACAGACAGCCATGGCCATCTTGTGGAAATCTGCATGTCACAAGTTTGTGTTTGTCAACTGCAGGTAGAAATAGAACTTCATGCAGCTCCCATGCCTCCCTCACCTTATTTGTCTACCAACCTGGACCGTATGAGGAGAAACGGCATTTCAGGTGGATGTTCTTGACCATCTCCTCAGGTTTTTTCAGGTTTCTCAAACTCATCTGGTTCATCCTTATTAAGGTTTTGTTACTGGGGAGGCTACAGGCTTGGCTTCTGGTGAGGACCACCACATAAGACAGAGCAAGTGACAGCCAAATACAAAAAAGACTTAACCAATGGCCAAAGCCAACCCCTCTGAGTTTAAATAAAAGCTCTAAACTATAGTGGCAGGGAGAATGGAAAAAGAGTACATGAGAAAAAGCATCTTGTAAGACACCTTCACCAGGTCAGACTCTTCCACCCCTCACCAAGGGCCAGACCACCATAACATAGTCAATCCAGCAAGGATTTCAACAGTATGCTCCTCAAGCCAAATCCTTCAGTGGCTGAAAGCTGCATGTCACTAAACGACAACACAGAGGAGCTGCTATGCCCGTTTGTTGGCATTGGTAAAAACACAGAAGTAATTTTTTAGCTTCATAGATCCAATTAGTTTTGATGTATGAAGAGTTAAGAAATTAAACACTAAAATTACTACCAGTACTCTTACTGGAATCATTCCAGAGGGGAATCAAAGTCTAACTGCATTCAGGTCAAGGAAAGAATGGAAGACAGATGGCTAGCTGGCGTTGAATTTAGGTTGACTGCTGCAAGAGATCAGAGACACATGTGGGTGGTTAAGCACTTCATGTGCATAACATACACTTCCCCAAGTGCTCAACAGCCCTTTCAGAACTCCTGGACGGAGGTAAGGAGTGTCACTATTCCTATGCAATTTGATCACAGCACAGATCACTTGTCCACTTACTGTGACCCCCTTGGGCCTTCCTTTCATGTAAGTTAGTCCTCTCTCATGAAGCCTAATTATTCCAGCTATGTGTTTTAATTGCTGTACTTAAGGAAGTACTTCTCTTCCTGTTGGCCAGCCCATTATAAGCAAGCTACATATGTAACAGGCGGCCTGCAGATGAAAACATCTTGTTTTTCTTGTTTGACAGCAAGGCAGATCCCAGCTATGTCATAGCCAAATGACAGTCTGCAGACATTGCCCGAGGAGAGAACTTCCTGAGAGCCTTATTCCTAGAAGAAACCTTTCCACATTGTTTGTTTCTCTGCCATGTACATAATTCACCAAGCATTCAAGTCAGCTGGCCATCTACCCACTAGCCTCTTAAAGGCATCTTTGCAGATCACTGGGTCAAAGCAGCCAATTCTGTTCATGAAAGCAGCAGACCACAGAGTTTAATGAAAGAGTGAATGCTGTGCTACTGCCTGACGCATAGCCTTACACCTTCACACAAAAAACAAGCAAAAAAAATGCACTCACTGAGCTCTCTATGAAGTATCATTATTTAAGTCATGGGGGAGGGTATAAGGCCCTAGGCTTTAGTAAGGATACTCATATCCATTCAATTTAGAACAAAATGTTTATTTGCTATACCTAGGCTTGTTAAAGACTGGAACACCCTGCCTGTTGAAAGATTCAGTCCAGTTCCCATCCTGAACTACGGTTCTCTCCTCCCAGCAGAGGCACTCTTGCTCTAGGAACTGAGAGTCCTTCCATGTAATCAGAATAACACATAAGCTTTGCTTTCCATTACCTGTAACAACAAGGACCAACTACAAACAGTCAAATTCTGGTATAACTCTGCATTTGAGGACCATGCATTGTTTCCTTTAAAGGGAAAGTTTAAAGGAAACTTTACAGTTTTACAGGAGATCTCCTAACATGTAAATCCTCACTGTATATTCCTCAAAGAGCCAAGCCCTAAAGAACATCTTTCAAATTAGGCTATGCAGGTTATTTTCATCACATTATGCCTACATATCAGTTCTTGGGAGGGTAAGATATTGCAGCACAGGAAGCTGAACTCACTGCCCTTTTAAGAACTGCTTAACACCCCTTGCTTCAGCACAAGAGGTATCCCAGCTATTCTGGTCTTCCCAATAATGACTTGAATTTCCAGTCACTGTCACCTGGATTGTCCAAGGCTACTGCAGAGCAGCATCTTATTAAAAAAGCAAACACAGTGTTATTAAAAAAGCAAACAAAGTGTTAAGTTAAACTCAACACACAAACAGCAATGCACCACTGACTGCACCCTTCCCCTGCAACAACCTGGTCTGGTCTTGCCTCAGCAGAAATACTGTATGTTGCAGCACACTTCAGTATTATTGAGGATGAAGTGGGATGGCAGGGCCTCTTACTGAACTTCACCTGGAACTTTCAGCAGGAATTTTTTAAACCTTTCTTACTCACAGTTACTGCCCAAAGGGAATAAGTAGGCCATGCAGAAACTGCTTTCAAAAGCAATGCTTGTTTGCAGATGGTGTGGTGTTCATAGTGCGATCTTGCTACAGCTTCATCTTATTCTCTTCTCACATGTCTGTCCATGGCACCACTTCGGGTTGTGGTTTCCCATTTGCCTTTTAGCAGTTCAAACATGCAGCTGCACTTCTCTTAGTCAAATGGCCAGAGCTACATGGAAGATATTTCTCATGTTCTTCTTGCATTATCACAACTCAGAACTCATATCCAAGAACTTTGATGGCTCATTCTCAAGTAAAGGGTGTGGCCACTTCTTGGACTAGAAAAATTTTGTTTCAAATTATATTACATATATATTAAGCCATTCAAGGCCCCCATTCCTCCAGAGCTATCAAGAAATTCATGCATGCTTGTGAGGTGAGTGTTAGGCTGAGTCATGGGTGAGTTCCCTGCCACAAAGACAAGAGACTCACTCATTCCACATTGTTTGCATATGCAGCCGGAAGTCTAGCTTTTCCATGAGTGATACTCAGTGAGCAGCACAGCTCACTAAGCTTTACCTATTGCTAGCTACAGCCCTGCTCCCTTCTTTACTAAGTTTTCATATAGGACAACATCCAAGCCAGCAAGGAAGCCATTTTGGTACAGCAGACAAAACACTCTTCCCCTTGGTTACAATGCCAAGAGTAGGTTAATGGCAGGTATAAAAAGGCTGGCAGGTCAGCATTTATCTAGACAGCCTGATTCAGGATTGGAGGACCACAGACTGCCCAACACAACGTCAAATGTGTAAGAGTGCAACAGTGCAATCAAGTGAAAATTACAAGAGTATACAAATCTAAAATCCTCTTGCCCTCAAGACATTACAAGTTCTACTCCTTCAGTCATTTGTTCCAGACTACTGCCTAGGAACAAAGCAGCCCAACTCAGACTAAACACACTTTTTTACTAACAAAACCAGAAGGTAATCATCCCAATGGCAAGGCAAACTGAAAAGGCAAAAAGACAGCAAGTCCAAGTCCTACCTTGCACTTCCATGGTAGGATTGGTCTTATGCTCTGGAAGGACAAGTCTTAGTTCTGAAGTCTAAAATGAAGCTTGAAACATTTTTAAAGTATTTTAACTAAAAAGAAATAACTTTCTTAATGAAAGAAATAACTCTTGCACCCAGTGACTACCCTCTTTTCTCCAGCTCGTCTTTCTTTATTTGTAAACCAGACTATAGCCTGGTGACTACCATCTGAGTAGAATGGCAGCAGACTCCTCCTAAAGCAACTGTCAAGGCTATCCCAAGACAGCAATAGACGAGGTTGCCTTTGATAAGTCTTTGTATATTGGCAGTATTTCTTTAACATAGCAAAACCTAACACTTACCTGACATTATGAAATTCTTAAGATTTTTGTTAAACACACAGCAATATCAAAAAGTGAAGAGTTTATACTTTATTGTACTCATATACGGACATGATATAAGAAGATAGTTTGCGCCACTGAATCTAACTTGTTTAGGTTTCTTTTAAGTAAAAAAATGGATCTTAACCAAAACAGTCATGATTCAAGGTCTTCATGGCTGATGATTAGACTAGACTTTTAATGGTCTCTTCCAGCTTCTCTTTATTGGCCCCAGAGAACTCCTGCACCTGTAAAGAGATTGATTTTTAGAACTCTTACATTAAATGCTTCTTAATATTAGTTGCATAGCATCCAGTCACATACACACCTATTCGACTCTGCTAAAAACGAAAATATTTTCCACCCTCAAAACAGAGAGTATTTTGCAGATGTTAATGTATTTAATTCCCACTCAATTCAACTCATGCAAACATTGAGACAAAAGGCCATAAAAATTCACTTCCAGACTACCATTGATCCTGAATCAATATTCTGTAAGGCTCAAAAAGAGGCTTGAAGAAACTCTGAAGGTTCCCACATATCAGAGACAGCTCAAAGTCACCCTGAGTTGCTCAGGACCCTACCAATCAAATTCTGGAAGGACTGTTCCAAATGACTGACACTTGGCTTCTCCTGTGAGAACTGTTCTTGCAGCTTCCAGGGCAGAAAGATAAAGGTAACATTCATCTGCTGTCTCAAAAATAGCAGCTCTGTCCTATACCTACAGAGGTGCAGGGTACAGATAAGACTACACTACAAGCCATGAAACTGCTTGCTTGATGCCAAAAGCCGCACATTGACTGTCATGCTGTAATCACAATTCTTCCAATAATACCATGAACAGAACTGTCAAAGGTTCATACTGACCCCATACTGAACTGAAAGTCACCCTACATGTGACACTATCCAAGGTGCAATTCCATCACCTTCAGCCAGAAAACTTACACCCAAGCATTGTTTTCCTGTAGAAAAGTCTACCTTCATCTTGCTGAGCAAACTGGAAGCCTAAGACAACACATTCAGCTCAGCAAGTTGAGGCAGAGAGCTACTCAAACTACCCTGCACAGGCAGCCCACTGAGCTGTCAGAGCACAATCTGCATCCCATCTCATCCATCTCTTAGCAGAGCAGACACAAAGGGTCTGTTCAGTCCTCTAACAGAGACAGGACTTTCACTTCAAAGGTTATACAGTCTCTCTGTGAAATCAACTAAAGAGTTTTTTTTTGTATATAACCTCAACCAGCTTAGAGACTTCTGTTTGGGTGGGATTCCATAGGCACCTATAGTCATGTCTCTGCTTGAACACCAGCTATATTCAGATAACAAATACTGATCAAGTAAAAACCAGGGTGCATTGACCAGCAGTCTTAACAAGATATCGCACCCCACCATCTCTCATGAAACTGTCTGTAAGACTGACCTGTAACTAACTCAGTTCACTACTTCTGAACAACACAGTCTGCATCACCAGTTAACTGCTGGTTACATTTGCTGCGGTAAGATGAACTTGCTTGCTCTCAGGAGTGTCTTAATGCTAGTGGTACCACAGAGACATAATCAAGAGAAAGCAGACTAAGTAGTCCCACTCCCAATCTTCTTTCAAGTGTTTAGCTTGTCTGTTCCAGTTCCAAAAAGGCAGAGCCTACCTTCTTTCCATTCTTATAAAACTGGAACGTTGGCATACACTTCACATCACAGTGTGAAGCAACATCCTGGAAGAGAAAAAAAAACATCTTCAACTGGGCATATTCTTAAGGATGTTAAATTTAGAATCAACCCTAGCTGACTTCTGTTTAGGTGACAGGGTAAAGCCATTACTGCTCAAGATAAAGCAAAAGCACTTCTGCTAATCCGTCACTAGCAAAACTAGTGTAAGTGTTAACATCTCCCTGAAGTAAGCCTTAAAGCTCCCTTCTTCAAAATTTAATTCATGCAATAGCAAAAACCTTAACCTGTACTCTGTGTTTGGAAAAAACCAAAGACCTCTGCATCAAAACAGATGCCTGCTTGTAAGATGCAAGAGCCCTAGTGTGGAGGTGCATGAGCCTCCCAGGCCCTTGCCCGGGAAGGATGTCCCTTGAATGGAATGTGATATGCTCATCTCAACCCCACCCCAGGAGAGAGAACCTAGATGAGGCAGTTCTCCCCCACATCAGAACAAGGCACCCATAATGCTTTGACATACCTTCCTAAACCCATTGCTTTGTCCCCTTTGGTACCACCCCTGCTTTCCCCCATAAATACCCCAGAGTTAACCCTGCTAGGTAGGGAGCTGCCGTCCCTGGCCACCCCTTCGCAGGATAATAAAAGCTACCCTGTGGAACTGCTACAGGGTGTTTCGGTCTCTCTGTCCTTGAGTCTGCCTGGGAGAACCTCTCAAGGCAGAGCTGAAATCACTGCTAAGAGCAGAAACCACTGCTAAGAGCTGAGTCACTGGCAGCCCCTGGCTGTGCCTTGCTAAGGCTGCCCGGAGGCCAAAGGACTGCCCGAGACCCCTGGAAGGTTGTCTCTTGTGAGAACTCTCTCTCTGGGAAGATGACAGCATTCCAGGTTGGACTACGGCTGTTCACACCCTATGGCAACACTTGCGTTTCCATGTGGTATTTTTCAAGTACCTATTTGACAATGCTGAAACTGCAGTACAGCAGACATTTTAGTGCACTTAATTTAAGATGTAATTTAATTTTTAATGAAAGATGAAACAGTGCCAAGAGCAATGGAGGGACCAGACAGATCAGTAGGTTGTGAACCATTAGGTTTAACAAAGATTGCATCAAAGCAGTTTAAGACCTTACACAAACGCTCCATTCCAAAGTAAAAGGTCAGTGCTTCCAAGTTATCTGACACAATGCCATAGGACTTAAGTGTGCTGATAACCAAGGCAGTTTGTTCTGTTCAGTTGCTCCATGAAAATAAAAAAATCATTCTTTCCAGCTAAATCCCTGTGTTTCAATTTTAAGTTGAAGTAAACTCCTGTTTTGTTTCAGTATGTGTGAAGACATTTTGAATACTTGTCTGTCACTTGTGCAGAAGTCCTCAGCTGTCATCCCTCAGCACCACCCCAGACCTTACCTGGGCATCATCCACATCGATTTCTATGAATACCACATCCCCATACTTCTCACACAAACTCTACAAAGAAATAAAAAGAACTGTGCAGTTAAGAGCATTCTAGGAAAGCTTCCTAAAAGGATGTGTTCATATAAATTGAAAGGCTGGTGCTTTTTAAACTGCTAGTGAAATATGCTTTAAAGCAGCTATTTTACTACCAGACCGAAAATGTTTTGTTCTGCTGCAAACTGTTTCTGGAGGAATCTGTGGAAACATTTTCCCCACAAAGAC